>NC_062288.1:107247623-107555653 GCF_902655055.1 Lutra lutra | reverse complement strand
GAGGCTGTGGAAATTGCATTTTGAGATGTATCAAAGCGGACTTACGCTTCAAACTTGCGTGCAATGTACCGTTAATGCAGCCCGAGATGGAAGCCTCAAATCTATAATTATTACTTACTATTTGAATGACAAGCAAAGAATTTTATCAGCAGAGTTTTAAATGAAAGGGGATTAGCTGCTAATGTTGAAATTGTTAATCTTTCTTATGAAAATAACGTCGAAGAAAATGTTTTAGTGCAAAGAGAGGTTTGGCGAAAGCGTGTGCCGTTAAAACAGCCACTTTCTGCAACTCTGTGCGCATTTGTCCCCGTTGACGGCGGGGTGCAAATATTTTAAAAAGTGAATGAATATTCTGTAGGGCCCAGAGCGGCTCATGCATTCCAGGAACGGATCATGCAATATTCCCAAATATCCCAGCGAAGGTGGGAGGGTCCGTCAGCCAGCCAGGGGAAGGAGCCAGAGCTGAAAAACTGAAGACGAATGAGAATATGTTAAAAGCGATGGAAATCTGCCTTTCCCCACTTCTGAATGCTCCTGTGAGTTGAGACCATAAATGGTAAATATTGTTCAAAGAAAACCGTTAAACGGAGCACTGGGATCCATCTGTCCAGGAAGATTCATCGGTGGCACTGCCGAGGCTCCTGCCGTGGATGCAGGTGTCCCCCACGCGGGCCCTGCTTCCGACCACCGGGGCTCCGGGTTGGCGACACGGAGCCCTCCCGTGGTCTCGGGAGGGGAGTCCTACAGCAAATATTTGCTGACGGCCGAGGCTGTGCCAGCCTCCCTGCTGGCAGTGGAGAGACTGAAAGGGGTAAAATAATTGGCCTGTTGGGAGCACCTAAAATGTAGCTCACATTTATTTTTTTGTCCTGCTTTTCCCCACTGAGTTGAGGACGTGGACTAAAATACTAAATTTATAGCACCATCGGGTGAGTGCCCGGTGTTGCCACCAACAGGGGGAAGGCCGTGTTTGGGTTTCTAGAAGCCCATGAAGCTTGGCGTGGGAGGGCAGGTTCCCTTTTAGGGCCCTTGGCAAACCCCACATGTGTTCTGGGCTTCAGGCCACGCTAGAGCCACACACGGGCGGCAGACTCATGGGACATGGGGCTCTGTGGGGGTTCCTCGGAAACTCTGGGCTGCCCCCCACGTGGCACCCAAAGAGCACGGGCAGGGGTGTTCCGGGGTGCAGAGGGGTTCTCTTTCCATTCCCTCAGAAGTCTCATTTTCTCCCTAAACCTGATGTCTTCTTGGTTTCAGTCTTTAAAAGATTAAAAAAAAAAACACTTTAATGCACAGATCCATCATTCTGCTCCAATCCACGGACCTCTCGTGGAATTGTTTTGTGTCACGTGGAAGCAGCCCTGGGGACGGCGGCGGGGGGCGTCCCGGCGGGGGCCGCAGGTCGGCAGGAGCCAGCACCGCCTCTCCCCTGCCCAGCGCGCAGCCCCAGCCCTCCCTGGCCCCTAGCCCAGCCGTGCTCGCACACCTGTGTCCGCCTGGGGAACCGCCATACGCACGCCCGTGTGCATCAGGCTGCTCGGGGCCGTGTGGCTGTGGGACTGTGTGTTTGAACCGGGAGCCGAGCGGTCCGCTGTTGATTCTCTGTAGCTCTTCTGACACGCGTGGCGACGTTGACAACCGTGTGGGGCAACGGCCATCCGCGCATTTCGTCCACGCTGCGAAAGTGTGAAGGGGCTGGAAATGCCAGGAATGTGGATGGAATGTGTCAGATTTTACCCCGACATTTGACTTGGAGTAGATGAAGGCTGTGACCCTATTTCTCCGACCAGCTCAGGGGGACCTTGCCCTGCCGCAGCTGGGCGACCGGCGAAGGCATGGCCCGGCTGCAGGACGTCGTACGAGGTGCAGGTCCCCGAAGCCGAGGAGTGGCAGACGGAGCAGCCGGGGAAGCAGACACGCGGTCTCTGTCGGACTCAGGTCCCCTGTTTGCCCGTGAGTGAGTCCCGGCAGCTCGGCTCCCGGAATATAGGACGCCTCCATCCCTTCCTCCGTGCCCTCCGCCACCGCTGTTGTCCCCAAATGTCAGCCCCCGCGCCTCGTGTGCGGACGGCCCCTCTTGTGCGCTTGGTCTCCGCCTGGGGTGAGAGTGACCTTTTAAAAGCATCTTTCCCATTATGTGCCTTCTTTGCTTAAAACACCCCAGCGGGTTCCCGCCGCTCTCACTGCAGACGTCAGGCTCCCCCACCCCCCGCGGCCGGCGGGCTCCCCCAGGGTCGGGGCACAGGGCACACCGCCCTGCCTAGCTCCCTTCCCTCCTGCTGCGCTGGCCTTCTCTCTGTGGCTGGACTACGCCAGGCCCGTCCCCACCCCGGGCTCTCTCTCTGGCTCTATCTCCCTGTGATACCCCTCATTTCGGAGAGGATGAGCCCTTCCCACCCGGCAGGAGACCCTCGGAGATCTGCTCATCAGAGGGGCCTCCCCTCCTGGGTCCGAGCCCCTGCCTCCCGCACCCACCCCTCGCCTAATCTCCGTCGCACGTTCTTACGGCTCTATGAAGTCACCGTTGTAACCGTGTCCGTTTATCCGTCTGCGGCCTGTCCCCCGTCTGGAGAAACCAGCCGCACACGGACTGAGTCTCTGCTGGGTCCCGGAACACACACGCGCGCCCGTCTCATCCGACGTGCTCACAACAACGTGAATAATGAATAAATAAGTCACTGAGCCCCCAGCCGCGGGCAGGAGTCTGCACCAGGAATGCCGCTCGGGGCTCGCTCCCCCAATTACAGGAGAAGTTCCTCTTTCACTCGTACCGTGAAGGAAGCTCTTTGCCTGAAATTTAAACATTAACACCTGTACGAGGATGGAAAGTACGGTATAATTCTCTTAATTATTTTCCATCACTCCTGACTTTCATCTTTGTATTTTAACCTCTGTTCGTAGAACCTTAATTTCTGAAATGCTGTATAAGATAATAAGACTCATAAAATTGTTTATTTAAGCTCATCCAGCTCCTCGAGGAGTGACGGCTTGAAACACGGGGCAGCGTGACTGCCACCAGCACGCGGGCGCCCCGCCCTGTCTCCCTGCAGAGCCCGAGTCGCTCCCGCTGCCCCCACGTGCACACGGAGCCCCCGTCATGTTGGAGGACAGACCTTCCCCCTTCCTCCTGTTTAGTAAGAGTAGGCGGTAAGGACAGATCTACCGCTTTCTTGAACTTTATTAAGTAGAACCTTTTTTGGGACAGAAAGCGTTCGTTATTACCCATTCCCATCGAGGTTTTAATTGTGAGTTTTCATCCAGCTGTGGTTTTCTTCCTCTGCAAGTCTGTGGGGTAAAGGTTAATGGAAGTCGCGCACGCACTCGATGAGCGTGTGTGTTCAGTCCGGCACGGTGGCCTGCTGCGCGTCGCCCATCTGCATGCGGCACCCCTGAAGATCACCCCGCGGCCGGGGTAATTATTGACGGATTCCAGGAAATGCCCCACAGGCTCGTCCGCCGCTGTTCAGGGCCTCTCTTGTCAATATGATCTCTAGCCATTCTGGACCTGGTTCTAGACACAGGATACCAAGACCCAAAATTATAATAACGCTCCCAATTAGTTCAGTTCCTCAAAATCAAGATGTAATGACTTTCCAAGTCCCCCTCTGTGGTCGCTTTGCCGAGAGGCCCCTGCATTCTCCCCGAGCCTCGGGAAGCGCGGGGGACGCGGACGCTGTCTCCACGCCTGCCTTGGAGACTCCTGCCCAGGGGGCTTCCCAGACGTTCTTTGGGAAACATGATGTTTTCTTTAGAGGTTTTGTTTATTTTCCTAGTTCTTGCATGTGTTTTATTTTTCAGTTACAAAAGGGATTTTAAATAAAGCAGAGAACTCGGTGTTCACAGGCTCAAACCCAGCCTGTTCCTCTGTACTTGGTCGTGCCGCCGTGTTCAGCCACTCGTGCCTCGCCTGCCTGCGAGCCGCGGCCTCTCTTAAAGGCTCTCCGCTTGGTAGCCTTCAGACTCTTCTCCCCCGTTTTAACCCTTTCACACTTGGGTCACTGCCGTCGGCTTGGCGACGACCTAACGCGTGAGCCTGCGTTTCTAAGTCACGCGGACACAGCCCTGACACCCCCGCAGGGATTCCGCTGGGCCTCCAGAGCTCCCGGAGGGAGGGTTTGGGGGAAATGACGAGGGGTCACACTTGCCGGTGAGGTCATTTCTGCCGCTCACATGAGTTCCTGCCGGTCGACCTCACCAGGATGAACCAGGCTCACTGCAAAGACATGTGGAAACGTTCCCTTCCCAGAACGAATCTCCACGGCGGTGGTTTTTAAAATGTAATCAAAAGGGTTAGATCCCCAAGTCTCTCTGTTCCTCACACATACCTCTTTGGGCTTTTTGTACACACGACCCAGAGGCTGAAGGCCAGACTGTGTTTGCTTTTCCCAGGTAAAGTCCGTTTTGACAACACAGGAACATGGTTTGAGTTGACTTTCCTGGGTCTGTGGCTTTTTTGCTATTCTTAAGGGTAACGTGTGTCTGTCCGCCAGAGGAACGCGTGTTTGAGCCACCAGGGAGACCAGCAGTCCCGCGGCAAGCAGGAGGAGGGGCGGGGCTTGGGTGCGAGGCAGGGCCCCGCTGGGCCGGCAGGCGACGGCCTCGGAGCAGGGCCCCGTGCGCGGCTTCGTTGTGGTAGAGTCGGGCAGCGATCTGAACACGATCTGGGTGCACGTTTCCTGTTTCCAGCGAGTCTTTCCTAAGCTGAGAAGTAACAAGGCTACGCTCTGATCGTTTTACCAGATCTGTACTTCCGGGGACTTGAATGTACTGCGTCCGATTTCATTTGTATCTCAAGGATCTTCACGTGCCCGCTTAGGGTGTTACAGAGCAACGCGGCCGTGGGTCTGGAGTGGTTCCGTGCGGGTGGCGGAGCCTCTCCCCTCGCCGCCGAAGTCAGGACGACGACCCCCGTGAACTTCTCCGTTCATCTTTTCGTCCTTTTTGCTTGGAATCCAAACCTCTCACTGCGGGAAATCAAGCATTTAACATCAACATGTGCCTTTCGTGTATTAACGAAGATAGGTGGCAATGTTAATTTTAAAGAGGAAAAGGGTCCTCCCTTTGCCCAAACGGCAGCAGAAGCAGCTTACTCCTGCCTTTACAGACGTCCATCTACTGCTCGCCGGCTTCACAGCAAAGACGAGGTCTTCTCACCAGGAAGGGAGTGTAAATGGGCTGCATTCTGTGTTCAGGCTGCACCAGTGCCTGTTGTTCCTGGAGACTCGTGTGTCGTATGTCATTAGCTCAGGGACAGTGTCCCCAGGACGTGCCGTAAAGTCACAGAATGCAGATGACAACTCAAGAGAGTCCCTCTGTTTCCAAAGAAAAGTGGAGACCTGCCGCGATCACCGTCATCTCCGCGGGGCACACTTCATATTCCCGAAGCGACTTCACAGAGTGACCGGTCAGCCCTCAGAACCGCCTTGAGAAATCCGTGTTCTGATCCCCATTTACGTAGCGGTGAATTAAGGGCCAGTGAGAGGAGAGGATAACCAGAAAGTCTATGTGGGGACCAGCCCTTGCGTGTCCTACACTGTTAAGAAGCCTTCCAAAGCCCCGGCCGGTGCCTACTCTGCTCCACTGTGTCCCAGCTGAGCGGGAGCTCCCGGGGCTTTCCCGAAGGCCTTGTGGACGGAAGCTATGATCAGCTCCCAAAGACACACAGTGCTCTGGCGATTATTAGTAAAACCACATCATGTGCCAGAGCACCCCAAATGCTCCATGTTTCTAGAAATCACTCTTAAGGTCTCGGTGTTGACAATTCCATCAGAAAGCTCATTGCAGAAAACGTTTGAGCTGTCTTGACAAATGGTGGACATGTCTCTAAGCAATAACATTTTCATCCCAAAGGTTTGGGATTCTGTGTAAAATGATCCCATTCAACGTGGAGGTCTGTCAGTTTGTTTGACACACGGACACTGTGTCATCTGGTGGCCCATAGTCCCTGTGACCCAGAAAGGGTCTTTAGTCTTCCTACCAGTGTTCTAATAGTCTGAGCCAGAAAAGGAGACACAAGATGGGGATCTGGACTCGTATGAGGAAAATTAAATGGGAGAACCTCTGGTTGGGTTAATATTTCATAAAGTGTGGCTCACAAAAGCTGGTGTCATTCTCGCTGGGCAGAGGACTCAGAAGTGCTGGCTCATCTTCCACCTGCCCTAATTACGGATGCCACAGAGCCCGAGACCAGCGTTAGCCGGTGTGTCCCGGTTACTGACTCAGAAAACCCACGATCTGGAACCCGCAGGCCTTTCCCCACAAACACTTTATCTGGGGATTATCTTTTCTGCAAACCCATTAAGTCTAGTCCCAGGAAACCTATCAGAATTCAAGAAGATTTAGACAGCTCCCCGCTCAGCACTTATCCAAAACCTCTGTCACCCCCAAGTATTAAGGGCACAGTGAGCCCCTCTCAAAGCTTGGGGTCCTGCTTCCCAACACTCTTTAAGGACCAGCAGTAGCTTTCAAGATTGACTTGCCTACGCCCTTCAGATGGAACCAACTACTGCTAAGCCCGACTCCTCACTTCTTCTACATTTCCAGAGTGCACGTCATAGTGGGGTCCCACCAGCTCAGGCTGCTTTCCTTCTGGTACTATTAACTAGTACTTCGTGTACCCCAGGGCCTGTCTCTTGAAGTTTCAATTCAGAGGTACTCAAGAGCCCGTAACAGGGACTGTGTAAAGTGATATGGCTGAGGCGGGTACCTAACCAGCAGATGCTCACAGCTCTGGGGACGACAGGTTCTAGAAACATCCCTCATGGCATCCATGGCAGCACATATCACGTCCTGAATGGGAGGCACTGGCCAAGGGCATGGATTCACACAATGACAGAGAACTGGGGGAGACAACAGCTGGACTCAGAGGGCCAAGGAGGAGGGTTGGGGAAAGAGCTCTCTGAACTGCTGTGGTGCCTCCAAGTTCCTAGGGCTGCCATTACATCCGGGTGGCCGTGGGACCATTAGGAGGTGGCAGCACCCGTCGGCATGGATGTTGGAGGGGCTGCATAACCCGCAAAGGAGGAAGGAGGTGAGGAAATAGATAATGGAACATTCCAAAGTCCGTGCGTTACTTGTCAGGGCATTTCTTCCAACTTCAGAAGATCCTAAGGCAGTTTGTTTGGATGCCGTCGTTGACATAAACGTTTATCTATAGTACGAATTACTTCTAGAAACTTCCAGGTTGTGAGCAGTCATCTAACAAATATTGACCGTGTGCCCAAAGCATGTGCCAAGTGAATGAGACATTGGCCCCATTCTCAGCAATCTTGATCTCATGAGGGCCAGAGTGTCCTGACGCCCCCAAGCCAGAGCACAACACAGAGTGTGGTGATTGTCACAAAGACGTAGCTTTTAAAATAGTAAGTGTCCGACAAAGAGTGTGGGTTTGTCGGAAATGAGAACCAGACAGGCTAGCTGGAGCGCACCCCAGACTCACAAAGGACATGATAGTGTTTGCACCAACCTCAAAGTCGGGATAGATCCGTTACAGAAGAGTCGCACGAACAAAGTGTAAAGAATGATGGTGCTGTGGGGTGGGGCGGTCAAAACACGGGGAAGTCGTCTTGGTGAGACAGAAGGGAGCAGACTGGTCAAACGAAGTTTGCACAAAGGCTAGTGCTGGCCTAGGCTACATTGGTGGTTTTTGAAACGGGTGGATCTGGGACCAGGAGTGGCGGCCTGTCGCTCTGTGAGTGGACTAGGAAGTGGGTGTGAAGGGAGGGGTGTGGGGAGGAGGTTGCAGGAGGGAGCCAAGACAGAACAGCCGTGTCCCAGGTGGCAGCTGGTGGCTGCCAGGGGCTTTGGGTAAGGGTTTAAGGAGTCTAGGCCTTGGCTTCTCCGAAAATAAGATGAACGTTTCATCTCAGCTTCTTTCCATCTTGGACAAGAAAGTCCTGCAACGTGGATGTTGTCCAAAGCGGAAGCAGTGAGCGGCACTGAAGAAGGGAGAGAAAGGCAGCCGTGCGCGTGCTAGGGAGAGCTTGCGGTCAGCTCCGCGTGGCGGAGTCATGAGTGGCTTTTGTTTTCGTTCCACTTGCCTTCATTGTTTGTTCTTTTCTATGCACGCTACTGTGTCATACGTGTGCGGTTTAAAACCTGCACCTCCCGCCATTGCCCCCACAGCCGCTGTCACGCTCACTGCCGCACGCACGCACGCGCGCACGCACAACAGAAGTATCGGGAAGTCAGTTTCGGGCCCGCAGCTCTGTGCTCTCTCTGGGGGAAGAGCCCGAGCGGAGCTTCTCCACGTGCTGACCTGCCCCGTTGTTCCGGAGGACACTGCGTCTCAGGAGGGGACTGTACCTGTTCTGATCCGCACATCCCACACCCTTGAGAGACAGGACCTCCCAGAATTAAGTTATTCGGCCAGTTTGGTTTCGGTTTTGTTTAAAACACGTTGTCTTATGACAAAGGCCTCGCCTCCCCACAAACAACATGAAAATATACTTTCGTGTCACAGATGAAAAGCAAGAATCTTGGGACACCTGGCTTGGTCGGTTCAGCCGCCGCCTTCGGCTCGGGTCATGGTCTCAGGGTCCTGGGATCGAGCCCCGCATGAGGCTCTCTGCTCGGCGGGGGCCTGCTTCCCCCTCTCTGCCTGCCCCTCCCCTGCTTACGTTCTCTCTGTCTTCCCTCTCTCTGACAAATAAATAAAATCTTCAAAAAAGAAAGAAAAGCAAAGCAAGAATCTTATCTACAAACATGAAGGAGGAAATTCTCCAAAACCATGAATGGGGAAATTACATCAGTTTTGTATCATAAATGATGTCTCATGAAAACGTTAACACAACAGATCAAATGGAGACCAGAGCATGACAGACACCGGCCACCGGAGCTGCACGCGCCAGGAGAATGAAAAAGTTCCGTCAGTTTGATCTAATCAGGTGTATCTTCGCGCGACTTGTTCTCAGTGAGGAAAACAGCCACATCTGCTCTTTCCTGCCCCTCCCTCCTCCCTCCAGTCCCGGCTGCTGTTTCTTGCTGTAAATTGAGAAATCCCAGCGAGCTCATGGCATGGTTTCGCTTCGTCGAGGTGAACCTGTGCACACCCGTGTTTGCAGGAATCCCGGGGGCGTCCAACGCCCCTTTCGCAGACGGCGTCTTGAGGGCAGTGACCCCAGTCCCACTTCAGCCGGAACTGTCCCTCCCCCAGCTCCCGCACACCATATTGTAGCTGGTAAACGTTTCACAGAATTTAAATGGCATCTCATGCAAAACTGTCCTTATCAGGGTCACTCCGTCTTCAGTATTCCAGGAGGATGTCTCAAAAGGAAAACCGGGCAGTTTGCAGTTGATGTCTTCCGGACTGGGCCACTCGACTGCATTTAAATCCACCGCCTGCCCTTGCCAAGAACCCGGATAGGCTGTCTGGGCGGAGGTCACGGTGCAGGGCCCTGGCGGGGAGGGGTGGGCAGGTGCGGCACCCTAGGCTCCGGTCCTGGGGAGGCCGTGCCTCGGAGGGTCGTGGGGATGTCACCGCGTGGCTCATGTGGTTCGGTGTCATCTGCACAAAACGCCGTCTGTCCGTTCCCCGAGTGACAGTAACAACCCAGATGCTGGTCACAGCCATCGCTGGCCCCCCCGCTGGGCCAGGCAGCCCTGAGGGCAGTGCCTTCTCTCCTAAGGCGCTTTCCGTGGTTTGTGGACCGACGTGGATAAGCTGTTGTTTGTTGAATGAATAACACAAACCAATCTGAGTCAGCTCTAGTCCAACAGGTAGTGCCCCTGAGCCCAGTCAGCCAGGGGGGAGGCACGGGCAGTCCTGTCCTGCCCTGCATGGGGGCCGGACACACGTGCTTCCCCACAGTGAGAGGACGCAGGGGCTGGCAGGGGTTCGGGGCCAACCCTCACGGGCGTGGGGGTGCCTAACCACCAGGGACCCGGACTCATGTGCGTGTGTCTCATTTTGTGTGTGGACATAGCTGAACACCTGTGTCCACACGTGACACCAAAGACCCACAAACACGGCGTCCCAGAGTGGGACCAGTATTTCTGTTGGGCACAATAAAGCCGCTGGGGTTTGGTCCTTTGCAATGCTTTTCCTTAAAGCCACGGTGGTTTCTCAGCTACACAAATTGGTGAGAATGCACGGACAGGACTGTCTTTGTGGGAGGGAATGTTCTGGAAGCATTTCCTCATCCACTTCCGGCCATCGCCGCTGACAGACAAGTGCCCGGAAAGATTAAGATCTGAGCAGCCGAGGGTCAGGACGTCCGTTCCGTTGTTCTGGGTTTCGGTTTCGTTCTGTCTTCTGTGGCCACCCCACGCTGGTTAACGCCGGCACACGTCAGAGCAGCCCGTATCTTCAGTGCCTCACACCCACTTGATTCAGAAAAGTAGGTCAGTTACAAGGAAAACGGCGTCTGTGTGGACACGTTGTCCACACCGGCTTCGGGTCGGCTGATCAGATCTGGTCTGTGGCGCGTCCTTCTCTTTGCCCGTCGGTTGGTAATAGCCAACAGGGCCACGCCATGCCCGGGTGTTCCTGACTCCGGGCTCTGCCCCTGGAACACACACGCCACGAACACCCGGGAACCAACCAGCGAAACACGTAAAGAGCCCGCCCTGCCCTGTGCGTCCCGCGGGCGTGTGCGTTTCCCGGGCCCGTGGGGAACCGCTTCCTCACACGTGCGCGCAGGGAGGCGTGGGCTGCGCCCTGTGGCCTGCGTCACGCCAAGGACCCACCGTCCGCGGCTGTTGCTGAGTCTCTGTTTTCCGTTCCAGGCCTACATGGAGGACCACCTGAAGAACAAGAACCGGCTGGAGAAGGAGTGGGAGGCGCTCTGTGTCTACCAGGCTGAGCCCAACAGCTCGCTCGTGGCCCAGAGGGAGGAGAACGTGCCCAAGAACCGCTCTCCGGCGGTGCTGACCTGTACGTACCGGGCCCTGCTCCGGGCCGGGGGAGGGGAACTCGGGCCGGGCGGGCCCGCTGCGCCGTCCCCTGCTTGCTTGGGTTTCTGGGGGCTCTCGTGGCTGGGGAGCCATCCCCAGCCGGGAGACGGAGTCGGTGGATTCTGTTGTGGTCCAAGGGCACAGCCCTGGTTTGAGGGCGTGTGGGCCCCAGTGAACACTTGCCGTCTGCGCTGCTGCTGTGCGGTTTGAGACTCGTTTCTTACCCTCGTGGAGCCTCCCCTTCGTCTGACTGCGATCCTCCCGTCGTCCTGGGAAGCTCTGAGCCCTGAGGACAGTCAGTGCTGTGGGCCCGGGGTGGGGGAGGGTCCGCAGATGCCCGCCAGCCTCCCGCGAGCCGAGACCACGTCACGGAGAGCCCGCTCTCTGCGCAGACCAGCACCAGGAAGCAGACACAGAGAGACCAGCGCTTTAATCAACTCGCATCCAGTAGGAGACGGTCTTAGATTACGTGTTGTATGTGGTGTGACTCGGACAGACAGGCCCACGCAGAGGCCAGAAACAGACCGGCCTGGTCTGCCCCTGCCTGGCCGCCAGGACCCTTTCTCAGCCACGCGGCTAAGAAACACAGCAAGCTCCCGTGTTCCAGCAGGTCTCAGGCCAGGCTCGAGCCTGACGAAGGTAGGACCCCTTCGGAGAGGACAGGCGTGCGAGGCGCGCTTGGGACCCAAGTGGCTGCCAGAAACAGACGCTCTCAGAAGGCCGCCCACGTGCACGGCCGACGTGTGCGCGAGTGACCCGGTCCCCGTCCCAGGAACTGCAGGCGGAACCGGCGGGCACACTTCAAACATAGGAAAATGTTCTTGGTCAGCTGACGTTTTGGAGGACACAGCGAAGCCACACTCTGCGTCCCACACGCTGTGTCCCAGCGCCCCGGAAGCCAGCACTGCCGCCTGCACGGTGCCCCCCGACATGCTCCCGATGGTCCCCCCTCACCTGGCCTGGCACCGGCCGAGGGACGTGTGCTGATGGTAAACGGCAGCAGCCCCACCGGGCTCACAGGTCAGGGTGTTAAAAGCTGACCCCTTGCACTGCCTTCGATACTGACCCGGGCACCACAGACCCTTGACATCTGAAGGCCCTTCTGGGGGTGATTTTTTTCTAACCGTTCCCTGGAGGCTCAGACCAGGCCCTCCGTTTCCAGGTCTGAGGGGTTTTCCGTGATGGGCTTTAAAAAGAGGAGGTTTTACAGACACCTGGGAGGCTCGGCCAAGGAAGCATCTGCCTTCGGCTCAGGTCAAGATCTCAGGGTCCTGGGATCGAGCCCCACATCGGGCTCCCTGCTCAGCGGGAGCCTGCTTCCTCCTCTCTCTGCCTCTGCCCCTCCTCACCTCTTGCTCTCTCTCTCAAATAAATAAAATCTTTTTAAAACATTTTTAAAAGCAACATAAAAATAGGAGCTTCTATATTTAGAAGGTAAGTAACAAAGAACCCACAACCGACTAACGTATTTATTAGGCGCCTACTGTGTGCAGGGGCCACTGACAGGCTGGGAGGTGTGAGGCTCTAGCTAGGCTGCTGGGCTCAAAAAGGGCCTGGCCAGGGATGGGGGGAGGCTGCCACCTGAGCCTCGGGCGCACAGCGGTTGGGGCACAGGGACGCCCAGCAGGCTTACCCAGAACATCCCCCAGGTCTGCTCGCTTACTTGGACTACTGGGTCCCGAACAGTAAATACTGAAACTCAAAGCCTCTTCTTCCTCCAGCACCCCTCCCACAGTGGGAACCCAGACCACGGCAGCAGCCCATGGGGCCCCTGTGCCCACAGGACCTTAGTGATGGTGGAGTGTCCTGTCCCAAGGCCGTGGGAGCCCTGACACCTGGCCTTTGACAGGAGCCTCTTGCTTCTTCCCGTGGCGCTGGGGAGACGGGGCCGGTGCGGTGCAGCCCGGCCGGGCTCCTCGCTGTCCCGGGTCCTGAAGGCGCAGCTGTGCTGGTCTGGGAAGTCCGGGCAGGGACCGCCCGCTGTTAGCACAGACGTGTTTGCAGTGACCACCCTGTCCGCATGCCTCTGACCGTCTCCGCTCATCGGGGAGTCCTCCTGTCGGGTCTCAGCCTGCACCCCTTCCTGAGCAGGGCAGGGGTGGGGACGTGGACCGTCTTGGTCTTGTCAGACTGTACCAGAGATAATTGCCTTCTCTTTCGTAACCCTGTTTCCTGTGGCCGGACGCGCACACTCCCCATGGCATAGAATCGGCTCCCCACGCCTCCGGCCTCTGCCGGCCAGTGCAGGGCCCATGGGCAGGGACTGGGGCCGTGAGCGCAGAACCCACCCCTCCCGGCACCCACACGGGCGGGAGGGAGCCGGAGCCGGCTTTCCCAGCACCCACTTGTTGTGCCGTGACCCGCCCTGTCCCTTCCCCCGAGCTCCCTGGTTGCTGGGTCTGACGGATTCTTGGATACCCCAGGCAGGACCCCCGCAGTCGGAGCCTCCTGTCCTCCTGCCTCCGCACCTGTCCACGCAAGGAAGCCCTTCAGCGGTTCCTCCACGTAGGCGGCCGGAGCGACGGCCTGACTTCCACAGCACGGGCCGGCCGGCGTCTGCGGACTCCAACAGCTGGACCCCGTGGCTCCCCGGAGCCCGGACACAGCCCACACGGCCCCCGAGCCTTCCACCTGCCTTCGCGTCCTTCTGCGTCCGGGCCCATCTGAGGCCTGTGCCTCTCGGAGCTGAGGAAAACACCCCGGCGGACATTCCCAGCCGCGCCAGGCAGACGTCGTCCTGGGCAGCCGTACAGTGTGGGGCAGAGGCCCGTTTCGGGGTTCTGGATTTTGTTTTGAAGGGAAGCCCGGTAGAGGCAAACACAGTGTTTCAGGAAACAAGGCCGTGTCCTGAGGGGACCGAGGAGTACTGTCCTTGACCCCCCGTGCCTCCAGGACCTGGGCGGTCAGGTCAGGAGCTGCAGTGACCGTCGGCTCAACTTAACCACTCGCAGCTCGGATTTCATATTCCCTTTCCTCCTTTGCTCCGAGCCAGGCCGCAGGCTCGTGGGGCTGCGTGGGGTCCAGCTGCCTCTGCTCCCTGCGCTCCCCGCCGCTGCTGTGAACAG
Organism: Lutra lutra; assembly: GCF_902655055.1. NCBI lineage: Eukaryota > Metazoa > Chordata > Mammalia > Carnivora > Mustelidae > Lutra > Lutra lutra. The sequence goes on along the minus strand of NC_062288.1, from coordinate 107,541,695 downwards.
ACTGACCTCGGGGGTGTGAGGTCTGGGGCCTCGACGCTGCCTGCCAGCAGCCCAGGCCGCCCTCTCCGGATAGGCCCCGGCTCCCTCACCCAGACTGGGGCTGTGCCTCCTGCCCAACCCGTCCACAGTCACCTTGCCATACGCACTCCACGAGCCGTGAGGCCGGCTCATCTCCTCTGTCGCCCGATGTCCCTGCCCATCCCCGCCCCGTCCCCCCGCCCTGTCCCTGCCCGTCCACACCTGTCCTCACTGAGGTGCCACTTAGACACTTTGCTCTCAGCTCAGTCTGCGGGTCCTTGCTCACCGCCAACAAGAGCTCAATTTCTGGTTCCACATGCTCCCTCCCCTGTCAGCTTTCTGCCGTTTGCATGTTGGACAGATGTGATTTACGTGTCTCCATCTATAACAACACATCCGACGAGGTCCATACGGGCTCTGCCTTACCCAGGCCCCCCACGCGGACACAGGTCTGGGCCGGGACATTCGGTGGCCCGCGGAGAGCAAGGGCTTCACATCCAGCCTTGCTCGGCCATCCCGGGGACAAGATGCTCACCCAGTACTTGCGTGTAGACACGGGGTAGAAGCCGCAGACGTGAGCCCCGGGAGGCTCCGGTCCTCTGTCCCCCATTGTCTGTAGAAGAGCCAGAGGTTAAGAAGGGGAAGCAAGTGGCCCGAGGCTGCCAGCAGCGAGACCCGACCTGGAGGGATTCCCATGCAGGCCAGCCCAGGAGCCCTGGCAAAGAAACATCACCAGCCATACGTCTTTCCTCCACGTGTTTTATTGTGGAAGCTTTAAAACCGTCAAGGAGAAGTGACCTCGGGCGGCGGTCTGCACACCCACCGCCCGGCTGCTGGCCAGTCTTGTGCTGATTTTCCTCGGCGTGTTCGTGCTTTACCCATTTTTTGGCTGAACTCTTTCAAAGTGAGCTTTCGGCATCGTGACATCCACGTAAATACTTCAGCCTGTGCCTCCTAAAAATAAGGATGTTCCGTTCTCCTACGTTCCTACAACCCTGTTGCTACAGCTAGAAGCTGAGCCTCTCGTTCTGGCCCATCGCCAGCACCTCGGGCACCTGCGGACGGCAGTGCGTGACCACGATGTAGGCAGGTGGAGCTTCCCTCCTGTGGGTCTTGTGAAAACAGCCCCTTTTGTTTTCTGACGTGACTCGTCCCTAATGAAGCCGCTCTCCCACCAACCACATTCCCATTCCAGCGTCGTGAACGGCCCGGCTGGGAGTCTGACCGTCCCGACAGGTCCACCAGGAGCTCACCTGCTGCCCACCCCCCCCCGCCCAATGCCAGCCCCATCCCGTTCTGGTCTCAAAACCGAGGCCCGGGGCCCAGGGGCACCGTGGGCCTGAGAGCGGCCGTGCCAGTCTCCACATCTCCAGTGGCCGCCGTGAACATGAGCTGCGAGCGTGCTTCTGTGGCCTCCCCGGAAGACTCGTGAACGCCTGAGCTCGATCACCGGACTGGCAGTGAGCAGCATCCGCCGACCGTCCCTCAACCCCCTGTCTCTGCCCTTCCGGGTTTGGAAAGAGATGGTCCAGGCAGAGCCGTAATCGAATACATTTTCTCCAAATCGCCTGTTAACATGGCTTCCTCTGCACCAGACAGAGGCTTCGTACCTGGTGAGATCTTTAGGTTTAAATGAGCGCAGCCAAAAAGGTGGTCAGTCATCATCCTCTGTGTTTTCCACCATCAACCCACGGAGGGCGTCAGCCTTCCTGGCACTTCTCCTATGAGGTCTACACCCTTGCTTGACCCCTTCCTTGGATGGACGACCACACGTGGCCTTCGAAATCCCACACGTCCTGCTGCTCTGGGCATCTGTCCCTTTGTTACCCCGATATTTGCAGCCGTGCCCTCGGGACCCTGACGCCGAGTGATCCCGTCTCTGGAGCTGGGCTCCCTTCTAGGATCTCTGGAACAAAGTTCTCTCCTCCAGCCAGGGTTCTCTTTCTGGCAACCTGACACTTCAGGATGAGCTGGCCACGTTCCTCTCAAGGTTGCCATGAGTTCAGCGATGTTTTCCTCATTAGAAGTCAGTGCGGGTGAGTAGCAACGCTCCACCGTGGGCTCCCAGGACCTCGGGAAATCAGGATTCGAAGCTGCACTTCCCATCCCCAGCCCCACGCTTCCCTCCCTCCACCACCTTCCCCTCTGCTGCCTCTCACCCCGTCTCCTCGTCCACTTCAGTCCCGTTTCTGTGGAGAGCGCTCGCATCATCGCACAGGGAAAGGTCCAGAAGACACCGTTGGACGCCGGCCTTCCCTCAGCAGGAACGCTGACCTCGCCCGCGTGGCGCCCTCTGACCCTGGGGGAGGTGCTGGCCGCTCGGGCCAAGTCGCAGGGACAGAGGAAGCCAGAAGCTGCTCCCACGTCTGTTCGTGGTCCACTGTCCCCAGGGCCACACCCCTTCCCCTGTGGAAAGGGTTAGTTCTGTGGGGTGTCTGGGAGTTGCTCCCCAGTTCTGTTACGTTAATCAGCAAGTTTCCTGCCATGCTCTCTCTCTTACTTTTCCAGAAGCATCCGAAGTGTGCAAGGCGTGGGGGTAATAATATTGTCTCAGCATCGCCAACGGTCAGGGGACACTCCGTCCACCTGGGTCCCCTTCAGATGTCAGGACTGTCCTCGAAGACGATGGCTTAGGCCCACCACCCACCCCCAAGGGGCTCCAGTCCCCCGTCAGCACGGGTGCAGGTGGGATTGTGCTCTGGGGGCAGCTGTGCTCCCCACAAACCCAGCTCTGTTGTTCGAATGTGTGTGACTGCCCAACGTGGGGCTGCGGGAGCCGCACCCTCCACCACCTGCGCACCGTGCATTCCCTTGTCCCGGCCACGTGTGTGCCGTGGTTCCTCGCACGATCAGAGGTGAAATCCGTGGGTGCTGGCTGCAAGGCTCAGCGGAATCGTGCGGATGGCGTGGCTGTGCTCGCGTGGCGTCCGCTCTCGTCACGGGTGTGCGTGCAGCCCCGTTCCGCGAGATGCCAGCCGCACGGCCTCCCTCGGCTCTGCCCTCCGCATCGGACGTGGCTCCCTGCGAGTGCGCTCCGCAGCCATGACCCTGACACCAGTGTGAGAAGAGCGCTCCTTCCACCTGCCGCGGCGTCCGGGCAGGGCCAGCGCCCACTCCCCCACTCAGGCCGGGCTCCAGGTGCGACCCCACGTCCTTCTGCCGAGCACTCTCGGAGAATCCGGATCCTCTCCCGCCGCCGGCACCCCTTCCTGATGGTCTCGCTGCGAGAGACGGGGAAACTGCGTCAGAGAACAGGCAACAAGCCTGGCAAGGGGAAGGCCAGCCAGTTGTGCAGAAACTGGAGCGGGACGGAGACCCGACTCCAGGTGTGTGGCCCGGGGCGCCCCAGACCACAGGCCACAGCAGCGACAGCAGCTCTCGGCTCCGGGACCGACGTCGGAGGCTCTCAGGGAGCACCTGTTCCAGGCTTGGCTCCACATCTCCCACGTTGTCTTCATTCCGTGACCGCCTCTCCATGTAAGGACACCAGACACTCCACGTGGGGCCCGAGGGCCCTGGGGTGGGGACGCCAGCAGACAAGGGTCACACGGGTCAACACTTGGCCCCACAGGGCTGGGTGGTCAGTGCAAGGCCCCAGACACCGGGAACCCCTGGGTCGGTTCCTGCTTCTGCCGTGCTCTGCACACACGCTGTGCACACAGGTGCCTTGTCCCCAGGGCTGTGCCGTGGCGGGTGAGGCCCGTGCACAGCTGTCCTGCCATGGACCGGCCCTCGTCCTCCTCTGCACTGTCATTCCCCTGGAGAGCAAGCTGCCCGTCCAATATGGGGATTTCTTTCTGAGAGACCAGTGGCAATGTGGCCACCACGAGGCAGACCAGGCCATCATGGGGCTCCGAGGCCTCTCCTAGCTGCATCCGGAGCTGGAGGCCGACATGAGGCTCTGTGCTGGGTGACGGGCAGGGTGGCAGGATGGGCCGAATTCCCTCACCAGCTCCGGATGCGGGAGGGCGCCGTGACTGGGACCTCACCACGGAGACCACCCAAACGCAGCATCGTGTGCTGATCCGAGGGCGCTGAGCGGAACCCCATTGCTTTCTCTTCTGGGAGGTTTGGAGATCTTTAGAGTTTGAGCTAAGGGTTTCCAGCACACTTACCTGAGAGCAGAGCACCCACTTACTTACTGAGGAAGGGAAGGCCACGGGAAGAAGCTTGAGCCAGCCTTTCTGGAAGACTTACGCTTGAGAGCAGGCCTGTTTCCTGACCTCACTGTGGTCTTCCGCTTCCCGGGTCTGCAAAGAGGCATGCTGTCCTTGTGGCTACTCAGTCTTGAAACCAATCTGCAGACGTTTATAGCTTTGCTCAACAATGCCAAGTCCAAATCAACAAGGACGTTACCATGCGGAACTGGCCAGGATCGCTAGACCAGCTTTAGCGGCTGGGAGCCGGTGGCAGCAGAGAGCCGTAGGCTGTGTTCACAGTGTGCCAGACCGTCCACGGACCCGCGAAACCCAGGGAGAAACGGGGTTGCAGACACCGCTGAGCTTCCCTGGGTAGCAGGTCTCCGTAAAGACCAGAGCCCCGACTCCACAGCACATGGCGCTGGGGGTCACCGGACACAGTCCGCATTTCTGCCAGCCGCACCGCCGAAGTTAAGGGAACAGCAGCCAGCAGGAGAGAAAGTCATGAAGCAGTGGGAGGCCCCCACAGGGACGTGGCAGAGCGCTCGGCGAAGACTTCCCTCACGCGGTGCCAGTGTCCACCAGGACCCCACACATGCCTCATCTGAAGGCAGCCAGTGTCCAGGAACACGTTTGCTCGTGCTGTGAAGGTCATCGACCACGTGGATCGGCTCACTTGGCACGAATGACATAAGCAGAAGCCTAAAGAAACAGGACCCTAGTGCCACAGGACAGGTTATAAGGAAGCCTCACACACCGTCCTGAGCAGCTCATGTGGACATGTTGTAGACGACAGCGAGAGCGGACGTGCCCCACTTGCGGTTCGGCCATAGCCCTACAGATGTACCCTGGGCTGTCTTCACGTGCTCTTTGTCCCACTCATATCAAGAAGAACTTCTAGAACTTTTTCTTCTGTTGGCAATTATGAAAATCAGTTCAACCTAAAATGGGGACACAGACCCCCTTCTATCTGTGGCACCGCATTCCCAGAAGAAGAAAGGTTCTGTGTGTGTGGGTGTGTGGGTGTGTGTGTGTGAACTACTCTTGAGCGGGAGAGCACTGAAGACGCTTGAGCAAGGAATTGAGAAAAGGAACGTACCGTAGGTAACAAGTTTCCTCATTGCGTAGTGGTCTTTCTCCTCCCGCTCCCTGACAAAGCTCACTGTTGTGGACCTCATGAAAGGAAACAGCTCCATCTCGGGCCTAATACAGACAGGAGGACGCTGAGTTCCCATTTCCTGGCTCCTGAGCAAGGTCTGCAAGCCACGGGGAGAACACACGGCCTTCTCAGTCGAAGCGCAGACCCCAGGGGGCTATGTGTCTCGCTCCGCGGTTGGGGCCCCCATGTCTACTTCCAGGGCAGGGCTGCGTGTTCACGCGGGCCGTGCTCGGTCAGGGGAGTACAGGCGAGGGCAAGGACCATTTGCTCACGAGCCCTGCCCCCGCGCCTCCAGTGTGCTCAAGTGACCTTGAGGACCCTGCGATCCCGTCGGGCCACATAAAGACTACAGGCAGCCCGACTCCGCTTGATGGCAGCTTGACGTCCTAACACATCACTGGCCCCCACGTCAGCCGTTTTAAAAAGATGAACAGTTGCCCAACCCATCAAAGTCCCCCGGGCTGTCCCGGCAACGGCAGTGCCCCTCTGCTGGGTTTCGACCCTTCTGGGGCAGCTCCGGCTGCTCCAGAGGGAGGTTTCAGATGGCCCGGATCTTATTTTTAAAGATGTTATTATTAACTATTTGAGAGAGAGTCGTGGAGGAAGAGTATGAGGGGAGGGAGGAGCAGAGAGCCCGACGTGGGACTCGAATCGAGGGACCCCAGGATCATAACCTGGGCCGAAGGCAGACGCTGACCTATGAGCACCCCGGCACCCCACGTTAAAAACAAAACCCGATCACCGTTAACCTGAAATGAGCGTGTTGCTGCCAAAGTCAGGTGTGTGATGGGCGGCAACGGAACTCTGAGGCCTTCCAGGTCCTCATCCCAGACTCAACGGGGGCTTGGAAAGCGCGGCCCGGAGGAAGTGAGCATGGCTGAAACAGTGCTTCCCGGGGCTGCACGAAACACAGCCCGTGCTCCCTGCCAGGCTCGGGCGCGCCAAACGGCCTGTCTCCTCAGCCGTCCACGTGAAGAGCTCTGAGCGCCGAGTGCAATGCCGGACAGCGTGTTCATGCCACCGAGACTCCCACTTTGTGCGGCGCTAACGTGCTAACCGGAAACCCCAGCTGGGCTGGGATTCCCTGGGCCGGTGCACCCAACGTGAAGGGCGCCCAGCAGCCCCCAGGCCTGCACCTGTCCAGCTGGGCGATGCTTGGGGTCTTCGCAGCGTGCCCCCTGAGGCCAGAAATCGGGGGCTGTGGTTCTTCCTCCCTAGACCCCTCCCGTCCCTTCGCCCGTGACCCTGCTCTTTGTAAAAGGTTCTCGGACAGTCGGGAGGGATCCCCACTGCTGCGATCAACAGCGCCGGAGGTTGCTGTGGCGAACGTGTTTCCAATGCGGCAGGGCCCCCGGGAAGCTCTCTGGAACCCTTTAGAAGCAGCCAAAAGTGCCACTTTTTTTTATTTCAGAATCCTGTGTGGGCTGCAGCGGGAGACCGAGTGTCCTGCGGAAACTGTGCCCGTGTCTGAGCAGCACAGCACGGTCTCTAGCCTGACGTGTGCGTGAGGCACCGCCCTGCGGACCGGGGCCAGGCTCCATCTGCTCTCCGTGCAACAGGCCAGTAAGCCGAGAGGCAGGGTGGTGAGGGAAGGAAAGCGACTTCATCCAGAAACCCAACAGACCAAGATGGCAGCCTGTCATCCTAAAGAGCCAAATGGCCTTGCACAAACGCAGCTTCTTTTATGCTGGGACAAGGGGATGCCAACCAGTGCAGCCACTCAGGAAAACCATGTGGAGGTTCCTCAGAAAGTTAAAAATAGAGCTTCCCTATGACCCAGCAGGTGCACTACTGGGTAGTTACCCCAAAGATACAGACGTAGTGAAAAGAAGGGGCACCTGCACCCCAGTGTTCATCGCAGCAATGGCCACAATAGTCAAACTGTGGAAAGAGCAGAGATGCCCCTCAGCAGACGAATGGATCAAGATGTGGTCCAGGGACGCCCGGGTGGCTCAGTTGATTGGGCGCCTGCCTTTGGCTCAGGTCATGATCCCGGAATCCCAGCATTGAGTCCCGCATCGGGCTCCCAGCTCTGCGGGGAGTCTGCTTCTCCCTCTGACCTTCTCCCTGCTCATGCTCTCACTGTCTCTCTCTCAAATAAATAAATAAAATCTTTAAAAAAAAGAAGAAGAAGAAGACATGGTCCATATATACAATGGAGTATACTCAGCCGTCAGAAAGGATGAACACCCAACTTTTGCACCGACATGGACGGGACCCGAGGAGATGATGCTGAGTGAAATTAGTCAAGCAGAGAGAGTCAATTATCATATGGTTTTGCTCTTACGTGGAACGTAAAGAATAGCGCGGAAGACCATAGGGGGACGGAGAGAAAACAGATGGGAAGAAGTCAGAGAGGGAGACAAACCATGAGAGACTCTTGACTCTGGGAAACAAACTGAGGGTTTCAGAGGGGAGGACGGGGGGGAGGGGGCCAGCGGGGGATGGGCACGAAGGACGGCACGTGTTGTGATGAGCACTGGGTGTTACACGTAACTAATGAATCACTGAACGCTACGTCTGAAATAATGATGTTCTACATGTTGGCTAATTGAGTTGACATAAAATAAGGAGACAGACGAGGAAGGGGAGGGGGCTGGAGTTCAAAGGTGACTGACGGCTGCCAGCATCCCAGAGCCAGGAAGGTAGGGAGGACGGTGAAGCTTCTCTGTCCTGGTCGCTGCATCTGCGCGGCGAGGCGCCAGCCGTGAGTGTCCTGTGACCCTTGGACACAGCAACCTCCGCACATGCTTCCGTATGTCCTTGGGGGAGTGTGGGTTTCGGGGCGGTTTGCCTGAGTCTCAGCCGTCAGCCAGGTTCCTTCAGTGACAGTGTGCGAACGTGCAGGGCTGAGCGGAAGTTTCCAAGCTGCGGGTCACAGCTGCGAGAGAGGTGGGAGCAACACGGGGAACAGCGTCCTGCGTGTATCCTGCGCAGTAGGGTTTGCGGCGTATTAAGGTGTCAGAGTTGACCGATTTTTCTGGTAAATTTTATTTCAATTTCCTGCCACTGCCAATTTTCACTGTCTCAAGAGTGTGTGCAGGAACCCAAGACGTTGAGCACCTGGGATTTTTGTATCATTATTCACGCCATAGGGGACGCCCCCGCAGCTGCCATCATAAATCCTTCCGAGCACCCCTGGGTAGAGACCTTACACGTACATAAAGGTGTCACGCAATGCGTGCGCCCTTCCTCATCTCTCAACATTCCTCATCTATCTCATCTTTACTGGAAAAAACTAAAGTCAGGATCTCAGTAGAACCGATGGGATGACGTCCAGTCCAGCAGACTCGCCAAGTTTCCAAGCCCCAGAGTTGTTGACAAAAAAAATTTTTTTAAGTAAAACCTTCTAGAGAAATGAAAGTCTAAACCGCAGCACGGTCTGCAGACTTCCCTGCCCCACCGCCCGAGCGGCTCTCCGGGTTGGGAGCCTGGAACGGACGCTCTGCCGGGATGCGGGACTGAGGTCAGATACTCACAGGCCCCCATGACCCTGGCTTCCAAGGCACCAGCCAGCTTGTCTTTGGTTTCTCAGAAGAAAAAGGTGGTGCTGTGTGTGGCGCCCGGAGGCACTGACTGGAGCCAAGAGAACAGGCTTGAGCGTGCTGCCAGGCTTGGTGGCCTTCAGTTCTCAGCTGCGCCTCGAAGAGGACAGAGAAGGAGGCTGCACATCCAGGGGAGGCGGGAGGAAGGAGGGACTGTCGTGGGTGTCACCCCCCCCCCCCGAGCCTGTAACCAGTCGGAACGGGCACCACCCTGCTTCCCGCCATCCCTCCTCTGCGTCCCTCTGACGGTGCAGCTTGGGAAGTTTCCGAAAATAGGCAAAGAGGGGTGTCACTGTGTGCAGGAGGGAGGTTATTCCAGAAACAGAATGAAAAATAATTCATGGACCAAACGCACTAAGCGGTGGCGATGCCGTGGAGCTGATCCCCGGAGGCGTCTGGCTACTGCGTCCGTCAAGTGCTGGGGCGCGCTTCAGGCCCCCCCTGTGCAACCCCCTTCCTTCTTCAGCCACAGTTTCTATTCCTTCTGTTCTTTCTTTAAAAGGAAACTGTTGGGGCGCCTGGTGGCTCAGTGGGTCAAGCCTCTGCCTTCAGCTCAGGTCATGGTCTCAGGGTCCTGGGATCGAGCCCCACATAGGGCTCTCTGCTCGGCAGGGAGCCTGCCTCCCCCTCTCCCTGCCTGCCTCTCTGCCTACTTGTGATCTCTCTCTCTGTCAAATAAATAAAATCTTAAAAAAAAAAAATAAAAGAAAACTGTCATCTCCAGAACAGAACTGTTTCCAGACCACAAAATTGTGTACAGAGAACAGTTGGCTGATACCTGGGTATTCACGTAGAAACGTGTCTGCTGTGTGTGGCCACATGTGTCCGCTGGCTGAAGGAAGACCCCAGAGAAACTCCTGCAGTGGAACCCCTGACCCTGGTGCCCGATTCTAAGAAAAACCCGAGGATACCTCGGTTCTGCCTGATGAAATGCAGTGTCCCTTGCCACACTCCCCACTTCTCCACCCTGAGGCTGAAGGAGCGTGAATGGAGGACGGGGGGGATGTGACCTGTAGTGGCCTCCGCAGAGCCCAAGGAGGGACACCAGCATGGCAGTTGGCAGCCCTTGAAGGGCATTCGGTGCCTGCTGTCCCCTTGTGTGGCCCCTGGGGACACCGGCCTGTGCACTCATCTAACTTCCTGCCTCTGCTTGCAGACGATCACTCCAGGATCCTGCTGAAATCCGAGAACAGCCACAGCAACTCGGACTACATCAACGCCAGCCCCATCGTGAGTACCTGCCTGGGGGCCCCACCTGTCCTCAGTCATGAGCCCCCGTCGTGTCCACCGGGTGACTAGTCAACTAGGTGGTTTGTCTTGAGCGGGTGGCCTGCCTCAACTCGTGACTAGGGAGCTAGGTGGTCTCAGCCAGGCACTGGGCTCAACCACGTGACTCGTGAACCCCGTAATTAGTATTTGCCAGGCAACTCGGCTCCGACTGGCCGTTAATCCTAACCAGGTGAGTCCTCTCAACCAGCCGACCTGGGCCGGGTCCTCCCCAGGCGAGAGCAGTCCTGAGGCCCTGGCTTGGGGGCCCAGGAAGAGCGGCCGCTGGTTTTCTGAGGGAACCCACGGCTTTCAGGAAACTCTGGGGCGTTTCTCCTTTCCAGACCCACTTGTTCCCTGTGTGTTCAGGTCAGCAGAAACAATCAGCCCCCAGCCCTGCCCTCGTGGAAAAGCTGGCGGCACCGAGGCAGACGCGCGGGCTGGTCCCTGCGGCTGTTTCCAGGTGCACCCCCCTAAGACAAGCAGCGAGCCGTGCGCGGGGTGGTGCCTCCCGGGGCCAGGCGTCCTGCGAGCAGAACCCCTGGGGAACCCCGTGACCCACGGCACCCAGCTCCCCGAGGAGCCCCCGCAGCCCATGCCTGTGTGAGCCCCGAGGGAGAGCGGCGGGAGGGGAGGTCGGAGCAGCCGGAGAGTGACGGGTCAGAGGCCAGCCTGCACGGTGCTCAGCCTGGCTTCCCAGGGTGAATTTCGAGTGAGCTAAGTGGGAGGCCGGTGAACCGCGCCTCCGCGGCGGGAGTGTTGGGCAGCGTGGCTGATGGCAGGGATTGGGAGTGAGCGGGGATTTCGGGGGACATTGGGTTGGTCACCAGGGAGGCGTCAGGACGTCTCAGTAAAGCCTCAGATTGCGTTCCCGGGAGCAGTGCGCATAGCGTCCCAGCTCGGGGGTCTTGCCGGTGACCTGTGGGTGGCCGAGGGAGGCGGTGACTCGTCGGTGTTCAGGACACACCCCGAGGCGTCCTGACAAAACCTTGCGTTCGGGCAGTAGCTTTCCCTGAGGACGTTCGCCCTCTGATTTCAGAACCTTCTAGTAGCTGCTGGTTCAATGTATCTCCAGGGCGCCCAGCGTACAAGTGTACTCCTAGGAGCCCAGGGTGCCGTGGGTCAGAGCCCGCCCCCTGGCCCTCACGGTGCACAGCGGGAGCACAGGGTAGCGTCCTCACCGCGAGAAAGCGGGTTAAGGGCTGGTCCGCTGCTCCGTCTCCTCCCTCTGAGCCCAGACCTCGGCTCCCGCGGTTGCTGGTAAGGAGTGGCTGTTTCCACCAGTGCAGGGAGGCCGCAAGGACTGGCCCCACCCGTGTCTTCAAGGTTCCCATCCTGAGCCAGTCTCTCTCAAAAAATGCCCCACTGGGCTCAGTAGTTTCTGTCGATGCTGATTCAGAGCCAAGCCAAAGCCTCACGGGTGTGCAGCCTCTCCTGCGGGTAGAGCAGGGTTTCTGGGAGGGAGGCCGTGGTGAGGGCCTGGACGTGGTCCCCCGCGGTGGGCCACGGGGCTGGCAGTGCAGATCTGCCTGGAGCACCATGTCCTCCTGCTGGGCTCCTCGTCCCGAGCGTGAACCATGTGACTGGGCCGGGAAGAGAGCTGAGCTGTTATTTTCAAGCTAAAAGGTGAGCGTTCAGAGTTGGGGGCGCGTCCAGCCTCCCCCCACTGCCGCATCTATTTGACGGGTTCCAACGTCCCACCGTCCGGCTGAAGAGACGTGTCTGTGCGGAAGCCGTGTCCTCCTTGGACACGGCTGGCGCTCCCATGGGGCCCGAGCTGCTCCCACACCCCGCACCTCCGTTGTGGGAAACACGGGACAACACCCCCCAACCCTGACCCCACGGGGCCGGGGCTTGGGTCGGGAGGCGAGGCCAGGAGAGAGCGGGGATTTAGGCCATCGTTTATGGTTCCTGTTCATTTCACGCCACAATTCTCTTTTTCCTCATTTGGGTCGTAAGAATGAACCGCGGTACCTTTCTGAAATGACTGGGGGACGGTGATAACGAGCTTCCCAGCTGCGCTTGAACGGAGAGCTCAGTTGCAGCCCAAGAAGACCCTGGCTGTGCGGGATGAAACTATGACGGTTACACCCGTCGTGTCGTCCTTAGTCCCACTGAACTCCAGGGAAGTCATCCACGTGCCAGCCACGTGTGGTCTTGGCTTTGAGAGCAGGGGTCCTGGAAGTGAATGGGGAATTCCATGCTCCCACCCAGCACGTGGGGGGACGTGGGGGGTGCCCGGCTCTTCCCGAGGATGTGGACTGAGGCAGGTCGTTAACATGCCTGCCACACCATGTGCTTGAAAAACCACACGTCGTGACCAGGGATGGGTCTGAAATTGCCCCCACTCGAAAATAAACTTACTCTTCCTTCCGCTGTGTATGGAGGGAGAAAGTTGTTGAATGTTTTAATTCAGAACACATTTAACTAATGTGAGGGGCGCATCTGGACCCCTCAGGGAAGGGTGACCGGTGTGGTGTCGTGAATATCATAGAAACAGGCCAAATACAGGAGCCGACTCTCTGGTTCTCGGAAAACACTTACACGCAAGCAGCTCTGTGTGTATGTTTTACTTTATAATTTACTTGAATCCCAACTCAGAAGAAAAAAATATGAAAACAGCTTCAGCGCCTAAATAGCCTCTCTCACATCAACTACGGAAGTGACCGTTTCTCAATGAATTCCCCTACAAAGACTGGGTGTCTAGAAAATGGACTTGGAAACTCTGGCTTCATACTCGTTTTGAAGAAAATGGTCTGTGAAGTTTGCTCTAAAGTTTAGAAAAAACAGATGTGGGGCAGCCAGATAGGAATAGAGAAGGAAGACGTGCGTGTTTACGCTCTGAAAGCTTGGGGTGAGAGGCCTGGCCCCACACTGCTCCCCGGGTTGTGGTCAAGACGAGGGTTGTGCCGGACGGAGCTGGCTGTCCCCGCAGGACGCAGCGGCGGGCAGCCCGCCAGCTTCTCCCCCGAGCTCTCCATGGCTTCAGGACGTGGGTCCCTGGTCTTGGCACGCTCAATGCCTGAGGTTAAAAGTCTGTTTTGTTCGTACTACTGGGGACATTGTTGCCGAGTTTGTAACGCAGGTTAGAGTTTCTGAAAGCCGCTCGCACCCCTTTCTAACTGGCATTGCACAGCCTTGAGCAGTTGGCTAGGACTGCTTTGCGGGGCCTGTGCATTTAGAAATTCATGGGAACACACGTCTCCGTACCCTGCCGGCCATATGGACAGTGGATTCAACACAGTCTGTGAGAGCAAAATGGTGGTGTGAGTCGTACTTGGGACCTGCACCCCATGGCCCTCGCCTGCTATGCAGTCACTGGGCGTAAGTCCTGTCTGATTTCGGGGGCCGTTCTGTCTCCCGCAGTCCACGGGGGAGAAGGCCACCTGAGGGCGTGGCACGAACCGCACGGGCTTTGACCAATAGCCTCAAGGTTACTGGCAACACACGCCCACGGCGCCGCACAGGGGAGTCCGCACTGGATGCACGTGGCTTCCCAGAGCCGCCGGGCCACGGGGTCATGTGTGCAGCCTCCCCTCCACCCCACCCCGCCTTGCGGCCCTGACCGCAGGGCCAGACAGAGCCGCTGACTTCCTCCCCTGTCCCAGAGCGGACATGTGTGAGCATACGTGCGCACGAGTGGAGTGCTCTCTGCCAAGAACAGGGGAGCTCCTCCTGCCTTGGAGGTCTTAAATATAAGCTCCTGTTCACTTAGTCAAGTATTTGCTTTACTCTTTTTGGGTTAAAGATTGCCCAAAACTGTGAGAAAGCCTCCTGCTGCCTGATACTTGCTGCACATACAAAGCATTTCTGCCCAGAACTATTTTCTCTTCAACAGAATGTGCGCAGAATGAAGTAATCCTAATCGTCTGTGAATTCTTGTTAAACGGTTGGATGACACGTTCCGCCACTCTGTGATCGTTACGCTGCCTACTGTCTGCCAAGTGGCAGCCGCGTGGCCGTGGCCGAGGGGACTGGGAGACTGTGGGCCTTGTCCACGCCCTCCCCTGCCACGGCGGACCACGGACACCAACCGCCGTGGGTCGCCTTGTTTACCCTCCTGAAGCCCTGCTCGGGTTTTCACTTTTAATCACAGATTTCTCAGTCTGAAAGCAACTAAGGGTGCTAGTTTGAACACACTGACGATTTTTGAATCTGGTCTCTCTAAATTGCTTTGGGCAAAAACCCACATTTGAAAAGGAGGTGGGGTTTACTTCTCACGCAAAATTGCTGGAAAGAGACGGGGTTTTTGTACATAGCTGTGGCCCCCAACAAACGCACGTTCTGAAAACGAGGTCCGGTCTTAATCGGGACTCACAGACCAGAGGCAGAAAAGGCAGTTTCCCGCCCCACCCCCGCCGGCGTCCCACGGCTGTTCTGTGGGACTGACCTGCATCCGCTCTTCCAGGGGCCGCGTAATTCCAAGGTGGGCCCCGTGCCCGCTCGTGCTGACGGCCGTCGTCTCTGCCAGGATGCCCGGATGCAGAGCTGGCGGCCCCCGCAGCAGCGTCAACCCCAGCGCGGGGCCGGGTCTTACCGTGGCTGTGGGGTGGACAGCCAACACCTCCGTGGGCTGCCACACAACCACGTGAGGTTGAAAATGCCTCCTTTTTTCATTGTATTGGGAAATGTCTTCTTACTGTCTTTAAACACAGAGGATTTTAAATCTCTCCTTAAACCCTGGCATCAGGAGAGTAAATTTTAGCTCCAGGTGGGAAAGAATCAGGGATGGACGGGGGAGCAGACGCCTGGCGCCGAGGTGAGGCTCCAGCGTGAGGCCCAGTCCGTCCCCCCATGGTGCCATCCATCCAGGGTGCACAGCGGGCCGGGAAGTCCCGGGAGGGAAGGGGCTGTCCATTCGATGACCCTCAGACTGCATTTCCCCCCAGTTTTCTTCTCCAGGCTTTGTTCCTTGGGTCCCTTTCTCCCTGCGCTCTCCTGCTTAGACATCTTTGAATTAAATGTCATAATGAAGGTATTTTAAGCCAGACGCCCTCTGTCGCGACCAGCAGGCTGCGCTTGGACAGACCACCCAGCCAGAACGCCCCCCACGGCGTATTCTGCCCAGCCCTGTGCCTGGCTCTGTAGGACTGGAATGGGAAACTAGCAGCCGGAAGGCTGGGCTCATCTGTGGCGGAAGGCTCGCACCCCACTCTCGCAGGCCCCCAGTCTGACCCAGGGTGCCGGCACCCCTTTCCGGGTAATGGGAACCTGCGTCCATGTGAGAGGAGCTAACTTTTCGTGGGAGGCAGGGTGCACTCCTCCATTCATTCTTCTGGGACCCCGAAGGGGGTCTCATGGGTCTGGCCCCGGCTTCACCTCTCACAGCCCCACACCTGCAGTTCCCACAGGGGCTTTTTGGCCACACCCCTGCACGTGGCCTGGAGTACGCGTGTGGGCAGCTCACATGGCAGCTGGCCGGGGCCGAGGCTCCTGGCTGGGGTGGAGGCCACACATGCTGGCCCATGGCTGGGCGGGTCTAGAACCCTGGCATCCCTGCACACACCACCACATGAGCGCCCCGCCTGTCTTCGCCCAGGGCCACGGGGCTCTGCTGAGGTCTAAGCACTGTCGCAATCAGGAGGGACAGCAAGGAAGCCCGGCCTGCTCTTCTCACTCTGCGACCCCAGGGCCGGCGTCCGGCCGGGACATGCTGCCTTCACCTCCTTAGCCGTGTTCTCTTTCCTGGTTGTATCCTAGGTTTTTGGCTCATCCTTGTTCCTCTAATCTTGTCTCTGCAGATGGATCACGACCCTAGGAATCCCGCCTACATCGCCACCCAGGGACCGCTGCCTGCCACCGTGGCCGACTTCTGGCAGGTGAGTCTGTGGGAGTCAGAACTCTTCTGACGACGAGACCTTGACAGACGGGCCGTGAGTAATGGCTTGGACCCGATTCAGTAAATGTAAACTCGTTTCTGGGTGGCACTCATCCAGTGTTACTTGATGGTTTCTATTTCTATTCTATTTCTATTTTCAATCTTCTGTTTTTCAAAACTCGAGAGATTGAATGCTTTAAAGATCCTAAGTTTTCTAAGCACTTTAAAATTTTATTTCATGAAATAGAAGGAAATGGAATTAATAAGTGTTTATATTACTGCATTCTGTCCAAATGTGTCCTTGTCCATGGTTCTCTCCCTCTGGAGGTAAATAACAGCTCCTCTTCCTTGGAGACCCTCTGTCCTGCATTTTAAGGGCCAGGCTAGTCTGTTCCATCCAGCAGAGTCCTGGACGCCCAGACGGAGGCTCAGCCCCTGAGAGCCAGCATGAGCACGAGCCCCAGAGGGCAGAGAGGAGAGTGAGGGGCCTCCCGTCCTTCCCCCCACGTCCTGTTCCGGCCTCTGCTGTGCCACAGAGCTAAGGGGGAAGGGGCTTTGCAAGGTGGCACGGTCACGCCAACTCCCCTGTGCGTCAGGCACGCCGCTGTCCCCAGCCCTGGCGGGGACATCCAACCGCCCGGCCGAGCCCATGGAGGACAGAGGTGAGAGGGCGAGCAGACGGAGCACCTGGGAGGGCGGCAAGCCCCCATCCCCGGCAGTATGGCCGTGCGCTCAGACAGGGTTACCTTAGACCCCTGCTGGTGACGCCAGCGTCCACCGTCACAGTTCTAAGAGCAAAGGCCTCCCCGGCTGACGGGCTCCATGCTTCTGTTCCCCAGAGTCTCTCGTTCTGCTCCCCAATGTGCCGTCGGCCCCCTGCGGCCTCCCCACCTGCAACAGGGTGCATACCCGGGGCAGGGGGCTCTGGAGAACTTGGGGGAGGGTCTGGACCGCGCCCCCTGCCTTCTCAGCGTGTCGATCCCGGGTACCCTAGCTTACCGCAGCCACCACGTGGAAACAAGATCAGAGCGTGTCTATGCAGCCCGGGCTGTGCCTCGCAGCCGTCACGCTGCTGAAGAAAATAAACCAACGGAGCCTCAGGGTTCTGTTGTCCAAACCTGTAACCGTGGCGCAGAGCCGCTAAACTCACGTTAGGATGGTGGGAGGACCAGCGGGTCCCGAGCCACGAGACGCCGACGTTCCCCCACGTCACACCCAGAGAGTCCATGCGGCCTGCGTGGTGTGCCTCCCTGCTCGGAGAGCTCAGCACCCATGGGCCACCTGGTCCTGGGACACCTGCTCTGGGGGACCTTCGTGCAGAGGCTCAGCTGAGGCTCACGGGAGCCCACGATCATCGCTCTGCTCATAGAACATCACCGACGTGCCGCTGCCTTCCCGTTCCAGCCACCTCCCTGGCTTCCAATGCTCAGGAGGAGGGACAGAGAACATTCCAAGTTGTGCGCCGGGAGGACAGAGTCCTCAGTCTTCACCCGCCATCCGCTTCTAACAACCGTGAGGTGCCGGCCATTTCTTCCCACGTGCGAGGCTTCTGGAAGGCACAAGGACACCCCAGCAGTAAGAGCCGGCACGTCCACAGCCACTTATCGTGGACCGGGTCCCATCCAGAAGGTTGTGTGTGCATTGAAACAATCTTCGCCGTCATAAAACGACGAGGCCTCCACTTTGCCCAGGTCACGTGGCTTGTGGACTCGAGCACTGTGGTGTTTCTCTTGCCCCGTGTTCCAGACAGACGTAGTTGTCAGGGTGGCCCACATCATGTCACCAGGGTCTGCAGGGCGTGGGTCACTCTCCAGAGTGTCTGTAGGTCTGACATTCAGGAACGGAAGAAGCCGTCTTAAAATTCCGAGGCTTTCTCAGAAATTTTTTTTTTTAAAGATTTTATTTGTCAGAGAGAGAGAGGGAGAGAGAGCGAGCACAGGCAGACAGAATGGCAGGCAGAGGCAGAGGGAGAAGCAGGCTCCCTGACGAGCAAGGAGCCCGATGTGGGACTCGATCCCAGGACACTGGGATCATGACCTGAGCTGAAGGCAGCTGCTTAACCCACTGAGCCACCCAGGCGGAAGAAGCCATCTTAAATGCAGCAACAGGAGAAACAGGACCACGGGTGGGATCGCAGCCTTAGTCACGCTGCTCAGAACACGCCAGTGTCCCTCCAAACGGTAGTAGGTATCCCGGGACAAGAAGGCTCTGCAGGTGACCGGCTCACGCTCTGGGATTATTGTACACGACAGCACGCCGAAGCCACTGAGAAGTCTGTCGTAAAGAAACTGGTTCGACTCCAGATGCCCTGGGGCCAGACACCATGGTCACGGGGAAGGCGGGGGCACAGCTTCTCCGAGGCTGCCGTGACTTAACAAAGTAGCACAGAGAAGCCCTGACACCAGGTGTGGGCAGGACCGGTTCCACCCAGGGCTTCTGCGGGGGACTTGCTCTTGTCTCTGTCTCCAGCTTCTGGTCGTGGCCAGCACGGCGGGGTGTCCCCTAGCCCATGGACGCATTGCTCCCCCGGCCTCCATCCCCGGAGTGAGCCCCCACAGGATATCTGTGTTTCTGGCTCAAATTCTGCTCCTCTTCCAAGGTCGCTGGTCATTAGACTAAGGGTCTGTTCTGGCCAGTGTGCCTCGTCTTAAACGTACCTGCAGAGGCCTTATTTCCAAAGAAGGTCACGTCCGCAGGTTCCAGGTGTGCGTGACCTTTGGGGGACACTATTCCGCGCATTACTGGGAGGAGAGCACTGAATGAGACAGAACACTTTGCTGCTGAGACAGATGCGTGGCCACCGCAGGAATCCAGAGAGAGGCTGCCGGGCAGCAGGGGTGGGGGAGGTCGTCAGCGAGGGGGCCCAAGCCAGGCCCAGCATGTCCAGAACGCGCAAGTCCCCAGGACTGCTCAGTTAACTTGCAGCGGGGAGCGGACAGTCCCGCAGCCTGTGACAGCCCACAGGCCCTGGGAAGCTTGGGCGTCGACGAGCCGTGTTGGGAGGGGAACGTCGGGACAGGAGGGCAGAGGAGGAGGAGGAGGCGGGAGAGGCCAGCCGTCCGTTGGTTCAAGCACTGAGGCGGGAACACACGTTCTGAGCTGGGAGGGTGTCTGCCGCTGTGCGGTGTGGCCCGCGTGGCTCCTTCGAGAGAAAGACGTATGCACAGGGGCCTCTGGAGTCCAAGGGAATGGAAGGAAAGGAGCAGGAAGAGAGGGAAATCCCACTGCAAACTCACTATGTGCCTGACCCTGGGCGGGGGCTGCGGCCAGCCACCTTCACCAACGCCCCGACGACCGAGGGTGAACCTGAGACCCTGGGGGCCCCCGTACGAGGGCTGCGGAGAGTCCGATCGGGAGACAGGAAGCGGAGGGTGGGCGCCAGGGGAGCGGGGCCGAGCTGGTGTTTAATGGGGACAGTTTGGGTTCGGGAAGACGGAACGTTCTGGGATGGATGGTGGCAATGAGAGTTCTTAAGGCTGCTTAAGTCTGCTTGTAAAAACGGCAGAGAAGGTACATCCTAGGTTTATTTGACTGCAGTGGGAGAAGATTGTGGTCCCCGTTCTACCAGAAGGCTGGCGCCCGGGGGCCCTAACGACTTCCCCGAGTCCACACAGCCAGCTGGAGGCAGGGCACGATTCAGACCCGGATCTCCAGATCTCAGGATTTTGCTGCCCACACTCCGCAGGGAAGACGGCGCCGTGCTGGGGGAGGCGCTGCTCCTGGGCCCGTCCCCTTGCAGAAACGCAAGGCAGGCAGCCTCCCGGCGGAGACGGTGGACGTTCGCACAGCTAACATGTTGCTGCCGACGAAGGTGCCGTGTCGCTGTCTCTCGAGGCCCAGAGCATGTCAGAGCTGCGGGCAGTGAGCTCCGTGCCCCCGAGGCGTCCTGGGGCCCGCGGGCTGAGCTCCACGGCAGCCGTCTCCAGAGGACGTGAGGACAGCTTTCACCTGAGGGAAGCCTGATCTGAGGAGGCAGGCGACTGTCCTCCCTCCTCTCGTATTACCGGGGAAGCGGCCCGAACCGGGTGCTTTCCACGGTGGCCGCGCCGATGCGTCGCCACCAGAAAGTCAAGCCACCCCGTTCACCGAGCTCGGATACGAGAGCACGACTTGCAGATGGGAGCGGTCGAGTGGGGCACCGGCAGCCCCCCGGCCCCAGGACCTGCGACATCCTCCACAGGATGCGGACTGGTTGTCACCCGCATTCACCACGGGGCGGCTCAGCCAAGAGGCCAGCGGCCCGTCCCGGCGGACAGATGAGCTCTTTCAGGTGGAACCAGCAGCCAACAAGCAGGGTCGGGCGCAGGGACGGGCGCAGGGACGGGCGCAGAGTCCGCAGCCCAGGGCAGAGGGCCCGCCCCGTCGGCGGGGGTCCCGCTGGTGCGCAGCGGGCGCGAACAGGACGCTGTTAGCAGCGTGTCAGCGAGAAGAAAGCCCTCCCGTCGCGTCCTGTCCCCACTTTCCGAAGGCGCTGTTACGAAGCCTTCACTGGGGCTCGCTCTCCCAAGAGGCATGGGCTGCGTTTGAACGGAGGGTTTCATGATCGTGGTTCTTGCCGTGGTCCCGTGGGAGAGCCCAAGAAGGCAAACGCTCCCTCTCCCGAGCACTCTCCGCTGGGGGTCGGGCGGGGGAGGTGAGAAGGGGACCCGGGGGGAAGAGTTGGACAAAGCCCGAGCGAGCACATGGCAGGTCCCCAGAGCCCGGACATGGCCTGGGACCGAGTCCGTGCGTCTGCCCTGCCCTTGGGGCCCTGAGCCCCTGCCTGGTGGAGAGCAGAGGGAGGGAGGTGGCTGGCGCCTGGGCAGTCCACTCCGGCCACACATGGCCCTGTCAGAGGCATCACCGTCCAAGCCCACAGGAGCCAAGCCAGTGTCCAGAGAAGCCCCAGCCTGGTCCCCAGGGCCAGCCCCAGCCTCCCCCAGCTCCAGGGCCGCCTCGGCCTCCTCGTCCCTCTCCCTCAGGGGACCACATCACACCAGGGCTCAGGTCAGACGTTGGGCTCCTGGCTGTCCTGAGAGGCCCCACACGAGAGCCTGAGCTTGTCCCCAAAGCCCCGTTGCCTTGTGATGCTCGTGATGCGTTGTCTTTGGTCTCCCCCTGGACGCCCTCTGGGTCATGCATGAAGGGATCTCCTGCTTCTGGGGCAGCGAGGAGTTGTGGAAGTGGACATTGGCTCCGGGGCCCCGTTAGCTTAGGGACTGGCTGGTTTTCAAGCACATTGTTGGGTTAAATTAAAGGAAATACAGGAACTGAGTAGAGTTAATTTCTTGGGAAAACCCAGTCCCACGCCCGGGACGTGCCAGGATGTTTTATCGCAGATAGATCGTCTCACCGGACTCCCTACACACAAGCTCACCACCGCCCCTCAACATGGGGCTTGAAACCCCTGATCTGCTGAGCACTTGTGACTGCGTAGGGAACACACAGCGGAGAGCCCTGCATCCTCTCAGCAGCCTTTGCACTCGGGCAGGCCTCGGTGAGAGACAGATATCCTGAGTGTCTTCTCTCCTTTTTTAAAAAAGATTTATTTATTTGAGAGAGAACAAGATAGCCTGAGCAGGGGAAGACGCAGAGGGAGAGCGAGAAGCAGGCTCCCTGCGGAGCAGAGAGCCCTATGGACACGGGGCTCGATCCCAGGACCCTGAGATCACGACCTGAGCCGAAGGCAGACGCTTCACCAATGGAGCCCCCCAGGCGCCCCCAGGGCCACCTGAGTTCCTTTTTCGGCTGGTATTCCAGACCACAGCTGCAAACATCCTGGTTGTTCGTTTTTAAGTGCGTTCCTGGTTCCCTGTCCCCTCCCTCCGTCCCCCTCCTCACCCACCTCCACCCCGCTTCTCTCCCTCCTTCTCCGGGAGGAAGAGAGCAGCAGCCTGAGCCGGCACGTGCATCTAAGCAGACGACAGACGTCGCTCACGGAAAGTGAGCAAGGCTGAAGGACAGCAGATGATTCCAAGTGGCGACACTCCCTCGGGTCCAGGGAGCATCCTAGATGTCCAAACACTGTGACGAGGGCCCATAGGGACTGCACAGGACTGGATGAAGCAGGCGTGCCAGGAAGCATGTGCCCTGGCTCTGGGAACCCCTGCGTGACCAGGGTTCGCACCCAGCAGCCTCCAGCTAAGTGAGCCGCGCCGTCTTCCTTAGAGAATGTGTACCCCGTTCCAGGGACACGGCAAGGATTTCTCACTGAGATGCCTTCTTCACGCCTGGTGGGAGGGGATTTCAGAGGTCGAGACTGCCGTGTACGGCCTGTGGGATGGCGGCCATGTGACCAGCTTGGGCGCAGGGTGTTGGCACCCAACATCATACCGCCAGCGTGGACGACGTCTTCATCGCCAAGGGAGGCTCGCGCGGACGTGCTTGTGTATCAAGCAGCAGGTTGGGTGGGCGCGTTCTGAGCTGTGCGCCTGTCCCCAGGGTGGTTGATGCAGAGCCTGTGACCGCAGGAAGCCTGCCGCAGCATTCGGAGAGGCCGAGGGCGGGTTGGGGGTCGCGACTGCAGAAAGTGTCCCAGACACTTGTTTTCCCCTCGTGGACGTGTTTCAGACCATGGTAGAGCCAACGGACGCCAGTGAGCCCGTAAGGAGGAAAACGTAAGCGGTACTAAACCTTGTTAACTGACTCCTAAAATGTGAGTCAACTTCCTCTTGGCCAGACTTCAGATATCTCTGCTCAACCTGTAAAAGTAAGTCCAGCACAGAAATGAGCTGCACGGTCAGGCCTGTGGGGGCTACAGCGCCCACGAGAAGAGCCGTCCACCTCACGTGCCCACGGCTCCAACACCCGTGCACATGGTTTCCGTGCTAAGGAAATGAAAAACCAAAAAGCCTTTCCGGCGTTGAGCAGGTCCCGGGAGAACTCCTTCCAGGCCTGCCTTTGACAGGATTTTCTTTATCTCCTTTTACAGAAATATTCAAGGGGTCTCTTCTAAACACATATGTTCTTTTCAGCCGAGCATCCACTAGAAACAGGCACGGTCCTGGCTGCTGGGGAGAGTGGAGATGGCGTCCAGACCAGCCTCTGGTCTTCTCAGAGATGCTGGGCCGGTGGGAGAAAAACGTGAGCACAGAACAAGGATGACAAAGGTAGAAAGGGACACATCACAAGAGATCTAAGTACAGAGAGCAGTTTTATGCCTGGTGGAGAACGTGACCTGGGTGTCCTGCGATTTTGGATGGGTCAGCTTTCCTTTAATCAGGTCTCTGTGGGGCTTTCAAAGAGTTTGGTTTGCTGAATAGTTAGTTTTCAAGACAGACTTTGGATGAAGAGACACTGCGGTTTCTTTCCATCTGCTTTAATTAGGCTTGTCTGTGGCCCTGGAGCTGCGGGCATGCTCATCTGCCGCGTCATCCTGGAGACACAGCCCGGGGCGGGCTCCTAGGGACTGGTGGCCAGTGGTGGCACAGGACATTGGGACCGCTCCCAACCCTGCAGCACACCATTGCCGAAGAAGAGGCCAGCAGGGACCAGATACACCAGAGGCCGCCATTGCCACCGCCTCGGTGCGTGAAGCCATGCCATGGAGGCGTTCCGGGTCTGAGCGGCCCCGGAGCATCCGAGCAGAGGCTCTCCAGCAAGTGGGACCCGGTTCCTCTGAGCACAGCCCCGTTTATACTCAGGACTCAGCCCCGAAGGCTCATGTTCCACCCACGTTGGTGGCCTCATCCGGGGTTGGAAGCAGCTGCTTCCCATTTGGGAAAAGTCACCAGACGGAGGGAGCTGCGGGCAGGACAGCAGACCCCTGGGGCGCACCACAGGGCGCTGTGCCGACCCAGCTCTCAGTGGGGACTTCAGTTACGTCGCAGCCTCCTGACGTGCTGGGTGTCTCGTGAAGGTGCCCGGTAGACCAGGCAGTGACTGGGCGTGTTGCGCTGATACTGGACAGGAAAGTGCTAGAAATCACCATTTCTGGCATCTGCACATCTAGCTCACTCACTCGGCACATGGAGATCCTCGGGGTGGACCGCTGCTTCCCGGAAGAGAGAGATGAGGATGCCCCAGAGAGCGGCCCCGAGGCCCGGGGAAGCCGCAGAAGCGGAAGCAGAGAAACCGGTCCCTGTTTCTGGTCCCTCCGGCGTCCTGGATCCCGCCGGAGCCCACAGTAACCGTGCAGGTCAGCGGCTGGTGCGAGGCGAGAACAGGGCCGGCGGCCCGCACACATGACGCCTCCCGCCTGCACAGCCTAGTGGGAACACAGACGAGAAGCCCGGGCCGGTCTGTTGGCATGATTTACTCAGTCCCCCTTTCCTGCCCACAGGCCATCAGGTGACCTAAAAGCAATATGATCCCGAGAGTGGCCTCTAGGATGTTTGTTCAAAGTGTTTCATTTGGATTTCATCCCAGCCAGGTCTTGGAGAGCTGATGGGCATCTGAACAAGAGTTGCCCGGCGCGCCGGGCCAGGTGAGCAGGCGGCCCGGCCGGTAGGACCCCGTCCTCAAACGAGGGGCTTCCCTAATGTCACCCTTGGGGCGGCAGAAGCCGAGTGTTCAATGATTGGTTTACGGTCTAGGTCTTGTATCTTTAGTACCTCATAAAAATCTGTGTTTCTCCTCATTTTCATAATGGCTTCAGTGAGCTTCTCCGCCTTCTAAAGACACATTAAACGGTCTGTGCGGGAAGGACCAATTTAGTGGGGGCAGGCTGCGACGCCTGCGAGCCGCGAGAGAGACGCACGCCCGGAATTCTCCCCCGTGGCGGGCCATGCGCTGAGGAAAAAGAAGGCATGAAGGTCTGGGTGAAATTCATATTTATTTGTGGGCTTTTTCATAAACACCAGTAGCTTCCATGAAATTCCAGGATTATGAGACACTGGGCCGTGCGGGAAAGGCATCGACCGTATCCCATCACGCGGAAATATAAATCAGTATTCAAAAAGGGGAACCCCGTGGACTTGTCCCTTCGTAAAATATAACTTAAAGGGGGTTAGTGACGTGAACTAGGGAGGAAACGTGTTTTATAACTGAGCTATGTGGACTTTTTTTAAATGACGAGATTCTAATTGGATCGTTCTATCTGTATTTAAAAGAAATAGAAGCTCCCTTAGATACTAAATTTACGTCTGAATGCAGTTGCTTGTAAATATTTCTGTGAAGTCCCCGTAACCCACCACAGGCAAAGCAGACTTGTCTGTGCTCTGTAATTCACCAGGCTGACACGCTCTGCAGCGCTGCCTCCCCGTGGCCCACGGAACCAGCAGTCTGGGTGATGACACTGCAGGGTTAACACACAAGTCCACGGCCACTGGGCTGGGAGCTGGAGAGGAAGCCCCGCAGAGGACCAGGGTCTGCCCTCCTCCCACGTTTGGGTGTGTGTCCATCCGTTCGCTGTGGCTTGTAACGTGGCTACTGTGAATTGTGTTCGTGGCCCAGCGTGGGCCATATTCCGTGGAGGTAAATGAAACCCCAGCCACGGCTCTCTGTAAGCAGAATCTGCCTTCCCATAGGACGGCAGCTTCACAAAGCAAAACGGTTTTCTAGTCATGCAGAATAACGACAATGACCGAAAAACAGTCGTGCCGACCAGTTTCTGTCTGCACCGTATGCAGGAGCGGACATGCCCCCAGCGGCGCTGCTGGGGACAGCGTCAGAGGCCACGCTGCCTGATGGTACCGTGTGGTAGAAGGTTCGCTCCATAGATCCAAAGCTGGGAGGCCAGACGGCTGAACGTGGGTCTCAAGAGGTTCTAAACGGTGTGGAATGAGCCACTGGTGGTGTGTTTTTCAAATTTTGTGGAGCGTGGAAGCTACAGGGCATATTCAGCCCTGTGACAGGAAGCCAACCACGGAGGAGGCGTGGCCAAGGAAAGGGCAGTGCTCGTGCGCAAGCCCCCGTGGCCCATGTCATGGAGCGCAGGGATTGCACACGTCACGCGGGACCCGGCAGTCATGCGGTGGCCGTGGCCTGTCTCTGTCTGCAGATGGTGTGGGAGAGCGGCTGCGTGGTCATCGTCATGCTGACGCCCCTCTCGGAGAACGGCGTCCGGCAGTGCTACCACTACTGGCCCGACGAAGGCTCCAACCTCTACCACGTCTACGAGGTACTCCCGCAGAGGACACGAGTGGCCCCGCTGGAGCAGGGCCCCTCCTCGGAAGGCAGGCAGGCAGGCATCCCCAGGGCCCCACAGTCCATGGACCCCCGGACCCTCCAAACAGCTGTGCTATGGCGCCCTGGGCTCTGGCATAAATTCTAAAGCTTTAGGGGTTCCAAATTCAGACGAAGGAACCAAAGACATTTATGTCCCAAGGAGGCCTATGGAGCCAGGCCCCGAGCACAGACCCTCCTGGGCCTTTTGTAGGAAGAGCTGCCAGCACAGTTCGAGCCTCCCTTCCCTTGCTGGACCCTCTGCCACATCGACGATGATGGTGCCAACTTGGCAGCTCAGCACGAACCCGCATGAGCCTGTTGTTCAGCATTACATCAGTCAAAATCAGAGTCCCGTGGGGGGTGGGGCGTGAGGACCAGCCCTAGCTCAGAGTCCTGGCTTTAGGCCACTGAGCATGGCCTTGACCCCGAGAGGCTCCCAGTCCCGCTGTCTGCATGGACCCCAGTCTCCTCTCCACCTCGGGGAGTACCACCTTCCGCGAGATTCAGGGTGCAGTGGAACCCCTGTTGTTTCTGTTCCAAAGCAGTAGATTTTTTGCAGGTTTGGATGGCTTAGAAATACAGAGGATGTATTTGGATTGTAACATAATTTTCTAACCATTTGGCTAATGCACCTGGGCGATATTAAAAACCCACAGTTAGCGTTTGCATAAACCCAGTTAAACAGAGAAGGTAGGAGGGCTGGTCCAGCCTCTGCCGACCCATGTGCCGTCCCCGCAGCGCTCAGCCCTTCGCTGCTCGAGTGCACGTGCTCAGACAATGCTTAACCCTCCCGATTCCCCCCCAACCCCCATCCTCCCGTCCAGGTGAACCTTGTCTCCGAGCACATCTGGTGCGAGGATTTCCTCGTCAGGAGGCTTCTACCTGAAGAACCTGCAAACCAACGAGACGCGCACCGTGACCCAGTTTCCACTTCCTAAGCTGGTATGACCAGGGGAGTTGCCTTCCTCCGCGAGGTCCCTCCTGGATTTCCGCAGGTATGACAAACAGCCCTGCAAGCAGGGTAGCGCGATTGGAGTGCGGGCGTGAGGGGAGGGAGCGCGGTCCAACACCAGGTTTCCTGCGTCTAAGGGGTCATTGGCTGTACGACGCACCATCTGTCTGTACTTACAGATCATAAACGTACAGTCGACCCTTGAACAGCACGGCTTGGGGCACCAGCCCCCGACACAGTGGAAAATACATGTTTAACTTTTGGCTCCCCCGAAACTTAACTATCATAAGCCTCTGTCGCCTGGAAGCCTTACCAGTGACAGAAGTCAATCAGCACATCCTGCTGTGCTAGGTGCGCCGGGCCCTGAGGTCCTACAGTACAGTACGCCGGAGAAAAGAAAACATTATGAAGAAAGTCACAAGGAAGAGAAAATACATTTTCAGTGCCGTCCTGTATTTATTGAAAAAAAAAATTCGGTGTGAGCGGACCAGCACAGCTCAGAGCCGCGCTGTTCCAGGGTCAGCGGTATCTTCTGTATGACACAAGGGAGAGGGGAGGGGAAGGGGGTTCGATGACGGTACATTGTACCTGCAAGGTGTTTTCTGGGTTTACAGGAGTTAAAACGGGGGGACGTAGCCACGTTAGAATTGTGGAAATGTGGTCATTGTTTCTGATAAGACTCTCCACGTGGTGGAGTCCTGAAGTTCCTGCTTCACAGGATATTGATGAGGAAAACGCAGGTTTGTGGTTTGGATACTCTCTGGTCGGACAGGATAATGAGATGTAACAGACGTGGGCCCGGATCCGGCCTGGGGGACCTTAGACCTTGGGGAGAGCGTGGATGGAATTATCGCACGACTGTGTGTTCTAGTGCAGTTTGGAAGCCGACAGTCTGGAAACATCCAGTCTTTGCTCAAGCCCCACCAGCGGCTGCCCAGGGGGCTGTCTGGCACTAGAGGGTGTTTACTGAGCTGTTGAGATCAATGCCGGACTCCATCTTTCAGGAAGCTATTGACAAGGCAAAAAAGGAGGGAATTCGAGATGGAAACTTGGCTTGTCCATTGGACTCGGTGGTGACAGGGGCCAGCACTAGCTGTTCCCTGTGGCGGTCAAGAATGAGCAGCCACCCAGCGAGGCAGGTGCTGAGCGGCGCGGTGCCCGAGCTCTCGGCTCAGTGGAGCCCTCTCATGCTTAACCAGTTGGAACCCGCCTCACCACAAAAGCAGGCGGACATCCAGAACAACGAACTAGGAAATAAAGTGCACCTTAGCCCAGGGTGGTTCCCCACCCTGGAGGGATTCGTATCCGAGCAGTTACTGTCCTTGAGTCAGTGGCCATGTCATGTGAGACAGTGGGGTTTCAGGCTGATCGCTGTGTTTCTTGAATTTGTGTGTTAGACATTCTTAAGTTTTTTGTGATACTCTTTCTTTTGCCTTTTAGTCTACTTTGAAAAGCAAAACAAAATCTTTATTTGAATAGTTCTTTGGATCAAATAGCGCGGGAAAGAGCTCCCGGAGAGATGGGCACGTGGTGTCCCAGTCGTGGCACACGTTTGGTGACCCCGGCCAGAGATACTGAGCGAGCACAGTACAGAGAGTCCTGAACACACCCCAAAGCACAGACTGCACAGTTCCCTCTCAGGCCATCCCTGTGTCCTGGCTAGCAGATAACTTTCCTTAAAGCATGTTTCTTTCTAAAGGCGGGCTACCTAAGAATCTGACCTAGACGCATTTCCTGAGATAGCATCTTGGGAAGCAGTCATTACTGGGCAAAGGACGTGGCTATAATGAGAGACCAGCTTCGTCTTTATGCTCACCCAGTGTGTTTGCACATACGTGCTATGGGCGGATGTGGAAATCCGTATCCCTATATGGAACGGAACATACCCGACCAGCCCTCGGTGCGTACATCCTGCCCCGAGAAACACGGATGCCCCAAGTTCCCTCTCCCCGGAGGCTTGGGAGATAAGGCTCCGGGAGGTTTTTGTTCAGGTGACATGTGCCAGTCTATTAGAATCAAAAGCCTTGGGGTTTTCTGGGCAGAAGAGCCTCCCGAAAGTCAGCAATCGGAAAGGGGCACCGGCTTCCAGAGACACTGGTCACCTTATGCACAGGTCCCCCTCCAACCCCTGTCCCCGACCACGCGCCCCGCCTTCCCCCGCTCTGGCCAGGGTGCGTCAGGCACTGAGACGTGTGACTCCACACTTCGGGGTCCAGAGGGAGCACATTCCCACTTTAGAGAGGAGCGGCTAAAGCCCGGAGATAATCCGCATCACCTGGGAGGGCTTTGCTTTTAAAAGTTCTCTCTCCGTCCGTGTCTCTGAGCCTCCCCCTTGCTGTGCGCAGCGGCGCGCAACGCTGACCCTGTAGAGACGGACAGTCCTTCCTTTGCCGGCTCGTGAGCGGCGGCCAGTGTCATTTTTGTGATGCTGCAGCTAGTAATATGAGCCCAGTTGCATAGTCACAAAAGTGATCATTGGAGGCTGTGACTCTGCTGCAAGGCAGTGTGGGGAGCCCCTTTTCTGAGCCTCTAACGACCTCTGACCTGGGCTTGCTGTTGGTGGCATGGCGGCTCCTCCTCACTCAGGGACCCACGGGTTGGTTTGTATCACTAATCGTTCTTTCTCAGGGATTCCTCCTGCTGAAATATATACAATATCCATTTTTCTGAACGTTTGCAACCTTTCGCCGACTGCTGATTTGTTCTAATCGAGTCAAACACGACAGCTGTGTATCGCTTATCTGCACGAACACCCTGCGCCTCTGTCTGGGGTGGACCAGGTGAACGCTTCTGTTGACTGTGTGATGCTGTTACTTTTCTATTTGTGATGTTTTATGTTGTAACAATACAAGCTTCTGATCCCTTGTAAACAGAACTCTCCACCGGGCAGCACGCCGTAGGCACGCTGGGCTTCTGGCTGTTCGTAAATAGGTTCGGCCGGGGCAGGGCCAGCGTGGAGGGTTAAAGCGCAGCGAGCCCTCCCTGGGTCCAGCCGAGGCGGCCGGTCACCGCCGCCAGAGAAAGCTGCTCTGTTCTGTCACGGAAGAACAGGGACCGCAGGGCACTTACCGGAGACTCCGTCTAAGAGCAGTTATCCTCGGTGCACTCTACCAGAAATGGGGCTGACCAGCTATAAACAGGACGCTGCCGCGCTCCTGGCCCCTCACAGTGACGGTTTTCTGAAACCGGTACAGTCTAAACAAGGGAGTCTGGGGGTTCTTTTCTTTTTCTTTTTTTAATGTACTACTTCCGTGCTCAGCCCCATCAGAAAAAATGCCCCAGACCTGGAGACTGAGCCGTGTGCGAGCGGGGCAAACGTCGGAGAGAGGCATTGCAAACCCAGCCTGGACCACCAAGTAGGAACGGCCAGACTGTTCACATCGAAAAGATCCAGCGACCAAGAGATTTCTAGTAAACCTTGTGATTGAAACTAAAAGGCCTGTAGGAACGAACCTTCCCCAAATCGAGTCTGAGCCTGGGCTTGCTTGATTGGCATGCACACGCACCATGCACACACACACAGGCACGCCGGGCCCGCGGATATGTGCACAGCCTGGGTGGGGCCGGCGGGCCTCTTGTTGCTCACGTCTGAGGTTCGTCCTGAGGGTCTGGCGTCCATTCTGTCAGACCTAAAGCTCATGTTGCCTTTACAACCTGAGTTAAGGATGGGAGTTTAAAGATTTTCTTCCTTAATTTTTAAGTAATCTGTACACGCCACCTGGGACTTGAACTCCTGACCCCAAGAGTCGCACGCTCCACCAACTGAGCTGGCCAGGGGACCCAAAGAGTGGGAGGCTTTAGAAGGAGAAATTAAGAGATTTATTTTCCAATCCATTTGATTCTCAAAGGTCCAAGAACCTTCTGGGCATCCTGGCCCGCCGCTGATTTTAATGAGCACACTCGTGCCTTCTTCACCTTCCCACTAAACCCTCACACTGCAACGACCTCAAAGTGAGAAAAAGCTCCAGCAGAAATAGCGACGTGGCCACAGGGACCCTGAGCACTTGTTCCTCCACGTTTCTGGGTCTTCTCATTTTTACGATGGTTTTGTGTGGTCTGCACGTTCGACACGGTGCAGGAGGCAGCTGGTGATCAAGGGCTACCCCAGTGGCCTTGGGCGTGGCCCGTCTTCGGGGTGCATTGTACCCAGGCTCCCCCTTTGTTGTTTGGGGGGCCGTGTGGACCTCACTCTGTTCAGCCCGTACAGGAACCAGGAGCAGCCAGCTCTGCTCTGGGCGCGGACTGGAAACACCTGCTGGGTGCCTGGGCGGGCTGCCAGCTCCCTTCTGCACACACCCCCCACCTCCCAACCCCTCAGCTCTGGGGTTTCGGGACAAGGCCACCGACTGAATATGAGAATATGAGCTTCCAGCTGACCCTGTGCTGGGCAGGCAAGACTTTGCAAAGAACAGTGACGTTTTCCCACGTCTGGTGCAAGGAAAAAGATTTTTGTTTTCTGCACTGTCATTCGTTTCAGTTTTGCTTCATGTCATACACTGTAGAAACTCATAGGGAGCATTTGAGAACACAGCCCCGCACACGTTGTTCCACTGACTTTTCTCTGTGCAGAAATACTTTATTGAGAATTCCGATGCACTTTGTAACACGCTTAGTTGTTCCATGTTTCACTGACTTCCGACAACCTTGGAGCGCGTTCAGTGCATTTGAAATCGGTGCTTTGTTTTGATTCAGGGCTGGGTGACAAAATAATGCATGCTTGTTGTTAATCCTCCTAAACTGTGGTCTAAATTCTGCACAACAGAGTTGCTTGTAAGCACACACCTAGTCATACAAAGGAAGGACTTGTCTCCACCGCGGTTTCTCGGCGATGGACAGAGCCACAAGGCCCTGTGAACGCTGGAGACGGTAGTTGTGTCACGTTCCAGTATGATATCTGGGGTGTAAGAAGCTTGGGGCATAAATGGCAGAACTCAAACATTTTAGCAAGGAATCTAGGTCCTCCCGTCGCCACCAAGCAGCCCAGGTGCCTGGAGCCTTAGACGGGGCGGTGGGACAGGCTGGTGACAGAGGCTGTGGGCTCCTGCTGGGAGGGGAGAGCGGAAACGTAAGAAATGCTTTTAAAGCTCCGTTTGATCCCTTGGTATTGAGCAGGAAAATAAATCTTTGAAAATATGTGTGTAGTTTTGATTCTCTTTGTCCAAAGAGGCTACAGTCGCAAAGCGATGTCACAGACGCGGTCTGTTGGTTGGGGCTTAGGACTTCGTCTGCAAAACCGGAGACAGGAGTGGTAGTGCGTAACCATGATTTCCGTCTCTTTCTGTTTCAGAAAAGTAAACAAGAGCTACAGGGGCCGTTCTTGTCCAATAATTGTCCACTGCAGGCAAGTACCACTCCTCACGCGATCACCCCGTGCTCGCTACCTGAGAAGGAGCCACAGTTACATTCCCACGCCGAGCGTTCTCGCTGCCTCACGCGCAGCTAATGGCCCTGCTGAAGGAGACCCAGGCTGTGGATGGAAGGTCCAGGCTGCGCGGCTGCGTGTGCCCCGCTGGGCTGGTCCACCCGCCTGGGCCGCCGCACACACGTGTCCTCACACCTGTTTGTTCTCAGGCCCGCACGCTGCCCGCACACAAACACCGTGGGGTGGTGTTTTTTCATCCGTGGCCTTGTCTCAGCCACCAGCTCACTTAGCTGAGGTTTGGAACCGAGAGGCTGGGACATGCTCGGGCCCGTCAGGAGCCGGGGCAGAGTTTGGGAATTAGCACAGGGTCGCCTCGGCTTAGGATGCGAGTCTGGCCATGGGGTAAAATCCAGCCCCTCGACCCCGTTGCGCCCACACAGAGAAGCAGAGGTCCCACCAGAAGCTCCGTGTCACGGTGCCCTCTCATCCGGGCTTCACAGCCACCCCCTGGGGCAGAAAACCGTGCTCCAATTTGTGGAAGTGTCTTACAGCACGTTCCCTTCTGCTGGGATAGAAAGCATCTCTCCAAGGATCAGACACCCAGTCTGTCCGTGCGGTTAAGTGTATGTGTGTGTGCGTGTGTAAGTGTGCCTGTCGGGTGTGTGTGTCTGTGTGTGTGCCTGTGAGTGTGTTTGTCAAGTGTGTGCATGTCCCTGTGAGACGTGTGTCTGTGTAGGAGTGTGCCTGTTGTGTGCATCTGTGTGTGTCTGTCAGGTGCCTTCCTCTGTGTGTGTGTGTGTGTGTGTGTGTGTGTGTGTGTGTGTGTTGGGTGTGTGCCTGAGTGTGTCTGTGCCAGCGCATATGGCATTTCCCTGCGTGTGTCCATGTGCATCCCTGGGGTCTGTGACGAGGACCCGAGCTGGCCGTGGCCTGGGGCCCTCAGAGAGCAGAGGGAAGAGGCTGGAGGCACAGGTGCCCCGCAGCGGCAGCAGTGGCCAGTGTGTGCGGGTGGGTGTCTGAGCAGCCATGGGAGGGAGGGAGGCCCGTCCAAACCACCTGGGGAGTGGTGTCTCATGGGGAGCAGCGGGGACGGGGTGGTGAGCGAGCTCCCCACACACACACAGACCCTGCGGGTCCCTGCGGCTTTTCCAGCCACGGGTCTGAGTGTCTGGTAAAGCCAGAGCCCGTGAGCCTTTCCCACAAAGGCCACCCGAGGCCCCACCAGCTCTCCGGGAGTGTGGTCACGTAATTCCTGATCCTGAAGTGGGCACGACCGCCTCTGCCAGAAGTACGCATGTGACAGTCCCCATCTAGCAGCTGCTTCACGGGTGGGGACTCATGGCCTCTTGGGCGAGGGGAGACATGCTCTCGTGCCTCACAAAGCAGCCGCCTTCCCCAGAAAGGGCCTCCCTGCCCTCCGAGGGCTGCTGCCCTCTCCCAGGGACGCTGCAGTCACGGCTGGGGTGACCTTGCTCACCGCCAGTGCAGACGCCCTCGGCACGGACACGGCCAGTTGTTTATTCTGACGAAACCCACCACGACTTTGGCCAGAGAGGGAGAAGGGGAGACAGGAGCAGATCTGTGTGGACACGAGCTCATCCCTCTGCCGCTGACGCTAAGCTCCCACCGGCCTTCCTCCCCTTCCTCCTCCTCTACCCCCTCTCCCCAGCTTCCCTCTTCCCCTTCCCCCTCCTTCTCCCCTTCCTCCACCCCCGCATTCCCTTCCTCCTCCCTCTCCCTCCTCTTTCTCTTCCCCCCTTTCCCTTTCCTCCTCCACCCCCACCCCTCCTCTTCCTCTTTCCTCTCCTCCCCCTCCTCTCTCCTTTCTCCTCCCCTTCTCTGCCCTCTCTTCCTCCTCCCCTTCCTCTCTATCCTCCCCCTTCTCCCTCTCCCCCCCTCTTCCTCACCCGACTTTCTTCGACTTTCTTCGTCTTTCTCTCCAAGTCAAGCCTCCCTCTCCCCTTGTGAGCCTCACCCAGACGCGGAGGGAAACACGCTGTCCCTGGCTTCGGTGGGCGTGGGGTCCCGTGGCCGGCGCTGTTCTCACGTCTCCCCTTCCGTTGGCAGCGACGGCGCGGGCCGGAGCGGCACCTACGTCCTGATCGACATGGTTCTCAACAAGATGGCCAAAGGTGAGGCGGGCGGCGCGGCTGCTTTGTGGCGGCTGAGCCGGGACCGCGTTGCCATGGCAACCTGGGGGACCCCTCTCCCCGGCCTGGCTCCCTTCCCTGAGTCACGTGAAAGCCGTCCGCGCGAGCAGGGTGTTTCTCGGGCTGGTGCCTGTGGCCAGGGCGGCGCTCGGCCCGGCGCGGGGTGCGGGTAAGCAGCAGCCGCGGCCTGGGGCCCGGGGAGCCTCCCTGCGGAGGCCAAGCCAGCCGCGGGCTCAGCCGCCCAAGCGGCCCCAGTGTCGTCCACATCCTTTGTGCAAGCCTCCCTGTTGTCACAGCTGGGTGAGCGGGGAGCCGTGGCCTTCCCGCCTCGGCCCCTCGCACTCTGGTCCGCACACTTTACCGCTGCAGCACCCGACCCCGGGAGGAGGAGGCTCGGGTCCGGCACGGGCGGCCCACCTGGCCGCGAGCGGCTTGGCAAGGGCAGAACTTAGCCCCCTGCCCCCTGGGCCCCCCAGATGTGTGGACGCTGAGCTGCTCTGGTCGCTGGGACGTGCTCTCCAGACCGAAGCCAGGGGGCGTCTCTTCAGAGACCAGGGAGCACACCCCACAGCCACTGTTGGGGAAGGACACACATGGGACCCAGCTCTTGGAGAGTCCTGGCGAGTTCCCTCAGCGACTCAGGAAACACTGCTCTTCCCATCATGCCCGTCCGCGTCCCACGGGACCTGGAAGGAGGGCCCGCCGAGGTGGGGACCCCGCCATCCCTCTCACCCTAGAACAGAACATTCCCTTGGTCTGTACACACACGTGCACACACCTGCGTGTTCTCAGCGACAGGCCCCAGCCTTCCAAGACACCGTCCTTCATCGTTTGTCCAGAAGCAGGAGCAGGTCCTGATTACAGAGATGATTTTCAGCGCGTGCTCCCGCAGATGCCAGCGAGCCCAAACTAAGATTTCCTTACCCCACTTTCTTCTGGTGAAAAGGGAGGAGAAAAGCGGACTGCACCACCAGACCAAGGATGTGGTTGTGAGCCCTGTTCTACACGTAAGGACCAGCACACCTGAGTGACGGACGCACATAACTGGTGACCGGAGGGTCAGCAGCAGATCCGGGCTGGGCACCCCAGCCCTCCGTGTCGGCAGCCCCCGGGCCAGCCACCACGGAGAGCAGGAAATGGGCTTTGCACCATCAAATCTTATTTTAAGCACCCAAATGAGGGAAGTGTCGACGACATGCAAACACAGGAGCCAAAGCAGACAGACAGACAGTCTGGTGCCGGTTTTAATGATGTATTTTGGGTTTCTGTCCTAACACAGCCCTAACTTCTTTAGTTAAAAGTTTCCTGACCCTCGATGGCACTCTGGCTTCCGAGGACATCTTTTCATTTGCAAATCTGCAAGTCCTGGGAGCTCAGAGCTCTCAAGAGAATTGATCTTTCTCCCCTCACTCCCGCCCTCCTTCTCTGCCTGTCGCACATGTGCTGTTTCCCTGCGGATGAACCAGGTTCCCTCCGAAGGCTGCACACGGTTGTTGCCTTTTGACGTGACTCTGTGTGGGTGAGTCAAGGCGACAGGGGAAACACGGGGCCCGTTTGCGTCTGACAGGAGCCCGGCTCACCCACAGAGAGTGGACGGACATCCCCGCTCTCAGCCGTGGGTCACGGGGGTGTCCTAGATTTTCAGAGGCGCAGGCCGGCTTCACCGGAGCAGTGGCTGAAGAATGTCGCAGTCCCGGGAGCCGGCCAGGGCGGGGCGGACTTCATTGTCCGAGCTCCACCGGTCCGAGGGCCTCCGCAGGGCATGGACCCGCCCCCGAGGGCCTCCGCCGCTGCACGGCCCGCAGCTCCCCCTGCGGCGCTCGAGCCGTCAACAATGCAGCCCAGCGGTGCAGAACGGGCCAGCCGAGGAGGGCTGCCTTCGGGCCGTTCTGTTCTTCACCTGCTCCTTCTGCTGGGGTGCGGGGTGCGTGGGGAGTGAAATCCTCTGACCTGGGGCCCAGGCCTGGGTCTCAGGAGAGATCAAAGGGCAGGCGGCCCCTCGAGGCAGAGGTAGGTCTTTCCCAGGCCGCCACACTCTGCGGCCGCCTGGGGTTTTGTTCTGGGCTCAAGGCTCGCGGGGCGGTGCGGCCCGGGCTGCCTTTGTCTGGCCTGGGAAGCTGCAGGCCGAGCCCAGACCCCGCGGTCTTTGGACGATCAAAGGCCCCGAGGCTGGACACGAAACCTTTCTTCCCGTTTCCTTTTCTTAGAAGGAATGAATCGCATGAGGACCAAAGAAAGCCCTTGCGACACGCCCCCCGCCGCCTCCGGCGCCCCAGGCCCACATGCAGCACCCACACCCGCGCCCACAGACTCGGGCTCCCGCGGATTAGGGCCGCGTCCTATTGGGGCCTCGGAGAACGCGCGAGGCATCCTTCCGGCCCCTTCTCCCCCGCCGGCTCAGTGGCAGGCAGACGACCGGGCAGCCGGAAAGCAAAGCTCTCTGCGCCACGGTCGAAGCCTCCGCATGTTCCTCCGCACGTTCCTCCGTGGCCCTGACCACGCTTGTCACTCGTCGTTGTCGTCACTAGCCTGGTCAGGGCGCGTTTCCGGAGCGCGGGGCTCCTTGGGGAGCGGGGCTCAGGGGGCCGGGACGTGCTTGCCGCCAACGTGTTTGCGCCTTGTGCGTGTGTGTCCGTGCCGTCTCTTCGGCCAGGCGGAGGGGCGGAGGGTCACCCCGAGGCGGCGGCTGCTGGCCGGCCACGTCACTCGCCAGGGGGCCACCGCAGACACCCGCCCGCCGCACCCCACTGGGCTGCCCCAGGGACCGCACCGCACGTGCACATCACGTGCCCCGCAGGCCTACAGGGGCGCAGACGGGCTGCGAAAGTGACCACGCCGCGGGGACGTGCGTGGGTCTCTGTGCCCACGGGGTCCGGCCCCTCCTTCTGTGTCGGCGGCCTGGCCTGCTTCCTGTTTTCTGTCACACGGTGCCCCTCAGGCGACGGCCGCCTGTAGGAAGGAATGTGTCCTCTCCATCCCATTTGCTGTCCCTAAATTTCACGGAGCCGCAGGCCTCTTGCCTGGGACCACGCGGCATGTGTCCTCCTGTGACAGGATCGCTCAATTGGTGTCCCCTGGCTCACCTGTGGCGCAGGCGGTGGGATCGCACTCGGTCGTGGGCACAG
This sequence comes from Lutra lutra, assembly GCF_902655055.1. Lineage (NCBI taxonomy): Eukaryota > Metazoa > Chordata > Mammalia > Carnivora > Mustelidae > Lutra > Lutra lutra. Next base: position 107,504,075 of record NC_062288.1, on the reverse strand, counting down.
ACCACCCTCCATTGACTGTCACTCCCGATGGACGGACACTCAGGGTGCATCCAGCCTGCGCGTCATGCGGCCACGAACGTGGGCCTACAAACTTGGCTCTGAGCTCTGGCTCCCCCTCTTCTGGGTGCCAACCCCGGGGGCAGCGGCCAGACCACATGCCCATGCCAGGGCTGATGTCCGAGAACGTGCCAGCTCACCCTCCCGCCGAGAGCACGTGAGGGCTCTCGTCACGCCACGTCTTCTCCCACATTTGCTATTGTCTGTGGTTTGGGGAGTCGCCGTCCTAAGTGTGCAAAGTGGTCTTGTGGTTTTGATTTGCATTTTCCTAAGGAGTGTGACATCTTTGCATGTTTGCTTGCTCTTTGGGTATTTTCTTCGGAGAAATGTCTTGTCAACCCCTTTGCCCAGTTTTTAACTGGGGGGTTCGATTTTGTCGTTATTGAGTTAGGAGATTCTTTATATATTGTGAGATCAATCCCTTCTCAGATACGTGATTTGCGAATATTTTGCCTCACAGAAGGAGGAAATTCTGTGGGAGAAAATATTTTCCTTCTCTCAGTGGTGTCCTTGGTGCACAAAAGCATTTTGGTTTTGTTTTTTATTTTTATGATGCCCCATTTGTCTGTTCTTCCTAGTGTTGCCTTTAGTGTCCTACCCGGACGATCTTTTGCCAAAGCTAAGGTCATGAAGATTTTGCCCACATGAATCACTCTATTGTACTTTTGAAACTAGTGTAACACTACATGTTTACTACACTAGAAGTAAAATCTAAAACTCAATGAAACCAAAAAACAAGAATTAATAAAAGCAGCAACATACACATGACTGTCAAAATGTTAGAAAACATGCAAAGCGAAAAGGGCAAGTTTTCCCACCTCTTTGCCTTTATGTGCAGATGTGATGACTTAACTCTTCAGTGGGCATCATTTTAAGACTTTGTGTATGGCCACACGCAATTTTTATTTCTTTAGCTGATTGCAGCTATGTTTTCCCTAGAGTAATACATAATCAATGTGGAAAATACAGAGAAGGTTTTATAAACCTCTCCCCAACCTTGTCTCTTATGTACTTACATTTCAAGTGATGTCCTATGAGGGCTCAGCAGACGATAACGTGTTTACTACCATTTCTCAGGTAAAGACATTCAGGCCTGACTCACCCAGGGTCACACAGCCGTCAGCGACCTTGCTGGGATGTGACCTCACAGCCCATGTCCTTGATAACGATGCCATACCATTGCCTCTTCCAAGCCAACAAACAGACCACCCCGTTTTTAAAGTCTGCAGTGAATTGTCCGGTATATAAGAAATGGACATCAAACCCACCGTGTTCTCACCTTACACCTGTTAGGATGCCTATTATCTAAAAAAATAAAAAGGAAAAAAAGAAAATACAAGACCCCCCCCCAGTGTATTCCTGTAAGAGATGTTAACTTTTAACAGCAGGTCAAATTCAGGGCTGCTGGGGGCTCAGTTGGTAAAGAGTCCGAATCTTGATGTCAGCTCAGGTCGTGATCTCTGGGTTACAAGATCGAGCTCTACCCTCAGTGGGGAATCTGCTTCAGATTCTTTCTCTCCCTAGAATCCTCCCCCGGTCCCTCTAAATTGCTAAAATAAATTTTAAAATCTTCTTTAAAAAAGCAGCACGTTGGGGCCCCTGGGTGGCTCAGTTGGTGAAGCCTCTGCCTTCGACTCAGGTCATGATCCCAGAGTCCCAGGATCGAGTCCCACATTGGGCTCCCTGCTCAGTGGGGAACCTGCTTCTCCCTCTGACCTTCTCCCCTCCCATGCTCTCTCTCTCTCTCCCTCTCAAATAAATAAATATATTAATCTTTAAAACAAACAAACAAACCAGCAGGTCTTAGCAGAAGATGGGATACGAGCTTCGGGAACCAAGAGAGGCAGCCGAGCGGGAAGAGCAACGCCGCCCGCTGGGAGCCTTCACGCCAGGACCTTGATCTGTTCTGAGTCCCGGTCTCAAACTATCTTTTAGAAACGTTCCCCAGCTTCACTGAGACGTCATTGCGATAAACCCTGTGTAGTTTAAGGTTTACAGCGCGCCAAGCTGGGAACAGGGGTGACTGACAAGACGGTCGCCGCAGCAGGGTCGGTCAGCACCGATGTCCCCTCGCGCGGTCAGTGATTCTTTTCTGTGGTGAGAACATTTAAGATCTGCTCTTTCGGCAACTTTCCAATATATCAGTGTTGTTCGCTATCAAAATCTCTCTCAAACGACGTTTCTCAGCTGCTTGAACACTTTGAACCTGCTGCCCCTCCCGAGACGCGCCGTTCCCCACGCGGCCATCAGCCACACGTGCCGGCGCAGGTGGGTTAGAATGTGAAGACCTGTGCCTCCGTCACGCCGGCCACACTTCACGGCCCGGGCCACCTGTGACTCCTGACCTCCATCGTGGGGACACGGAGCACCTCTGTTGTCGCGGGGAGTCCCACAGGGCCATGCGGCTCTAGGGAACAGCACTGAGGCTGGGCACCCGTTCCTTCTGGCCCCGCCGCGGTGGCCTCTGGACAGATGTCCCTGCTCGGTCCTGACCCCGTCTGTTCTCCACACGGCATTCGATGACATCTGAAAGAGCGAGCTTCGGGGGCCCTGCCGAGCCCTCCCGTCCCCCCACCACGGCCCTCGGGCCCGCGGCCTCTCTGACCTCGGGGCTCAGGGCCTCCCGCGTACTGCCCCCACAGCTCCCCAGCTCCTCTCCTCTCTCATGGGTCCTGCTGGGCCTCATGGCCACTGTCACCATACCACAATGTCCTTCTTGTGGCGAAGCCGTAGGAGTGTCGTTTCAACCTGGTGTTTACAGAACACCTTGCCAGACGCGGTGTCGGGGGAGGCACAGTGAACAGGGCCAGACAACAAGGTCACCTACCGAGTTTATCCTCCATGGAGAACAGACACAGTCGCGGCTTACAGGGGTGGAGTGTGCTGTGAGTCCCCTCGCTTGGGACACGGGGCCCTGGGGTGCCTCATTCCCTGCCTGGGGCAGAGCTCTGGACCGTCGCCCTCGGACAGAAGGGGGCCTGAAGCTCATTCACTCGGACACTCCTTTGTAGACGGAGGCAGCAGATCTGAGGTTTGGCGACCTACCAGGAGGCCTCCCGCTGGCCGGGTGGACGCAGAGCCCAAGTCTTTCTGCAAGTGACAGAGCCCAGAAGGAAAAGAGAGAAAAAAGAACAGAAAGTGGCAGGACACCCGCACAGGCACCACAGAGACAGGGCGAGCAGGGGAGCTGAGAGGAGGTGTTTCGAGGCTGGAGTGGCAGCCCCCCTGACCTGGGTCAGCCTGGACCCACTGCAGAAACGACAGGGCAGGCGGAGGCTGGCGGGACTGGTGGGTGGAGGGGAGCCGTGTGCGGGAGGCCCGAGCCCGTCCTCGCCGTGGGGACGCCCTGGCTGGGCACGCAGCCGGCTCTGCCGCAGACGAGACGGGCTGGGAGGACGGTGCATGTGGAGGTACAGCATCACCTTGTGTGTGTGGCGGAAGCGTAAACCCTGAAGAACCAGCAGAAAGTGGATTGCGCAGGGAGTCTGGCTTCAGCACGGTCTCCAAGCCGGACGCCTCCTCCCCAGCTCCGTGCAGTCGCAGGTGACAACGTGTCAGGACGCTGGGGGCCTCTTGGCACAGCAGGCAGGGTGTGCGGACGCCTGCCCCTGCGCCCGACTGGATCCACATTCCCACGACGAGCTGCCCGGTGGCTCGCGGCGGGGTCGGGCGCACGGGGTCTGACGGGGCAGCCGTGCTGGGAGCGCTGGGAGCCATGTGCACCCGCAGCCGGCTGTGGCATGGACTCGGGAGGGTCCCGGAGCCGTATCCGTGGGCCGGGACCCCGGCCGGGCCACACCGCAGGCGCAGCTTACCTGAGAGAAGGACACAACAGGCATATACCCCACAGACGCAGCACGAGCACCACGTACTTGGGTCATTTTGTGAACCTCGATCCCAGGTTCACCTCCTAAATGGTCCCTGCCCTGTGGAGCGGGCCACCGTGATGAGCAGCGCGGGCGGGGCAACGGCTCTGGGTGCTCAGACCAGCCACTGGGGGACGCGGGTCCCCGTGAGGCCGCCGCAGAGCAACAGCCCTCCCTCCCCACCTCCCGGGTCGGATCTGCTCACATGGCCTCCTGGAGTCGCCCATGGCGCTCCTCCCCATCGGTCGAGTCCCTGGGCGACCCACGGACACACAGCCCACCTGAGACCGAAAAACCTGGGTCACCCCGCCTGACTTGGCCGGTGTTCGGGCCGTCCCTCCTGTGAGTTTGCTTCCTTCTGCTGGACCCTGGGCCACCAGCCTGTCCATCCACTGGTCCCCTTCCCCGTGAGCAGCGTCACCATCTGTCCTGCCATCCCCAGGCAGCCCCATCGCTGGGCTCTGCCACATGCCCAGTGGCTTTGCTGCCAGCAGAGTCTGCCTGCTGCTGGGCCGCTGAGGCCACTCCATCTGCCACCACGACCCTCTCCCTGGAGACCCCAGAGGCCTGCCCAGGCCCTTCTCTGCCGCAGTTCCCACCTCGTGCTCATTTCCTCCCCGCACAGTGAGGGCACGTCCCTGCTCCTGCTGAGACCACTCCCCCAGGTCCATTGCTGGTGGCAGGAAGTCCCCACGCACAGCCATCCTGGTCACTTGGCAGTGACAGTGCACAGGCGGTGTCAAGTACGGTTCTGAGGCTTTAGTGAGAAAGGTGCTGTCTGGCCGGGGCAGTGGTATAGGGGATGTGTCTCTGCCCCTGAATTTGTGACTCGTTCATGAGGGCCCCTGTTGTCACCTGGGCTTCCGCAGGACAGAACACGCGGAGCTATGTGTTAATGGTCCTGTGCTGTTCCCCCAACCTCTGGGCTCCCTCCCGATGCCTCCCCGGGCATCTGCTCCTCCTTTCCACGAGGCCAGGAGGCGTCCACAGAGGAGGGCCCAGTGCTTCACAGGCAGCACCGGCAGAGCCTGGAGTCACAGCGGCGCTCCGCACCGTGCCCAGCCAGGCCTCAACTCCGACTTCCGCGTCAGAAGCAGAGCGGAGGACTGAGGGAGGAAGGACTAGCGGAGCCCGCGGTGCCACTTTGGTGACCGGAGGATGGAGGGCCAGTCGCGCCGAAGGACTTGTTTCTCTGACCAAGAGTGGCCCGCGTGGCCCGGCTGGCTGCTGCTGTGTCCTTACCGCCCGGGCCTTCCGGCAAAGCTGCTTCGAGCCACAGACTCCCCTACTGGGAGCCCCCGGCATTCCCCGGTGCTTGGCAGCCGTCCTGTAGGCCCCTTTCCTGCAGCTGGGATGTGCTCCGGGACAACCTGAGCGCGTTCATGATTCGGGCCCTTCTCTGGGCTGCGTGGACCCTCGTGGACAGGAGGCTTGACCACACCTGTGGGCTTCCACAACCCCCACAGCCTCTGCGTCTCCTTCACGCCCTGAGCGCACTGCACCTGCTACTCAGGTGGTGGGAGAGGCAGCCGCACCCGTGCATGGCGGCGTGCTCCCCAAGTGCTGGGTGTCTCCCCTCATCCGTCCCTTTACACACCCAATGGCCAGCGAGCTCACTTACACCTGGGCACCGGGCCCATATGCCCAGGACCGTGGGTGCCCCGTGGTGTGCAGACGCCCCGGCTGGAGGACTGGCGGCCGGCACCCCAAGCAGCCCTGCACCCTGCGGTTCGCCGTGAGCATGCCCACCGGCACAGCCTGCTTCTGACTTCACGGCTTACATACAAACTTGGAAGCATTGTAGTTTCTCCTGAAAAATTATTCAGAACTTGTTTTTTATAAAAAGAAAAAATGGAAAGTATTTTGGGTTTAGGTCCTGGTATACTTGATTTTCAAGGGAAGAGGATGCAAATTTGTCCCCTTTGATCCAGAGACTAGAGATTACAGCTCATCTCCGAGGCCGGCAGGAACCCTCCAGCTGCTGCAGGTGCGGCCCGGAAGGCTCTGGACAGCGGAGCGCGCGCGCGAGCCTGCACCAGGCGTGTGCGTGTGCAGTGCACACACCTGCGGGACAGCGCCCAAGCCCACCGGGTCTTGTCTGAGGCGGAGCTGGGGCCGTGCGCGGTGGGCGTGGCTCTCCTTGGCCGGAGCACAGCCCCCACTCGGTGCCTCCTGACGGCAGAAGCCAGACCACCGGCTCGTGCAAACCGGAGGCTTTCCCTCTTGCACACTTGACACACCTTGTCTTTCTGCCTTGAAGAGAAGAGTGCACGGGAGCCCTGCTGTTTGCACACCCTGTGGGTAGAAACCGACGAAACGGGTTTGTGTGTTGGGCATCGCCATGGAGGCCGTGCGAGGGTGCGCACCCGCCGGGAGACCTGCTGGCCAAGGTGGACGGACTGTCCACACGGGCCGGCGGCCGGAACAGACCCAGGAGAGCTCGAAGCCAACCCCGTCAAGACCCTGGTTTTCTTAAATTTCAAGAACATCCTTTCAATGTAAAAGAAACTTTTTTTTTTTTTTAGATTTTATTTATGTGACAGAGACAGGGAGAGAGGGGACACAAGGAGGGGGAGCGGGAGCAGGGACGCAGACTCCCCGCTGAGCAAGAAGCCCGACGCGGGGCTCGGTCCCAGGACCCTGGGGTCATGGCCTGAGCCGAAAGCTGACGCTTGACGGACTGAACCAACCAGACACCCCGGCTCCAACAAAAGCTTTAATACTTTAATCATAGTAGTGTTCTCGAGGTGTTCATTGTTTCATGATTAATACTTTTTATCTAGGGGTTAAAAACCTCTCCAGGCTTAAAAATGTATTTAGCAGGTACGTAAACTTGGAAACCGATGTTCTTGAAATTTAAGGAGAGACTGAGAGCGATGGGAGTGCTGCCCTGGGTGGGCCCCCCGTGTGCGCTAGCCGACCCCCGGGGGCTGCGGGGAAGACCTCGGGGTGGGTGGGGGCAGCCGAGCCCGGGGGGCACCCCTTGCGCTGGGCCCCAGAGCACAGTCCCCTGAGCGCTCTGCTGTTGGAATAGCGACATTCTCAGGCGGGGACGCTGGGTAGCTCCCCCATATCTCACGCCCGTCAGGTCTTCCCACGGGCATCTTTCCGCACGTTCTGCTTCTTTGACGACTTACAGGCTCTCCCACTTGAGCACCGCACCGGGTCCGTCCACCTCCAGTTTCACACGTCACAAGACAGGATTTTTAAAGAGGGGATTCCACTTTAAACCCACGGAGGGAGCTTCCTGGAATCGGGGAGATTTAAATAAATCCCTTTATAGAGCAAGGAGGGACACACAAACCCACCCCACCCTCCCGGCCCACATGGGTCTGCTTTACAAATGCAGGTTCTGTGTCCTTCTCCACAAGGCCCCCTGCACTCCGGGGTGCTGAGCGCAGGGCAGTACCTTCTCCCACCGCCCTTCCCATGTGACCCCAGCGCACACGACAGACCACGGACTGAGTTCCGTGAACTTCTCTCTCTGCACTCACTGCAAGTAACTTCTCTTTTCTAAGACTTTTATTTGAGAGAGAGAGTGAGAGAGCGAGCATGGGCAGGGTGAGGTGCAGAGACAGAGGCAGGCTCCCCACGGAACAAGGAGGCCCACGTGGGACTCCATCCCAAAACCCCAGGATCGCTCCCCGAGCCAAAGACAATTAACTGACTGAGCCACCCGGGTGTCCCCGCAAAGAACTTACTGTCACAGTCCTGACAGGCAAGGGGACATTAGCCACCCGCATCCCACAACGGGCTTGACTCCGTACCCATCAGTTCCCCGAATTTTGTTCTGGATGTTTTTCAGTGTCGGTTTGACCTCCTCAAGTGTCCGACTGGCTCCAGGCGAAGTGGGGTTCTCGCTGGCTCTGCTGGTGGCTTAAACGCCTTGTCTAGGGACCACCTGATCGGCCTTCCTTCCTGCCCCTCCGTCTCCCCAGACAGTGGTCCAGAGGGGCATCAGCAAGTGATAAAACAAGAGGTTCCTTGCAGGGTTTTATCCAAGGATCCTGCCGGCTTGGGACAGCAGCCATCGTCCCTCGACCCGCAGACAGCCGCCCAGGAGGGAGGGCTGCATGTGTCCCCAGCCCGGGCCGTGGCCTCCAGCGGGGACGGCTTCCGTACGGTCCCAGCATACAGAGCAGCCCCTCGGAATAAAGAGCTGCTGGAAGAAGCAGCTTCAAGGACTCCGAGTGTGTGCCCCTAACGGCCTTAGAAAGAGAGGGTTGTCCTAAGTCCGGATCCCACGTGAAGCAGTGGCTTTCATTCCAGAAGGACTGGGGCTCCTCTCCGTGGCACCAGGCTCTGCCCCACGCCTGATGCTCCCGAATCTGGGCCTCGCGGTCATGGGAGGAAGTCGCCGTGGGCCCGGCTGGCCGCCAGCGTGGCCGGAACCGAGCAGGTTAATTCTCCGGAAGCTGCGAGCGCCTAGCGCGCTGTCAGGGCTGTGAGTCGTGGCCGCATCGTGTCGCTCGTGTCGGACTCTTGGCGCTCCGTGCCCGCTGAGACCTCACCCCAGCGCGGAGCCTCAGACTGGGGCAGGGCGGCGCCACGAGCTCCTGGCACCGGGCAGCAGGCGCGGGGAGCAGTCCCGCAGGCCCCTTCGCGGCCGCCCCGCCCACTGGAGAGCAGTGCCGCGCACGTGTGGAACGAATCCCTCTGCCCCTCGCTCCCTGTGCGCGGAGCCTTTGATCCCCTAAGGCTGGTGTCTTAAAGAAGCCCGTTTCTGTGCGCTTATCCCCCCAACTCGCACGGGGGCCCGGAGGGCCCGGCCTACCCTGCGAAGACGAGGCAGTGGATCCTCAGGCCGTGGCCACCGTAGGGTCACCACAGGCCGTGGCGTCCCTCCCCAACCGCTGGGCTCCTCTCTTCTCCATCTCCTCGTTTGGTGGCGGGCAAACTCCTCTTTGTTTCAGATGCTCAGACTCGGCTGTTCCCTTTATTTCTACTCACCGTTTCTGGTCCATTGAGCTTTATTTTTCTTACTTACAGATTCGTGAACACACAGTGTTGGTTTCTGGAGTAGGATTCAGAGGTTCGTCACTTACACGCCCAGTGCTCCCCGCCGCAAGGGCCTCCTTACTGCCCGCACCCGTGCCGCCCATCCCCAGCCCCCGGTGTGATCTCTGTCTTCAGGAGTCTCTTACGGTCCTGTTCCCGCTCTTCCTATCTTCCCCCCTGCCCCTACGTTCATCTGTTTTTGACAAACATTGTTAAAATGTCTACACTACCCAAACCATCTACACGTTTCATGTAATCCCTATCAAAACACCACCAGCATCGTTCACAGAACTAGACAAATCCTTAAATGTGTACAGAACCACAACAGACTCCAAACACCCAAAGCAACCTTGAAAAAGAAAACCAGGGGCGCCTGGGGGCTCAGTCAGTTAAGCATCTGCCTTGGGCTCAGGTCCTGGGATCAAGCCCGGCATTGAGCTCCCTTCTCAGCGGGAAGCCTGCGTCTCCCTCTGCCCCTCCCCCTGCTTGTGCTCTCTCTCTGTCCAATAAATGAAATATTTTCCAAAAACGAAGAAAAGAAAGACCAAAGCCGGCGGCATCACAATCCCGGACTTTGAGCTCTTGTTACAAAGCTGGGATCGTCGATCCAGTCTGGTACCAGCACAAAAACAGACACACAGATCCACAGGACAGAACAGAGGATCATGGGTTTCCTTAAAACAAATCGCATTTATTGTGGCCTCGTCACACCCAGGGGGACGCACGTCCAGAACTCGACCCCTGTCTTTTCCTTGGATGAGTTTTCTCCGAGGACCCCAGCTGCCGAGCTCCCCAGGGGACCGTCTGGCTATGCCAATAGGGGGATTTCTTCTTGCTGTGAAGGCCCCGGTGTAACGCTTGGAGAAACTCGGGGTGTCCCCGTTCCTGCTAGGACAGTGCCCCGTGTCTGGAAGGACTGCTAGCCTAGTTCCCAGAAGGCCAGCACTTTCGCTGCAGGCCTCAGCGTGCTGAGTGCCGTCCCCCATCGTGTCTGCTCAAGGACCGGCTGGGAGAGGGAGGGCGCGGGGGCGGCGGCCACAGTGCCCCCCTCACCCCCTCTCTGCCCGGCTCAACCCACTGTGCTTGGGAAACATCACGGGCCGCTCAGGTTCCAGCCAAATAAGCCCCAGAACTTGAAAAATTCCTTTGAAACGTCCAAGTTCGTGGTCCTGGTTCTGTGCCCAAGAGGAGCAACAGGCTCACGTAGGTTGTGCAGACAGAGACGGCCCGTTGGGGCCTCTCGCCCCTCTGCCTGGTGCAGGCTGACAACGACCGCGGCCACGGGCTGTGTGACTGGGGACAGGCTGTTTCACTGGGACGAGCCTCGGTCTCCCCCGCGGGGTGGGGTGGCAGCTCCACTCCCCTGTGCTCTGGTGACGAGCCGAGGTGACGCTTGGAACACGGCACCCGTGTGGCACGTGGGTCCTTCCACATTGGAGGCGACCACGCCCTCCCAGTTCCCACATTTTGCATCTGCGTGTTGGCGGACGTGTCGTGGCGCCTTAAACTGTGAGAAGCTTGTGGGCTTGGACCCTGCGCCGTTCCTTGTCTACTAAGACACAGAAACAAGAACTCACGTGGAATTAATGACAAGGTCAAAGTTTCAAACCCAAATGGTATTTCTGTGAAGCCGGGGTCACCTGCCGTGAGCCCGACGCTGCCTGTGGGGAGGGTCTCTCAGTAAAACTGCCGTGGACACACACAAGGGCATCTCCGCCTTATCTTACTGTCTGAGACCCTCACCAGGAGCTCTACCTTTCGATATAAGACGGAAAGGATTTATTAGTCTAATTTCTCATTACGTGGAATTTTTTAAAAACCTACACAATTGAAATTAAAGCGTATATGCTTCTATTTCTGAAACGTTCTGTTAATGCCATACACACACACACACACACACACACACACACATACACACACGAGGCATCAGGTTGTCGTCTCTGACCGCGATGACTGTGGGAAGGACCTAGCAGGCGTTTGACAGCTGAGTCCCAGCCCGCGGTCCCACGTGAACCCGCAGAAACCAGCGCGCCGCGTCTTTCCGGATGAACGCGGCCGTGGCAGCTGCCCGCCTGGCCCGTGCGCGGCGAGTGTAACGGGGCCCGAGCCGGAAGGGAGCCTGGTGCGGGTGAGGGACGGCGGGCGCGGGCGCCAAGTCTGAGCCGACCTGTGTGTGTCGTTGCAGGCGCCAAGGAGATCGACATCGCCGCGACCCTAGAGCACCTGAGGGACCAGAGACCAGGCATGGTCCAGACGAAGGTACTGTCGGCCAGTCCTCGGGGACGGGGGAGGGGGGAGGGGGGTGTCTTTCTGCAGGTGTTTCCAAGCAAGGAGAGAGGAGAAGGGGACCGAGCGTTGCCCACACAGTTCCCAGGCGGGACTCAGAGGCCCCTCCCCGGAGGCTGGCCTGCGGTTCCAGCGGCCACCCCGCATTTCAACGTAAAGACACGGTGGGATCTCCAGGCTTTGGAGCCCTCCCCCACCAGATTCGGGGACGGGGGAGAGCATCACATTTTTATAACAAGAACTGTGTGACGGGGACGCCTGGGGGGCCCAGGCAGTTGAGCATCTGACCCCCAGTTTCCACTCAGGTCATGACCTCAGGGTCCTGGGATCGCGCCCTGTTGGGCTCCACGCTCAGTGGGGGTCTTCTTGGGATTCTCCCTCTCCCTCTGCCCGTCCCTGCTGTCTGCTCTCTCTCATTCTCTAAAATAAATCTTAAGAAAGAGGTCGGTGATAACCCCAGCACCCTTGCAGGGGAATGTTCTAGATTCACCAAACATCCTCCCAGACTCTCCTGTTTCCGGCCTTCAGAACCACAGCTCTGCTGCGTGGCCATCGAGCGGCCCCAGGCTGGACGCAGGCCCCCGGCCACCTCACAATACCGGATTTGCCTACTGAAACGGCCACACTCGCAACGAGAGTGAGCGTAAGCTGCCTGGCTAGCGTTGGGTTAAGCAGAGCTAGAAATGGGATGATTGAGCGTTCGGAGTTATCTGGGTCCGAGGGGCACGGACACTCCCGCGTGTCAGCTCCGTAACGGTCCCGAGGTCATGAAAAACAGAATGTTGCCCTTCTCGGGGTGGTCCCGACCCCGATGCCGCCAGCACCTGCACGGAGGCCACGGGCACCGAAGGACGCCCTCTCGGAAGGACTTCCTGACGCCCACGAGGACCGCAGTCGTAAAAAGCACTCGTGTGAAGTGGGTCTGCCCTGAGCACCCTGCTCTTCGCCCTATCCCACTAGGGGCCACGCACGGGCTGTCCTGACCATCACAGTTGATTCGAGTGAAAGGATTTCATCCGTCATGACACACTTTGTTTTCATGGGGCTTTTCTTTAATTTGAAATTTTGAAGTTATTCTAGACCTGCAAAACACTTCCAGAAACGATCCGGATCCTTCTCCTGTGCCCTCACTAGGGTCCCGCTACTAGCGACTTAGGCAACCCGAGGTGACCGTGGCCAGGAACCAGCGCCAGTCTGAGCCCTTTACTCAGGTGCAGACCTTGTCCCAGCTCCTCCGTGTCCCCGGTGACCTTTCCCTGGAGCAGGACCCCCCATTGCACTCCGTCATCCCACCTCCCACATCTCCTCTAGTGGGACAGCTCAGTGGCCAGAGAGGTCCTCCAAAGGGAACTGGCAGGTGTGACTCGGTCTGTCTGCCCTCCCTGTGACAGGTTCCGCTGTGCCCCTCAGGCAGGACCATCTCAGAAGGAGGTGAGCTTCGGCCACTCGACTCGGGGTGTCCAGCAGGCTACTCTCCTTGTTAATGAGCAGTGTCCTCGGGGAGAGCCTTGGCATGGTTCATGTGTCTCTGTTGCCGTGCTCTATCACACTGTCAGCAGTGACAAGTACCTGCAAGTTTGTGCCTGGGGAAGGTCCGTCCCACGAGCCTACCCTTGCCACTTGGCAGTGGCCTCGTAAGGGCCAGCTCGGCAGGGTCAGTGCACTGTCCCTGGACGGTCTGGCCCCACCAGGCCACCAGCATCCACGGAGGAGGCTGGGTGGGGTGGCGGGGGTGCTGAGAACCGGGGCCTGGTGAGCAAGGACACTTCATAACCGGGAACAAGAAATGAATTCCCTCTCGCCTGAATCTCGTGCCGCATGGATAACCTGCAGGAAATCATCAGTTCGAGGCCCCCCTTGCTCTCTGCACCTGGGTACCCCCCAGGCAGGCTTCCTCCACCCCAGACGGCTCAAGGACGCCCAAAACGCAGACTCCAGAGTGGATCTGGGCGAAACCGTGGGGACGGTGCCCAACACACCCCAAAACCCATCGGCCCTCTTGTCTGCGTCCTGTTTGCCAGAATGGACCTCGTGGCACGAGGTCCTGAGGCCCAGGGGGTGGCCCCAGGCCTTGTGGGAAAGGGAGATGAAGCAGGCAGCAGAGAATCGGCCTCACGTAGCTTCCCCGCAGGACCCGACCCTCTTCCTTCGGGTCAGCGTTCAGGAGTTGTCTCGAAGTGTGTCCATGAGTGCAGTTCCCGGAATCTCAAGGCATAAAGCAATAGGCACACCCAGACCCCCGTCCGCCTTAACTCACGACGGCTTCGCCCAGCCCTACTCCACGAGACGGGCGTCCCCCAAGTTCAATTTAACAAAAGGGAAATTTCTGTGGGAAAAAATAGTGTCATGTAATGTGAATACACTTCTGTCGAAGCCAAGAGAAGGTCGCCTGTGGGCGGTTCACGCAAACACATGTGGTCGGACTGTGCCACGGGAGCCGAAGACACGAACAGGGGCTGGCGGGCACCTCGCCACCAGGAGTGGACACCCGGTGTCACCCAGCGGTGACGGTGACCGGACACCCAGCCCCAGCGCACAGCCTGACCACACAACTCTATCTTCACGTTCAAAAAACCCGAAAGCCGCTTCTCTACCAGGAAGCAAAGCCTCTGTCCAGCAAGGCCCAGACGCAGGCCGCGTGTCTCCCCGGGGCGGGAACTGGCCATGGAGCTGGCGTCGGCCGCGGGCACGTCCTGTGCAGCGGGGTCACAGCCCGTGAGACCCGAGCCGAAGGAGAGGCCACCCGAGCCCCTCACTGCACATTTGTCAGGAGTGTGCTAGGACGCGCATTCCTAGGAATGGAGATGCAATCGCGGACACAGTGAAAACAGCACAGTCACGGGGTGAGCAATGTCTCGTCTTCTACGCCTGCTGTGGGACAGACCCTCTCCTCTGTGCCCTCATCTCATGAAGGTGCCTCCTTAACTGAAGGCCTGAATGCTCTCTAACGATACTTTCTCTTCGACATTCACTTTCAAAAAGAAAAGCCGACTGACCCGGTGTCCCCAGGACGGACTGATGTCGCTTGGCCCCAGGTGGGTGTGCACGGGGTACACATGGGCTGCCCACACCTCCTGTCTGCCCCTCTCTGGCCCATCTCTGCATTCGGGTTTCACCCAGTCTGTGATCTGCTCCACAAGCCTGTCCCCTACCTTGCTCAGGGCCGGGAGCAACAAGGACTAATTGAATTAAGTGTAATCCAGCTCACAGCCCCAGGCCTCCCGACCCACGTCCTGCTCTGTGAGAACCTGGAGATGGTTCCCCTAAGGTGCTGTGTCTCTATCCCCCCCACACACATGCATGTGTGCATACCTGTGTGTGTACATGTGACCATGTACATGCACGCGTGTGCACACCTATGAACACGCATGTGTGCACTTGTGCATGTGTACATGCCTTGCTGTACGTGTATAACCATGCACAGATGTCCATGTGTGAGTGCCTGTGAACACACACGTGTACATGTATGTGCACACTATCTGTGTGCACACATGTGGCCGTGCACGTGCACATGCATGCACATGTGCATACCTATGTATGCACCGTGTGAATGTGCATGTGTACACCCGTGAATGTGTGCACACCTACATGTGTGCATGCATATAAACACACGTGTGTGCACAGTTAGCACACCTGTGTGCACTCATGTATACAGGTAGCACACATTCGTACCAGTGTGTACACATGCACACACGCACCCTCATGCACACACAGGAACACATACACTCTCGTGTGTGTACACTCACACATGCACGTGTGCACACGGACGTGCGCGTGCACACACGTGCATGCACCCGGTCCCTTGTCTGCTCTGACATCAGACGGCAAGGTTGCAGCCAGGGCTGGGCTGTGAGGAACAGCTGAGCTGAGGGCCAGAGCGCGTTCCGTCCCGCCCCCACCTGAGGGAGACGCGGGAAAGCACTGCCCAGGAGGGGAGGGGCCGTCGGCGCTGCATGCCAGTGGCAGCCCCGGGACAGGCGTTCGCTGTGACCCCCTTCAAAATCAGTAATGAGGACAGTACTATGGCAATGTTGTGGGTCCCCCGAGCCCTTTGTGTGAGCCACAGGGATCGCAAACACGCATCTGAGTGTGACTATAAATGCCCACACGCACACGCAGCCGCCCTGAACGCCTCCGCCGACCCTTGCAGTCACCACAGCACAAGTGCGTCACAGGCTGGGTCTGCCCAGCTTGTCGGCTCCCGGGCTTCGGAGAGGCTGACGCAGGCCTCTCAGCAGAGGTGACGCCGTTGAGATGCGGGTGTGCACTCCGTGTGCACCGGTGGACGGAGACCAGAGCACGCGGCGGCAGGGCCACTCGCGGCTGCTTCTCCAGGAAGGTGCAGGCTGGACACGGGGCTTGTCCTCGCTGACTGGCCCCGAGGTGCAGCGCACAGCACGCCTCTGCCAAGGGCCCCTCGTCCCAGGAAGCCCCCCTCTCCTGCTACCGGTGTGCCCAGAGCTACTCCCGTGGTGGGACCCAGGGCCGTGCCACCCCCCACCGTGTCCCATAGGCCCTCCCGCTCCCGGGGCCACCCGAACCACCCAGTAAGGATCTAAGCCTGTAGACGCATCACACGTGCTACAAACATGGACTGTCTGATGAGGGCAATCGAGGCACAGGGTCACATATGCCGTCTGCTTTTGTCACGGACCCTGTAGCACATGTTACCCCGACCGGGTCCTCCTGACGGCCACGGAGGCTTCCCAGTGTGTGAACTTGCCGCCTTCCCCGACAACGCTATGTCCCGGGATGGGTTTTCAGGGTGTCAGAAGCCGTTGCAGGCACGAGATCCCGGACGTGAGTGTTCCAGAGTCTCCGTTCGTCTTTGCACATTTCCAGTCATCACGAAACCCTGCTCTCCCCTTCGTCAAGCCGGCGACTAGGGAAGAAATGGTCTGGTGTGACTGTTCGTGCGTCCTAAACTGGGTCCTCCCGAAGACGTGTCCCCCTGAACAGGCTGTTACCCGGAGAGACAGTGACAGCAGACAGCTTCCTGTCCCCAGTGACGGCCAGAGGCCACTCCCCTGGGATCTTCGAGCGTGAGGAGGGACGCCGGGAGCATGGGGCCTCCTGACGCCACTGCTGCACCGCGGCAAACTCGACGGGGCACCCCTGTGACGGCAGCGTCCAGAATGTGCGTCAGGAGGCTGCGTGCCCACTAGCAAGGTCGCCGTGCGGGTCCACGCGGGTCAGTCCTTCAGCGCCAGCGCAAAGAGAACACCTGGCGACAGTCTTTGGTCCCACAGTGAGCGCTGAAGTATCCCACCGTTCTGTCGTTCCTGCCGCTTACCCGGCACTCAGAGTCAGTATTAACCATGATTTCCGGATCTGCGGCTGCCTCCCCCTCGAGTTCTCACGCACTGAAACCATCCATAGGGCTTTCCTTCACCAGAAGCTCTCCGGAGGCAATCGTGTGTGCCACTTATTTTCCCTGTGACCTCCGGGATGACTGCGAGTTTCCCGTGCAGCGGCGGGCGCGTCGTGTGACACGTGCAGGGGGGTGGCCTGTGAGCCACGTGGAAGGGTGGGCTTTGCTTCTGACTGCCGAGAACACTTCCAGAGAACAGCCCTGACACCGCCCTCGCTTCCACCTCCTGGTCTTGGCAGGTTTGCGTTGAGACGGCGTGCCCCCTCCAGCGTGTGCCTGTGACCGGGAGCACACGTGTGCACACACACATCTACAACTGGACATGCTGTGGTGAGGTGGGGCTTCCCGGCAGGTGCAGAGGGTGGGGCCCGGCTGGACGCTAGGTCAATGGCCATGACAGCGATGACACTACCCTCTGCCTTTCCGAGGGGAGGCCGTTTGGCTGGCCCCGCGGCAGCTGGCATGGGGTCTGGAGCTCGGAGCGGCCAGGGTCTGCGTCTGCCCTGGGCCTCAAGGGCTGGGCACTCTGCCGTCCCTGTGCAATCAGAAGGGACCAGGCGGGGGCCCCTCCGTGACAGAAGATGAGCAAGAAACCCTAGTCACCATGAACACGGGATCTCGTTGTACAAACCGTCCGTCCTCTCCTTTCTAGGGACATAGGGGGCCTTTCTTTCCTTTCGTGAACCGTTTCTTCTGCAGAACACCACAGCCGAGCTGGAGGCTGGAGTCGAGAGGAACACGGTCCCACTCACTCTCCCTCCCTTTCTCGTCCCTCCAGGAGCAGTTTGAGTTTGCGCTGACGGCCGTGGCGGAGGAGGTGAACGCCATCCTCAGGGCCCTCCCACAGTGACCACCGAGGCTGGGAGCGGCCCGCACCCGTGACCGTCGCTGCGAATCGCGATGCAACTTAGCTGTGCGCCTCCAGTGTCCCTGCCTCGTCAGCACGGCCCCCGGTTACAATGTGCATTCGTGTTCACCCAGATCATGCTAAGGGGAGATTTGTGGGATCATCCAATCACAGGGACAGTCACCGTATCTGTTTTCACTTCCGTAAAGCACACCTTCACGTTCTTATCCGCAAACAGTGTCGCAGCAGTGACGCAGGTCTCCCCGGAGAGAGCTGGATCCTGGGCTGTAGCTTGGGGGCATGGGCCAGCTGGGCGGGGAGAGGACGCAGGGAAAGCCAGCGGCATGGGAAGTCCGTGAAGACCGCCGAGCGCGGGAAAGACACTTGGCGTTTGTCTGGGAGGGGCGGATCGGCGGGAGGGGCCCGGCTCCTGTTACCCTCACCGTCTGTAGCTTCGGGGAAACAAGAGGAACACGGTCCCTGCCTCTCTCCTCTGCTCCCATGCGGGCGACACCACCCCCACGCTGTTGACAGCCCAACTCTGCCCTCCGCCCCCCAAAGAAGGGCTGGGTCTCTGGGCACACAAGCCCAGGCCAGCCGCCCCGGGGAGGCCTCCCATCGCCCACCAGTCTCGAGCCGCATTTTTAACTTTAAAGTCCAGACTGCACGTTGCCAAAGCCGCTCCCGCTAATCCACTCTCCTTGGGGACGACCGGGACTGGGGGACCGGCCTGGCAGGTAAGGAGCTCCGGGGTCCCTGGGTAGCCCACTGGCCCCCGCAGGCACCTGTGCTCCCCTCTCGGGGGATGTCCTGGCCCTGCCGGCGTCGAGAGCAGCCCCTGGGCTCCCCGTTTGCAGAAGGAGATGCAGGGTGACGGGCGTTGCTGGCTTTACTGGGTGTGAGATCCCCGCAGCAGGAGAAGAGTGGAAACGGCAGCATTTTCTGGGCCTCCCCCAGGTCACCTGGGTCAAACACGGGTGTGACTTGAGTGTCTCGAGGGGATTTGAATTTGCTACCGCCCCCCCACCCCGAGAGAGAGGAACTCGTGTCGCTGGAACCACAGCTTCTAAGAAGACAGACAGGCTGCAGCTTTCGTGATAGGACTCGGTGTGGGGAGACCCGCGGTAGCCTTCCTTGCCTGCTGACCCCACACATTCTTCCCGCCCTGAACAGAGTCTGCCTCCCAGGACCCAGCAGCGTCCGCGGCCTGTGCTGGGGAGGAAGAGGCCAGAACACTGTCTGCGTCTTTAAGCGACACTCTCATGCCATCTGCTCTCATAGATCCATGATTTTTTGCGAGTTGTTTCTCCCTATCTGGAATCAAAATAATGAATAGAAACAAATTTATCTGAATATAGGAAGCATATACCTACTTGTAATTTCTAACTTCTGATGTTTCGAAAAATCCTCCAGTGTGAGATATATGACTATATTTAGTTGTGTCAGATTAAACTTTTGATTTCACATTCAAATGGTCTTTATTTGGGGAGGACAGAACAACTTTCCCTGCCTGTCCTTTGCTCCTAGAGGTCGGGGAGCAGGTGGGAGCCTTTCCGAGAGGTCTGCCTTAGCAGGGTCAGCCGTGTGCCAAGGCTAGAGCATCCCAGAGACAGGACCAGGATCTCCGTGACCAGCCGGGGCCGTGCTCCGTGCAGTGTCCCCACACTCCCTTCCCGTGCCCATCTGCACGCTGTGAGCTCAGGGGCAGTGGCCGGTGACCCTTCCTTCCTGGGCCTCAGGGTCCCACCCCTCCTGGCAAACAGCCCATCCACGCACATCCAAGTGGCCACCCCGAAAAGACACACGCTCACTCGGGAGTCTCACCTGACAAGGGACGGGCGGCACGGGGTAGGGCGCTGTGGCTGGTCCTGTACCGCCTCAGGGACCACAGCGGCACGGGTGGCGTGTGGAGTCAGCTGTCATGGAATCAGGTCTCATCGGCTTGAGGGCCTGAGTGTCCCCCCATGCACCGGTATGCACTTCTCGGGAGATCAGCCCGCCCGGTCTCGCTGGGCGGACACCAGTCACATCTGTCTCTCAGAGCCCCCATCCAGAGTTGGCCTCATGGTCAAACCCTGCCCGGGCTTCGGTGGACTGTGCCGCCACTGCCGTGAGTCACTGACACTGCGGTCACTGGTCCCGCACACGCTGTGCTCATCACACAAGGGAGGCCTCTCATGATGAGCCCACGTCCGAATGCACCCCTGGCCGGCCCCGGGGCCTTGGTTATCCCCAAGGAAAGGTCCCCTCCCGCCGTGAATACAGGAACGCGGGACAAGATGTGCTGGAAACACGTGGTGCATGCCGGCTCTGAGGAAAGGACAAGAAGGAACCCACCATCCGCGTGGGCGAGTGTGGACGCCAAGCCGCAGGAGGGCTGGGGCCAGCTCTGAGCCCCGGCTCTGACCCCACTCAGGTGGCCCCAGGAGGCGCTGTGCTGGAGGGTGGCCAGAGCCGGCTCTCCGCAACCGTGCACACGCAGAGACGTGCTGAGCCTATCCTAGGATGCACACTCGGCCAGTCCACGGTCGTGACACAGCCAGTCCTCCTAGTCATCCAGGCCACGGAGCCGAGGGCTCCCCACGCCTGCCTTCCGCGTTCACCAGCATCAGTAATCTCCTCCACGCCCCTGCTGACTCCCCAGATGCAACACCCCCACGAGGAGTGACTTTGACGAGGGGCGGGCGGTGAGTGACCAGGACGGGACCGGGAAGAACGCAACTGCTGGGTGGGAACAGGGACTCAAAGGAACTAGCAAGTGCCGCCTTTGTGTTGACAGAAAGTTTCTGTTCGTACAGGGCACTTTCTATTAGCGACTGTATCTGACAACCAGCTCACAAAATCCACGCCGTCCCACACTGTCCGCGACACATCTCCGCCCGGAACGGGGCCACCACGGCCGGAGTCCGGAGACCGGCCAGCCGGCCCCGCGGTCCTGCTGGAGAAGAACGGCGTCAGGAGGGGGGGGGGGGCCCAGCCCACCCTCCCACGTGGCACAGGAAACACGAACCAAACGAGCAGGTTCAAAGGTGACGTGAGCCCGGTGGACCCTCGGCCGCTGAGCCTCAGTGAAGGCAAAACCACACGGGCAGGCCAGCAGCGTCCACAGAGGAACGCGCCCCAAAGGACTGGACTAGCTCCCCATAAACCACCCCAAAGCTGGGGGGAGAGGACCGCGGCAGGGCAGGGACCTCCGAGTCGCACACGACACAATGCAAACGGCAAGGAGTTCGAGCTCACCGAACCGCCCGTCGGAACGGGGAGGGGGGAGGAAGCCGATTCGAAAAAGAACCCAATGCAACGTCTTTTCTTTTTTTTAACTATTTATTTATTTATTTATTGGGGTGGGGGAGGGGCAGAGGGAGAGAAAGAGAAGCCTCGCGCAGACTCTCCCGACACCGCGCTGACGTCAGGACCCGAGCAGAAACCAAGAGTGGAACACGGAACCGACTGAGCCCCCCAGGCCCCCGACACAGCTTCAGGGAGTGAAATCCAAAGGGAACGGTTACCTTGACGCCGGGACGAATGTGCTCGCGGGACAAGCTGTGCTTAAGGTCTCGGGTCCAGCCGCAGGCTGGGAGCCTCTGAGGTACCAGCCGCGACCAGTCCGCAGGGCTGAGGACCCCGTGAAAGAAAGCGAGCGCCAGGCGTTCTGAGCCGGCGCGGAGCCAGCGTTCTGGGAGGAGGCAGAACCGGGGCCAGGCCCCCTGCAGAGCCTTCGCCCCACAGCTCAGGGCACTCCCCACCCCGGGGCCCTGCAGACCCACTCCAACCCCAGGTGCCCCCACTCCAGCAGCCGCAGACACCTGCTGGAGGTCCTTGGTACCATGGTGGCACGTCCTTCTGGACTGACCTGGGATGCG
Organism: Lutra lutra; assembly: GCF_902655055.1. Lineage (NCBI taxonomy): Eukaryota > Metazoa > Chordata > Mammalia > Carnivora > Mustelidae > Lutra > Lutra lutra. The sequence continues at coordinate 107,482,787 of NC_062288.1, read as the reverse complement.
CGTCTCCCAGCTACAGGAGGGCTTTCTTTCCCGACAATACCCAGCATGCAGTGTGCACCAAGTGTTTACTCCGACAGAGAGGCTGCAGCCGCCAGTTCTGAGGGGCCTCAAGATCGCATGGAACACGGGGACAGTTGGGGGGCTAAGGGGGACAATACGTGCACTCCTCTAGACCCTCACCAGGGGGCAGCGAGCCCGGCACGGTGAGGGGTCGGTCACCCACCTTACAGGAGACTCTGAATTCATCCGGACACACGCAGCGGCGCCGAATGCCCACCCCTCCCCGTCACCCCCAGAGACCGAGTCTGCCGTGGTTCTAACTGTCCCCCTTTCAACACCTCGGGCTTCAGCAGGAAGCGATTCCGGGATGCGTGAAATTGTTGCTTGAGACTGTTTCTTTTTTTTAACAAAAGCTGTTAGATGTACTCTTACAGGAAGAAAACGGAAGAGCTATGCACTGCACTTCTGTAACCCGAGTTACACTGAGAATCACACAACGCCTCTCTTCACAGTGAGCCCCTAAATCCGTGTTCAGGGCTTTGCGACTGGGGTCACCACAGATCCTTGGAAAAACGCCCGCGTGTGCTCATACGCGCACCTGCTGGTCGCTCAAGTCCTGGGAGCATGAGGGCTCTGGGGTCACTGCCTGGCCCACTTGTGCCACAGTCAGCTCCGCTCCACCACGGCCCTCACCCCTGCCTCCCACAGGCAGCTGCAGCCCATACTTCCCTGCCAGACCCACTCAGCACCTTCTCACCAGCGGCCCGGGCTGGTCAGGACCGCGCAGTTTTCCAATCTCTGCTGAAGGCCCGCGGTCATGGGGGCTGGCACAGCCCTGTCCACTGACACGGAGTCCACTTGTCACCCTGCTGGCCCTGCCGCCAGGGGTGAGGCATCCTCGCGCACAGTGTCCGCACCGCGTCCTCACCGCTGTCTCCGTTGCGACAGGAGCATCTACTTCTCTAGTGTGTCCGATGAGGGCGGCAGGTCACAGTGCCCCTCCCCGCGCCAGGCCCACCTTGCACCAGGGGCGGGCCCAGGGTCTCCCCCAGCTGGGGCCCCTTGGGTGTAGGAGGCTGCGCGATTCTTGGAAAATCACCTTCAGACTTGTGAAGAGCTATCCGCGAACTGTCAGCTGTCTCTGTCGCCGTTGCTCTCCGTTCCCTCCGGGGGAAGGACAGTAACATTTCATGAGATGTGTTGTGTGCTTTAGTAATCAAGGAGAACACTAATGAAACCTTCATAATTAGTGGAATAGGCATTCATTCTAAGATGTTTGTTGGGATAGAAAACTAGAATTTGATTACACCTTTGTCCCTACACAGCGGCCGGTTTCCTTTTGTTCAGGCCTTGGGGAACAGGCCGTAGCAGTTCGTTAGGACGTGGCCCGGGAGGGTCGCGTGCGCCGGCGGGTGTAGCTGTCCTCCTGGACCCAGGCAGCGCCCCTGCTCCCAGCCCTCCTCCCGGGACCTGGGGTGACCGAGGGGCGTGGGCCCCGCTGCCCCAGGCCGGACACGCTGGAAAGTGCAGCCACACTCAGGCCCGGTCCCTCCAGGGGACCCTGCCCGGCGGGCAGCTGCGGGTTTGGAGAACAGCAGCCCAGCTGGCTGGACACGCCCGCAGCCGCTCCCGGGACCTGTGGACACCCCGGCCCGGTGGAAGCTCCCGGAGTCCACCCCGCACAAGCGGGAGGGCGGGATCTGGGGGCGAAGGAAACGGCGGGAAGGAGCCCGCGCTCCTCGGCAACCGCGTGGGAACGGGACTTCCGGAGCCCTGCGGGGCTGCCCTCCCTCCCTCGAGCTCCCGCACCAGCCCGCCCCTGCCCCGCCCACCGCGCACATGCCCCGCCCACCGCGCCTCAGGCCCCGCCCATGCCAGCCCAGCCCGCCGACCCTTCGGCTTAGTCCTGGGCGCCGGGTCTCTCCCACTCGAGAACGCGTGTGCTCGTGGGCTGCGCGGAGCGTGCGCGCTTCCTGCCTCTGCTGCGCCTCACGCGCCCTCAGCTGCTGTCCCTTGTCCCCCTTGAACCGGCGGAGTCAGTCCCTGAGCAACCGGCCCACCAGGCGCCGCGCCCTCCAGGCTGGTGGGGGCGTGGAGGGCGGTGGGGTCAGGGCTGGGGGAGGGGCCTGCTGGGGCACCCGCCGTGACCGCCCAAAGGACGCGCTGAGGCTGGGGCCTGTGCGGGGAGAGGCCGCGGGGGCTGCCTCCTCTCCGGGGCCGGACAGTCTCCCCAGACCCGGGGGTCCTGTTAAGGAGGCACCTAAGAAAATGGCTCTTTCTCCCAGCGGAGGAGTCTGTGCCGCAGGCAGCAGGGGAGAACCTCCCCGTCCGGTTGCTCAAAGCTGCAGGACACAGGGAAAGGCCTCGGGTGGGACGTACTGGCTGCCAGCCTCCCGCCAGCCGTTGGGGCTGGGAACGGCTCTGGCTGGGGGACAGGGGCTCCCCTGCACGCGGTGCCCGCACCCTTATCACCCCCAGGCTGGTCACCACAGGGGGCCCGTGCCGAGCAGCTCCCGGGCAGCTCCGGGGCTGCCCCACTCTGGTCTCCCACCGCCTGGACATCTGGGGCCGGGGTGTCCCACTCACCCTAACATGCCATCAGCACCACAGCAGACACCTTGCTTGACAGTGTGTCTCCAGGGTTCAAATGTGGGTTGTTATCAGAAAACAGTATCGCTGGGGCACCTGGGGGGCTCAGGAGGTTAAAGCCTCTGCCGTAGGCTCAAGTCATGATCTCAGGGTCCTGGGATCCAGCCCTGCATCGGGCTCTCTGCTCAGCAGGGAGCCTGCTTCCTCCTCTCTGCCTGTCTCTCTGCCTACTTGTGATCTCTGTCTGTCCAATAAGTTAAAAAAAAAAAAAAATTTAAAAAAAAAAAACCAACCAGTATCACTGAGAAAATTTCAGGATTACTGAGTGAGAAACAAGGCTGTTTTGATAAACTCCCAGATTCCAAGATCAAGATTTATGATGATTCCCAGATTCTCATATGGAATACCACACAGTCGAAGGCAAGGGGACCCTAGCCCTCTGTGGCTCCTGGGGTTCAGCAACCTGGCCTGGGATGCCCCGGGCTGAGGGCTATATGGTGCCTGCAATGCTGCGTGCCTGTCCCGCAGGTCCGCCGGAAGAGTGGAGAGACACCAGGGCAGAGGCTGAGGTCACGGGACACCTCCCTGCCCAGGGTGGGGGAGCTTGGAGAGGACAGTGCAGGAAGCGGGAGGGAGGTGGGCACCGCAGGGCAGCAGGAGAACAACGGCAGAAACGTCCCAGAACAAGGCCCTGGGGCCAGCAGGCAGGGAGGGTGGAGGGGGAGGACCCCTCCCTCTGACTGGCCTGGGAAAATCAGAACATCGCAGCTAACTGTGCTTGGGGCCGATCGCCCAAACTCCTCAGCCGCTCCAGGAGGGTCCTCTGAGGTCTGCAGCTAAGAACACCAGGTCTGGGGCGCCTGGGTGGCTCAGTGGGTCAAGGCTCTGCCTTCAGCTCAGGTCATGATCCCAGGGTCCTGGGATCGAGCCCTGCATCAGGCTCTCTGCTTAGCAAGGTGCCTGCTTCTCCCTCTCTGTCTGCCTTCCTCTGCCTACTTGTGATCTCTGTCAAATAAATAAAATCTTAAAAAAAAAAAAAAAAAAAAAAAGAACACCAGGATCTCTCTGCTACCAGCAGCTGAGAACCCGGCAGCCTCCTGCGTGTGGCCCACAAGGCCAGAGCTGCATTTCAGTCCCAATTCATCCCCTCAGCAAGGGGTCCTTGTGCAGTGCACAACATGTACAACTGGACTCAGGTGGGAGGAACTGAGGGTCTTTGGCCTGAAGATGAGGTCAAGCAGCTCTGGATGGGCACAAGAATGTGCCTGGGAGATGCTGGCACCACACTAAGCACCTGCCCAGGCCTGGAACCACTAGGGCCCTGTCCAGCTGTAAGGTCACAGCGGAGTTTGGGTTCAAGGCCTACTGAGTCAGGGTTTCCATGCGGGAGTGGGGAATCTGGGCTTTTAACAAGGGTCAGCAGTTCGGGGCAAACACGCAACAGGTTCTGAGAGCACAAGCAGGAGGGGCCGATCCCAGCACGCCTCCTTCACTCTGTCCTTTTATTCTTCTTCCCCGATTCCCTGCATTTTGTTCATTTTTGTCAAGTGTTTAAAAGCGCTTGTCTTGCAACAAGATTAAAGACAGAAATAACGCTTTGAAGCACCAGCCGGGGCCAGGAAGAATGTGGGCTCAGAGACCATCTGACCCCCCAGGGGCCTCTTGATTGTGCAAATGTGACGTCCTGGCCAGGGCTCCGCCTCTCAGTCTCCAAACCAGAGGGACGGATGGGAGGACAGGTGTGGCCTGGAGCCACCACAGCCCGTGCCAGCCGGCCCCTTCCCCGGCCCCGCCCCCGGCTCCACAAGGTCTCCGGGCAGCAAACTGCCCCCAGAAGCCAGCTGCCTCCCCAGGGCCTCGAACTTCCCGAGGCCACCACCAGCCTCCAGGGGGCCTCCCTCCACCCTTCTGCAGATGCCACCACAGTTTCATGGGGTCTTCCTCTCTGTCCCAAACTAAAATGCTGCTGGCTCTAGTGTGGCCACCCACCCGAAGCCCAGGCCCCCAGCCCCCCACAGCTCCTGCGCAAATTCAAGCCACCACATCCCTGGGCGACTGTGAGGACTTCTCTCTCTGCTCCTGCCTTGGCCCTCAAGGGTCTGCGCCCCACGCGGCAGCCAGGGTAGTACTATAAAACTCTGTCACCTCTTCCCTGCCCTTTCCTTCCAGAGGGGGAAGGTGGGGTGGGGAGCCCAGGGAGGTGGGGATGGAGACTGCAGGGGAGGGGAAGCCCAACAAAGGGTATCAGGGTCTGAGTGAACCTGTGAGTCCCACGATTCCCCAAGGGCCGGAAGTACTAAGGAGCAAGGTCTCAGGCCTGACTGGGGCCCGGCCACCCCCATCCCCGCAGCCCCCGGGCTCTGATGTGGGGCAGCAAGGTGACTGAGACGCAAGGATGGTCTGTCTCCCTCTGAGCAAACGGACTTCTGTCACTTAGGATTTCACACAGCTTTTTTTTTTTTCTTTAAGATTTTGTTTGTAAGTCATCTCCACACCCACCGTGGGGCTTGAACTCACGAGCCCAGATCCAAAGCCTCCCGCTCCACCAGCTGAGCCAGCCGGGCGTCCCTTGTGCACTTCTCTTAAACTGGTACTAGACCCCATTCCAGACAGAAAAAGAAAAACTCTGCTCGTAAATAAAACTAATAAGATGATATAAATTTTTACAAGTTTGTTCATAATAAATTGCACTAAAATGGGATTTTCGTTTCCTCGTATGCACACGCAAGTTCCTGGGACATGCGGAAGGCTTGCGCACCTCGGCGGCTGCCCCAGAGAAGCTCAGAAGCTCGTCCACTAGCCCAAGGTAGCCCGTCCGCCCAAGGGGAAGAGCGGGAGGACCGAGATGGAGCCTCCCCTCCCCGCCCCCGCCCCCAGCCAGTGCCCACCGCTGTCCATGCCCCCCATGGGTGGTTCTCCTGACACCAGGCTGACTAGACCCAACACTGGAGATCCTTGGGGTCCCACCGGGCAGTGCAGGAGCCAGCCCGTCCAGGGCTGGTCAGGGGCGGCTGGCCCGCCCTGCTGTGTCTCTGACTGTCCCCTGCCCACTAGCTCGAGGGTCTGTGCCCACACATCTGGCCCCAACAGAGGGAATTCATGAAGGAAAGAAGAAAAGCCACGGGCTCAGAGACCTGAGTGTCCCTCCCGCCAAGGCCTACTGGCCAGAGCAGAGGACACTTCCCAGTTCCGGGGCCGGGACATAAGCCCCGTGTCCCCAGGCCTGTGCCTCCTGGACGAGGGATGACAGGCTCCTCCCCACTGCCCAGCCAACCCCAGCTTCGCCAGGAAGGCTCGTGGGCATGGCCAGGCCCACAGGGGCCTGTCGGCGTAAACAGACGTGCCTGTCTCGGCAAGGAAGGTCAGTTCACAGGAGCCCTGTTCCTTCGGGTGCCCTGCCCCCGCGCGCAGAAGAGTTCGGAGGGAAGCAGACAAGCGGCAGGGGGTGTCACACGGAGACCCCCGGAGCCTGGCACGTGAGTGCCAACCGGAGCCAGGTCCTACTGGAACTCCCCCCAGGGCTCCCTGGGCTGGTTGGACCCACGGCCGACTCCAATCCCACCACTAGAGACCAGGCTCACCCCGTGGCTCCTTGGGGTGGGAGGGGACGGAACGTGTGCTTCCCCCAGACTGGCCCCAACCCCAACCACGGCAGATCGTCCGCGCGGGAACGGGCCAGGGTACTGTCTCCCACCTGCCCAGGCCAGGCGGCTCTGCCTTCCCAGGCTGCCCTCCGGGGCCTTCCTCTCCTCCCCGATGTCCCCACTTGGCCCCAACCCCAAGTCCTCCCGGGAGGCCTCTTCTCACGAGGCAGGGCAGTGACGACCCCACTCAACCCGCACCTGAATGGAGTTTTGCCCACCCCTGCCTCTCCACAGCCCTCTGAGCCCACGGCGCGCGGCCTCTGTCCCTTGCCCCTGCCGTGGGGGCTGCTGGGATGCGAGGCACGGCCGCCCCTGCCCATTGGGTCCTGTGGGGAGTCCCAGGCCTGGGCCTTCAAGCACGGTGATCTCCGCAGAACTGGTGCTGGAGGCCCAACTCAGGAGCACCTCTGACACCTGGAGGCTCCCGGACCCAGCACAGGCCTCCGGGGGCAGCGGCAACGCTCACGTGCCCATCCAGGCAGCCGTATCCTGGCCCCTCTGGCAACAGCATTTGATGCTTCCCTCTCTGTCTCGGTCTCTGTCTCTCTGCCTGTCTCTCTGTCTTTGTCTGTCTCCGTCTCACACACATCCCTAGTTTTGTCCTTACAGCCCAGCAGGTGCGGGATGCCCGGGCCTCTGCTGAGGGGCTGTCTGGCGGGGACAAGGGGAGGCCCGGAGGAGCGGTGACTTTCCAGTGAGGAGGTGGTCCGTGCCGACATCATCACTCCGGGAGCAAGTTCTCTTTTTATCCAAAAGAGGGAGGGTGTCCTTTTGGTTTGGGAACAAAAGTTGCCTTTCATAAGTGCTTGATTTAGAATTGTTTGCTAAAATTAAGCCTTTGTTCATCAGACATTTTTAGACTGAGTAATTTTCAACCCATGCCATATGATAAGTAATCTGTTTTATTAGCAAAAAAATAAAATTCTTGTCATATTTGCGCATGGATTAAATTAGACTTCCCGCGGTGTGTCGCTGGCTCTCCTGCTCGTGGGGACCAGCAGAGCCTGAGTGTGGACACGGCCCCAAAGCCCAGGGGCCGGGGGCCAGCTGCACGGACAGGAGGACCCGCCTCTGCCCTCCGAGCCCAGCAGGGAGGCACCTGCAGGGAGCGGACAGCGAGGGGTCCGGGGTCTACTTCAACATGCCCCTCCCCGGGCCCTGTGCAAACGCCCCCGACAGACCCCTGCAGAGACGGGGTTTGGGCTCCTAGTGTTCTAGTCTGGTCCATCTGGGGTGACTCCTTCTGAGGCAACAGGAAACCAACAGAGAACCTCGGGACCCCGCGGGACCGGAGCACGCGGTCGAAGCTTCATGGGCCTGGAGTCCCAAAAAAAAGAGGAGCAAGAGGACAAGGCAAAAATAATTGAAAATATAATAATCACCCAAGTCCCGCATTTAGTGAAAGACAGAATTTTAGTCTGAGGAAGCTCAGCACAGCCCGAGCAGGAAACACACGACGGAAACCACGCTTCAGCACAGTCCAGCCAAACTGCCAGAAAGTCCTGACCAGCATCTAGAGAAAGTGGCCCATTTTCCAGAGGAAGGCAAGCATGCCGGCACGGCCACCACCGGGGCCACAGGGCAGGGAGAGCTGGGGAGCTGGGACGCTCGCTCGGAGGGCCAGGCCAGGAGCAGCCGACAGAGCTCTGTCACTCTCTAGAAGCCAGAGGCCATTCTGCGTCCCGCCAACCCCCAGGCGAGGCAGGGGCCCTGGTGGTGAGGCTGGGCATCGCTGTCTCGGCCCCTGTCCTCCTGAAGGTGGCGCTGGCTGTGGGGGTGTCGTACGCGGCCTGTGCTAGTTGCCACGTGTTCGTCTGTGCCTGCTTCGTTGAGATTTTCTTCACAAAGGGACGTCGCGTGTTACCAGATTTTCTTCCGCATCGGCGGAGATGGCGGCAAGACTCACCCTTCACCTGGTTACGGCGGCGCCGCCCCGGATGGCGTGTGGGTGTCGAGCCGTCCTTGCATCCCTGGAGTGAAGCCCGCTTGATGGCAGTGAACGACCACGTTGCTGTGTTGCTGGGCTTGGTCTGCGAACATTTTGTCGAAGATTTTTGCTCCATATTCATGAGGATATTGGCCTGTAAGCACCATCTGCATTTTAATTCTTTGGAAACTTGTACTCCACGAAGCATAAATGCAAGAAGTTGCATTGACCCAAAATGTACATTTAACTAAAGCAACAAGTTTCCTGACCACGTCACTCAGTGGAAGTGACTGTTGCAAAAGGCTCCATCCCTTCAAGGCTCCGGAGAAATGTGCGTCCGGGGACTGGGGCCGGGCGGTGGTTTGGAGCACACCGGCAATCCCCCAGCTCACCTGCAGACGGCCAGCACCCTCTCGAGTCCCGGCCAGGGCCCGAAGCACACCGGCTAACCAGGGACTGGCGCCCACGGAGCTGTGAGGGGCTGCAGGGCACTGTCGCAACAGAAGGGCGCTCGTAACAAGGACAAGTGTGCGTTATTATCATAGGTTGGCCTGGACGGGCACAATCTGTACGGTCATCCTCCGGAGCGGGGCAAAGGCTGTGGCAGCATCCTGACAAAAAGCACGAGGTGTAGGCTTGCCCCGGGTCCTCCCATCCCCTCAGCCACTGTGGCTGCCTTTACCGAACGGTTTCCACCAGCTTCCCCAGAGACAAATCTCTGAACACCACAGCGTGGAAGAAAGGATCCAAGAGAGGGTAGAAGCAGCTCACGGCACTCCTTCCCATTGCGGAACTCCAGCGTCCCCGAGTGGGAACGTTTGTCCATCCCTCCCTACACCTGTTTCCTGGACCCAGAGCAAATGCACTGGGGCTGGGCGTGGGTTCTGCCGCGGCTGGCTTCTCCTCCCCATCCCGTGACAGTCTGCTGGGGGACACACCTGGGGCAGCCGTGGCAGAGCTCTGGATGGAGGCACGAGGGGCAGGGCACCTGTGCAGACGTGAGTCCGGGGGGTAGGAAACGGGGATGAGCCAGCAGTGGGGGTGAGATGAGGTGGAAGCCTGGGGTGGGCCGAGCAGGGCGCAGAGGGCGGAGACCCTCCTAGAACAGTGCTGGGAACAGAAGGGGCAGGCACTGTTTGTTCATTGAAAAAGACTGATGAAATCAGAGAATTGTAGGTCTGGGAGATCTTTCCGAGGCCATCTATGCCCAGCCCTCCCTCGCACCATGTGCGCATATACACAGATATACATAATACGCGCGTGCATGTGCACACGTGTGTGTGCATGTGTACACGACTGTCCACCTGTGTACACGTGGTGCACACACACGTATATGCACAGATGGACACATCAGGGCCCAGAGGGGCTATACGACTTCCCTGGTGAGATCCGGGAAGGGGAACAAAGTCTCACCTAGAAATCACGGGACGCCCGAGTACCAGACTATGCACACACGGTACGGATCGTGCAATGGCTTGTCACTGGGCCCAGGACCCGGTTCCCGAAACAGCAGCTTGTGGGGTAGACCACTGCTCAGCCTAGGACTTGCTCCTACAGAAGGGAGCTCTGCCCCACGGCTCAGGGGGAAACTGCCCGCATCAGCCAGCCAGTGCAAACGGCCCTTCGGAGCTGTCCCTGCCTCCCCATGCCAGTCTGCCTGGCTCGCAGCCCAGAAACAGCCCCTGGGCTTAGCAGGCCCAGTGCCATCCACCAAACACATGAGGAGGTCCATCCGGGACGGCGTGGTCAGCATCTGGTGGCATTTCCAGTCCACTCCCACTACAGAACAGATCAGGTAGGTTTGGCCCCTGGGGCCACGTAGGTGAAAAGGCAGGTGCCACCACGGACTCAGCTGTGTCCCTGAGAAGCCTGGCCCCCACGGCCAGTGCCCCCACGGCCAGTCACCGGTGGCTGCTGAGCGGCTCCCCCAGCGCGTCTGTCACACCTGACAAGCCCAGATGGGGTGGCTCACTGCTCCTTCCTGCCCCGCAGTCCGGGCGACCCGCCCTTCAGAACCGGTCCCCACCGTGCGCTCTGCCAGGCCGGTGCGTTTTGATCCAGGCCCGCGGTATTTCGCTCCGGAGGGAAGCACGTCCTCGTCCTCACGTCCGCATCTTTTGTGCGGGATCGAAACTCCAGCACTTCGGGGGGCCTGACGTTTCTGCTGCCCCAGGAAATGGAGCCCAGGCCCGCTGAACCTTCCTCTTCCGTGAAAAGCCCGGAGGACCACGGACCACGGACACCTGCGCGCCGCGTGGCCGGCCCCGCCCCGTCCTCCCGCCTCAGGGCCGGGCGGACACTGCGACTCTGCTCCGCGCGCGGGTCAGACGCCCGCACAGGGCCGCCTCCCGCCTCCCGGCGCGGCCCTGGGCTCTGCGGGTCACCTGCGGCCGAGGCCATCTCGCTCACCGTCTGTCCTGCGGCTGCGGAGGGCCGGGCGGGGCGCGCGGGCGGCATCAGGGCCGGGGTCCCCGTGGCCGCCCACCCAGTTCCGTCCCACGCGGGCGGGCAGGGAAGTGAACCCGCCCCTCGGGCTCCTGCGGCGGGACAGCGGGGCGGGCGCACGGGGCCCCGCGGGCGGGGTTGGGGGCGCAGGTGCCGCGGGTCCAGCCCGCGCCCCCTTCACCGAGCCGGCTGGGCCTTGCGCCTGCGCGCTGGGGCCCCAGGGTGCCCGCGGGGTCGCGCGCGCGGCCGGGGGCGGGTCTTCCCCTCCGCGCCCACCCCGCGCCCCCGAGTCTCACGCACGCGCCTTCGAAGAAGAGGGTGGACGGCGCCGGGCCCCTAAGCAAGGCCGGAATGCCTGCGTCTGTCCGGCTCTCCTGCCGTTTCTCCCGGCGACCCCGAGCTGCGGACAGTTTGCGCCCCTGAGGCCCGGCTCCCCCGGTGCTGCGTCCCCGGGAAATCCAACCGTGGGTGGCCCCGCGGGCTCCAGCAGCGCAGGCGGCGGAAGGGCAGCCTGGACCTTGCACTAGGGAAGGAGGCTCCGGAGTCAGGCCAGAGCCTTGGGGAGTTTTCCTGGGGGCCGCGGGGAGGGGGGGCTCCGTGAAAGGGTCACCGCTGCCACAATAAAGCGGCCTTGACTGGGGAGGGGGTGTCCTGGCCAAGGAGAGGCCAAGGGGTGCTGGTGTGTTCGTCCTGGGAGCCCTTGTTGAAGCCGCTGGCCCAGGCCACCCGGGCTCTCCCTGCCTGGGGCCCTGCTAGGGGACTCTGTGACCCCAAAGCCCTACACGTGCCCTGCACGCCCTGCCCCCCCCAGCCACGTGACTGCACAGATTCTCTCTTCCTCTGCTTTAAGGTGGTTAGAGACGGGGCCTGAGTTATTTCATTTCCCTGACAAGCGCGGCCTCCCAGTGGTGGCGTGGAGTGGACCGGTAAGCTGGGGTGCAGGGAAGGTGAGCCCTCAATTTCCCCAGAAGTTAAAATGCCCGGGAATTACAGACCCTTGGTTTGTGAAGGGGGGACGGAAAGTCTGTGACAGTGGAGGCCTCCGGGAAGACGGCAGGCCCCGGGTGGGACTTGCAGAAGCCCACGGAGCTCGGCTGTGGCTCGGAAGAGCAGAGGGGCCGGCAGGCGAGCCACCAGCGCGGGGCGCGGGGGTGACCGGTGTGCGGTACCTCAACCACAGGTGTAACAGCCAGGAGGGAACAACGGGAAGCCCAGTGCAAACGGAGAGTGTCACCCAAACGTACCCATCGTTCCGACGGCCAGCACTGCCCAGGGCACCGTCTCCCCAAACCCCCGCTGCACTGTGACCGTCTGTGGGGGGTGCCCGTCCTGGTGGTGGTACCCCAGCCTTGCCCGTAGCAGGCGGCCAGCCAGGGTCCAAGCGTGGGAAGCCACGTCCCCCTGCCCTTCCCCTGGCACTGGCATCCACCGTCTTGAAAACTGTTGTTCCTGTCCTGCCTGTTCCAGAAGGATCTGAGGCAACTTTGATCGCAACTTCACAAAGACTGATTTCCCAGGAGTCCTGGATTAGCGGAGAGCCAGAGGCTTAAAATTATACATTCACTCATTCAATCAATCAGCAAATATTTATTCAGCTCTGACTGCTGGGACCAGGTTCAGTCCACATAGGCCACGAGTTTCCACGTCCCGCTTCACCCAAGACTCCTTGGGCCCCGGCTCTGCCCGCCGACCTCGGGGCTGGGGTGTGAGCAAAGGCACTTGCCCGTGGTCCCAGGAGGAAGGCAGGGATGGCCACTATCTTCCTCTGAGAATGCATGTCCCCCCTGCCCCACCCCTAACCCTAACCCCGAGGACTCTCTTCAAAGGAGCCATTCCGGGGGTGGTCGCAAACTGTACCTTGGCCCGCCAGGAGCTCGGGTCCACAGGAGCCACTCAGAGGCCCTGGCCGCCACCCTGCCCTGGGACCCCGGGAGAGGCTGTCAGCTTCTCCAAGAGCCACACCTGTCACATAAAGAGAAGGTTGAACTGGACGCCCCTGAGGAGCGTCCCAGCGCTGGAATGCTGGGGTCCTGGCACTCTGATGCGCACAAGAGGACAGAGGAAAACCACTCGTGGAAGGCAAGGACATTTCCAAGCTTCTCATCTTAAAGAAAACTGCCCAAAGTGATGGGCTTAGGACCCAGCCCAGTGAGCCCCCCGCCAGGGTGCACAGGACCCCCGCAGGAGGCCGTGCGCAGAAAGGTCAGGACGGAGGGGCGGCGCCACGAACGGGGAGCAGACGCCTGCCGTAGCACATCCGAGCACCAGGAGACCACAGTCCTTCACGAGGCCAGGCCGTGGCGGGGCTGTGTGGAACGAAGCAGGGGGGGGAGGGCGGGGGCTGAAGGCTGCAGGGTTCGGGTTTCTCGGCCGGGAGACAAGGACGCACTGGGCTCTCGCAGCCACCACCGAGCCGTGCACGTGACATGCGGGAACCGTGTGTCTGTGTTAGAGACCAGCAGAGCTATTTCTTAACGTTAGAGGCAAACTTCTCACTGGTTGGAAGGCACCCAAACCGGCCCCTGGGCCGACGCACCCGTTCCCCAGGGCTGCCGTGACAGGTGCCACGGCCAGGTGCCGGACACGCCTCCACTGTCTGGAGCCCCAAGTCCGAGATCGGGCGTCAGCAGGGCTGAGCCCCCTGAGGCTTTAGTGCAGGGTCGCACCTTGCCCCCCAGCCTCTGGTGTCCCTCGGCTCGTAAGCACGTCATCCCAGCCTATGCCTCCATCATGACCTAATGTCCCTGTGGGTCTACATCCTTCCTCTTCCAAGGACCGAGGTAGGACCTCATCTAGCAGGACCGAGGACACCTGCAAAGGTCCTCTTCCCAAATAAGTTCAGTCCACAAGCTCGGAGGTCAGGTTCAACCCCACACGCTGCAAGAATTCGCCTTAGGACGCATTTCGTGGAATCCACCTGGCTGGGGAAACGGGTGGGAATTGGTGGCTTGTGTCTCCTCACAGGGTCCTGCTGACCTGCTGGCTTAAGTTCCTGAGTGTTTCCGGTATGCCTGGCTTTGTTCTCATTGATTTACTTTGTGTTTAGTTTTTTAGGGTTGGGGTTTTTTGCATTAGATTTTCATTCTATAAACACAGAGCATTAGAACTACTAAAAGGGACATTTCCTTTCTTTGTCATCACGGCTTCCACCGGGAACGGTTGAAATGGTAAGTCCCACCCCAACATGGAGGGAAGAATGGGTTCCCCACGTCCAGGGCTGGGCCGTGGACATCACTTTCCAGGCCCACCTGCACCGGCACAGTCAGAATGAGCGGGGGACCCCCAGGCCGGCCTGCCCCAAACGCTGCATAGCCTCGGAGCTCCTCTACCCCAGGGTGTCTTTGCGCAGAGCAGCCCCCCCACCCCGGGCCCCCGTCTCATCGCCTTTATTTGCTTGCCCATCTGTTCCCCTTGAGGAAGGGACGCTGCCCGATTCGTTCTCACATTTACTGCTGGGAGTAACCGCCTAGATGCCCCAACAAATGGTTCACAGGGGGCTCTCCTCTAACCACAGATGTGCGGACCCCCACTCCGCGCTCATCCAGAACCCAGCCTCAGGCCCCATCCCTCCCTGTGTCCGAGTGGCCTGTGCCGGGCCTTGGACTGCCCTTAGATTCAAAAAGGATCCATGCTGGCCCCATGCGCCCCACACCTGCTCTTGGGCCCAAGGGCTCCCTGAGCGGACCCAGAATGCACCCCCCACCAACCGTGTTACGGGGCACAGTGACCAGGCCATGGGGTCCGGCCCTGCAAGCTGCTGGGAACCATGAGCTCCCAGAAGGCCAAACTCAAAACTCGTCCCTCAGCCTGGGCCTCTGCCTCCCACCCAGGGACACGGTGGGCAGGAGGGAAAGGGACCTACGGGTTCCAACGTCCGCCCCCCTCAGCGCGGTGAAGGACTATGGGGCCCACACCACTTAGAAGGTGGAGAGGTCATTAGCATCTGTCGGCACAAAGCACTGGGAACCTCTAAGTCCCGGCATCTGTGAGAGCGGAAAGCGATCACACTTCAATCACCAGGAAAACCTCTGCTCATTACGCACAATCATTTTTAGTTATTAACAGACACCCGCTAGACACTGACATTTTGCACGTTTCCTCCACGACGCGCCAGGGACACTTCTGGCGTTCAGTTTATCATTTTCATCAGTGTCTTCCACGGACTGACCGCCCGACCCCAACATCTCACACTGTCACTCATCATAAGTGAATTTATCAACATGTACGTAATCAGAATACACATGAGGGTTTTAACTGTTTGCATACGAAATTACTTCATTCTTCACGCTTCAAAAAAATTCAATTTTGCATAATAAATGATGATAAGGTCCAGTTGACAATGACATAGGTGGGAATTGTATGAGGAGATGCCTGGAATTTCAATGGGCTGGGAGTGTGTCTGGAGGTTCCTGAAGCAATCAGCCGCGAGCCCGCTCCCCCGGGGCTGGGGGTCAGCGCGCAGCTCCCAGCCCCCCCAGAGGCTGCCTCCCGCTCCTGTCTGCGCCCCCTCCTGAGAGACAGCCTCCAACTGCCTTAGACGCACAGTCAGGCGGGTATGAAAACTAATTAGGCCATTATTGCAAATACAGACAAACAGCGGCTCGTCTCAAAAAATCGCACAGGGACATGCCCCCCATAAACAAATGTCAGGACCAGCCTTGCCCTGCAAGGAAGACCGCCCTGGGATGCTCGGGGTGACTTGGGGCGCAGACGCATCACACCAAAGAAGAAATGAGAGCAGAGTGTGTGCAGGCTCGGCCAAGGACAGCCGGTCTCCAGGACACACGACAAGACTCTGCTCCAGGCAGAAACGTGATGTTCTGTCTGGTTACGATGCTTTAGGGACAGCACTGCAATTTGGTTCATTACTGAGATGCGCCCCTCCTGTTCTATCCCAGATAGTGCATCCGTGGGAGGGGCCACAAAAATCACACCGTCCCTGTGCCACTGGGTACCCCTCCCCAACATGGCGGCCATGCTCATGCACACACACGCACACACACGCACACACACAGAGGGTCTGGGGCTGCCACCAGAGGTTCTGAGGGTGACCACAGCCCCGCAGCCCTGCAGCCCCCCAGCTCCCAGCCCCCAGCCCCGCAGTCCCGCAGCCCCACAGCCCCCAGCCCCTGCACCACAGCTGCTTCCACCGCTGGGGCTGCTATGGCTCCTGCTGCTGCTACTGCACAGCACAGTGATCCTAGGGCTTTAGGAAAACTGTCTCCACTCACGGTTCAAACACGAATCCGGGGACACCTGGGGGGCTCAGCCGGTTGGGCAGCTGCCTTCAGCTCAGGTCATGATCCCAGGGTCCCGGGATCAAGCCCCACTTTGGACTCCCTGCTCAGCGGGGAGCCTGCTTCCCCCTCTTTCCCTTCCCTGCTTGTGCGCTTTCTCTCTTTAAAGAAAAACCCACGAACCTATATACATCTATGTAATCCCAAACACCCTTTCCCCGTGACTGTCTGCAAAAGGGACGGGTACATTGTCACTTTAAAAGGTTCCTGTGGTTTTGCACAGCTGTGTCCACATGTCACCGCCGCTGGAGCCATGCAGCCCTCCCCGACCCCCGGTCGCGGTCGGAGGCTCCTCTGTGCCACCTCGGGGACCACAGGCTGGGCGTCCATGCTGGAGGCCCCAACTCACTGAGTCCACTGCAAGCCGGTGTGGAGCGCTGGCCACTGTCACTGCCTGTGGATGGAGGTGAGGGGACGAGGGTCCTCGGAGAGGAGCCCCCAGCGAGTGGTCCCTGACGGTGGCGATGCAGGATTCTGCCCAGGACCACCTGCTCCCACCTGTGCTGGAGACGGTCCGGCCAAGGGCCTGCCCGCAAAGGCTTCAAGCACCCCTGGGTTAAATGGGGCAAATCCGGCTCGTCCCCTGCATTTCCACAGCGTGTGCAGGAATCAAGGTCAGCAGAGTCGCTGGAGCCGGAGCTCTGCGGGGGGAAGGGGAGGGGCACCTGCCTTCAGAATCTGGCCTCCTACAAGGAACAGAAGATGTTGCATTTAACCTTACGGAACCAGATGAAATTCGGGGGAACTGGATTGCTGGTGCCGGGAAAACGTGTGACCGAAAGAGGGGGTCCCCCGACACACACCCAGCGTCTCAAGCACTGGGTCTGATCAGTGCACGAGGGCACGTCTGCAGGGTGGGTCACCACAGGGCTCACCTGTGGCCGCTCTCCGGCTCCAGCCTGCTCACTGGAGCCTGGACCTGGTGCCAAGTCCCGGGAATCTTGCTTATGGAGACATGCCACATGCAGAAATGCCAGCCTGCACGGTGACGCCTTCCCAGTGACGTCCTCCCTGTGACGCTCTCCCCGTGATGCCCTCCCCATGACTCCCTCTTTGTGATGCCCCCACCAAGACACTCCCTGTGAAATGCTCACTGTGACACCCTCCCCATGACACCTTCCCCATGACGCCCCCACTGTGACGCCCCTCGTGTGACAACTGCACCCCAATTGTGACATTCCTACTGTGCCACCCTCACCGTGATGCCCCCCGTGTTGCCCTCACACACAAGTCTGGTCTAGTGCAGTGTTTCCAAGATGAAGCCGCCGTCCAGCTCCCCTGAGCATTGGTCTGCAAGCCACTGAGATCCCCTTTACCTCAGCGCCTGGACCGACAGCCTCCAAACCCATGGCACTCAAAACCCCTGGGGTGAATCCTGGGGAAACGGGGTGCATCGGGCACAGGTGTTCAGTTCCACCCCAAACACTGCTGAGCTCCACGAGGGCCCTCGTACGGGTTCAAGCATGAGGAGAGGAGAGCAGTGCAGACACAGAAGGTGGTTACAGTGGCGCTTGCAGGATGCTGCTTGGTGCAGTGGGGGGTGATGGGCGTGCTGGTGTGTGGTGGGGTGTAATGGGGTGCAGGGGGTACAAGAGGGTGCATGGACGTGTAACGGGGTGCCGTGGGGTGTAGTGGGTTGTGCTGGGGTATAGTGGGTGTAATGGAGTATAATGGTGTAATGGGGTGCCGCAAGTACAGTGTGGGATGATCAGGCAGAGACCAGCCGGTCCCATGCAGGCCGATATGACCGTGACTGCCTGGGGCTGGCGTGTGAGTCAAGGCAGCTCTCCACGCCGTGAGCTGCAGGACTGGGGACGCGGTGCTAGGGTGGCCGGCTGCCACTGAAAGCCGGGCTCTGCCCCTGTGCCCAGCTCTGACTAATGTCGTCCTCTGCCATCCCGGTGGCCAGTCAGGGGCGTCCCTAGAAGGAATGTACTAACTGGGCCGTGGACACGTGGCCTCATCCAGACCGTGGCACCTCTGCGACCCAGCGGAGCCACACTGTGTGGTCACAGCCCGACAGCCCATGTCTGTCTTTCTAAGGCTCCGTGTCTATGTGTCTCTCCCTACCTGGACACACAGTGTGTGATTTACCTGGACACGTGGTGTGTGATTTTAATAAAGCTCATTCAGCTCGTGGGTGTCAACGTATACTTGCAAAGTGCCCTGACGACCTTGGCTCCAAGCGCTTGTGGTTCTTGGGAGAAGCCGGAAGATTCCATCTGCTTCTCTCTTGCTCTTGGGGGGGGCACTGCCACTCGGGGGATCGGGGACAGTGGGGGGCTGCGGGGGAGGAGAGCCGGGGCCCCCCACATCCTCCAGCACATTTAGGGCTGCCGGCTGCCCCATGGCTCCCGCTGGGCCACGCTGGCCGGTGTCCACGGGCCCCGGCATGCTCAAGGGCAGCTGGGACGTGGGCCGGCGCTGGGCCCGGGTTGAACGTCAAAGCGTCCACTGAAGACTCGGTCTCTTGGCATTTACCCGCGCATGTCTGTCCCCTCCTTGCTCACAGCCGTTGTGAACGCTGCGTTGTGTCTCGTGGGCAGGGGACTGAGGCCGGTCCCCCGGGGGCTGGGCGCAGGGGGAGGCGTGTGTTCTCTCGGACTCCCGGGACAGCCCTGGCGGCTGGCTCCCTTGGCTCCGGCGGGCGCGGGCTCTGGGAGGCGCGGCTGGGAAGCGGGCAGCACGCTGCGGCCATAGCTAGAGACGGCGCCGCGGTGGGCACAGGCTGGGCACGGCCTGGGTCCTTCCAGCTGGTCCCGGGAGCAGGCCAGGCCGGGCCGCGGTGGGGGGAGCGCCCGGTGTGGCCATGGGAAACGCGGGGCCCGGCTGTGAGGCCAAACCCCTACCTGGATGCCCCAAAACGTCCCCACCCCACAGGAAGGAAAACAGTCTGGGGGCTGTTCGGAAGGAAGGAACTGGAGGAGACGTGGGCAGTACGGCCGTTCAGTGGACCTTTCGTTTTAAACATTTCAACAGTTTAGGATATTTAAAATATCTTTAAAGAATAAAACATAAAATATGTTAAATTATTCAAAATAATTCCTACAAAGATTGTTGAGATAATGACCAAACTTTGAAAATCGTGTAGAGTCTAGGAAGGTGCAATCATCCATTCCCTGTACGTGGTATTTCTGTCGTAGTTGTGTGGACGCTCGCGTCGCGCTCAGGATTGTCGGGACGATCCCTTCAAACGGCTTCGCCAGGAAGAAACACACGCCTGCGAGCACGTGTGCACACACGCTGGAAACCTCACACGTGTCCAACCCGCACCAGCCCTTCCCTTTCATCGATAGGTGTCGGGACGGCCCTTCCGGAGCAGGGTCTGTGCTCTGCGGGGCCAGGAGCAGCAAGGGGACAGACTGACTCCCCGGGGAGCAGAAGCATCACTACTGGTGTGAACCCCACCCTGTCACACGGGCTCTGTGTACCACAGCCCCGACCCCGGGCCCCACACAGGCCAGCCCCATGCCTGAGGACGAGCCACAGACCAGAACAGTCTGGGCAGCTGGCCAGAGCCGGGGGTTTTCACGGAATGAGCGGTTTCTGGGACATGCAGCAGAGGTTCTGAAAGCGAAGACCACGTCGCATCCCCAGCGGGACCGCATGCCGCCCAGAGAGCCTGCGCGCACAGGAGGGCCAGAGCCTGTCGGCCCCTGGACGGAATCCCAGCCGCGCCCAGGGAGCAGGCCACCAAAGCTGCCGTGTCCACACCTTCAGTCACACACGCAGACGGAAACGACCCGGGAAGGACAGGCCACACGCAGCCCAGGCAGAGGACGGAAATGCCAGGAGGAAACCACGGGGCCCAGCAGCAGGAAGGATGGGCGCTCAGAGCTGGCGGTGAGGACAGTGGGCGCGGCGTGCTTGCTGCCTCTCGCTGTCCCACCCCGGTGGCATGTTGCTCAGGGTCCCCGCTCCCGCTGACAACACCGCCACCTGCACTGTCTCACCTCCCAGCCCGTCTCCCCGCGGAGAAGCTTCTCCAGACACTCCTCCGCTGCACCTAGCTGCCCGCCACTGACTGCTACCCCGAGGGAGGCCCGCTGACCAGCACCACAGACACTGGCCAGTCCAGACGGCTCCTTTCTGAGAAGTTCAAAAAGCCCCCTTTTCTCCTGGCCCCTGAGCCCCGTAGGCTCCCTGGAGCTTGGCCAGGGGGGCAGAGGGCCGGTGTGCAGGGGCGTCGGGTCCTGACTCCCACCCTGGCAGGAGCTCCCGCGGGAGGTCCGTGAACACGTGAATACCTTCTTCTCTTTCAGTGTCGCTTTGGTTCCAGTCCGGTTAAAGACAGCGTCCTGTTAGTGGCAGGTGGGAACTGCCTCCTCACTTAGGAGAGGCCGACGGGACCACTGGGGTGGGTTGGCCCTGGACAACGACTGAGGAGAAAGCTGTCCAGCGCACACACCCCCTCCGGACAACGCACACCTCACATCCCTGGTCCTAATCCCAAATGGAATTCTGCTCCCACACGGAACACAACCAGGGGAGCAAGGGTGCTGACTCCCGCTGCAGGAAGCTGCCCAGCAGGAGAGAGGTACGAGGGGTCTGCAGACAGGGTTCAGGTGGCCTGGACATCCTTCAAGCCCACACAGAAACCACCGGGATTGCGATGCGAACTGACCCCAGGGGCTAATGCCGCGTGGTTCTCCTCTGCCTGCCACAGTCCCTCGGAGACAAAAGGGCAGATCAGACCCGAGCATCTCTAACTCCTCATTATTGTGTTTCCAATACTTCTGCAAAATACAATAAAAGGAATTATTTTTAAATGATGGTGCCCTTGAAGGTCACAGCCATGCCGGACTGCACAGTGGTTTCCAAGCCCCCGCACAGTCTCGGTCCTGTCCTGGCTGCCGACGGTCAGGGACACACGGGGCACACAGATCTCTGGGTGGCCCATCTGGGGACCTTCAGCCCCTGGCCTGTTAATACAGTCGGTGGACACCAGGTTTCCACAGCTGACAGGGTTCTGATTGAGACTTTGATCTGAGTCTTGTGAATTTTTGCAAATCTAGTGATTGTTTCCATGGGCAAGAGTATGTTAATCTGATTTCAATTAACATTCGATTTCAGGGCGCCTGGGTGGCTCAGTGGGTTAAAGCCTCTGCCTTCGGCTCAGGTCATGATCCCGGGGTCCTGGGATCGAGCCCCACATCGGGCTCTCTGCTCAGCAGGGAGCCTGCTTCCTCCTCTCTCTCTGCCTGCCTCTCTGCCTGCTTGTGATCTCTGTCTGTCAAATAAATAAAATCTTAAAAAAAAAAAAAAACAATAGACCTATATACTTAAAAAAAAAAGAATTCGATTTGACTCACGGAGAGAAGTCAAAGTGCCAAGGGTGTGGGTGTGGGTCCCCCAGACCCCCAGCTGCGGACGGCCTCTCTGGGGCGTGGGGCGCCCTCTTCAGTGCCGGCGGGTCCCCAAGGCTCGGCTCAACTCCGGAGACCCCGAGCTCGTCCGCACCTGAGCGAGTGAGCAAGGAGAAGACAGGGACTGTGCAGGCAGGTGCTGGGACATCGCAGATCCCGAGCTTTCCTGGCCACAGTTCTCTACTGCTGACCGCCAGGCCATGTCCCCCGGGACAGCCCGTCCTTGGCTTTCCCCGGTTGTGCACGCTGGAAAGTGGGGTCCCATTATGGAAAACCCAAAGCCGCTCTAAGCCCTGGGCCCCCACCAAACGCCCCCCTCTCGGCAGAAGGCCAGACACCGCGCATGCCGGCCCTCCGCTGGCCGCTGGGCGGAGGCAGGAGGCGCACCCTCACGGCGGTGGACATGCGGGTCCCCTCAGTGCCGCCTGTGCAGACAGCCTGTGCGGGCCGAGCCAGTGGTGTCTGCAAGCGCAGGGCTGGGTCTCCCCGGTCAGCCGGGTTCCCTTGTCCAGTTACAGCAAGTGGGGTCTACCCAGGACGGTGAAAAAGCCCGGCTGCAAACCCAACCCCGTGAACCTCCTGTCCCTCCGGAGAGCACGTGGGCACCCTTGTGACGGGACCGCCAGGTAGAGCATCCCGGGCATGACCAGGCCTCTGGCTCCCTCCCCGCCCCCGCAGTGCTGCTGCCCCCATGCCTCCCTCCAGACACCTCAGTCTCCAGGTGCTCAAAGCACCCCTGGAACAGCGTCTGGATGGTTGGAAAAACATCTGTCTTTGTTCGGAGGTTCAGTTTCATAAATTCAACCAAACCGGCTCCCGGGGCGGCCGCCCTCCAGCCCGCGCAGCAGTCTCCCCGGAACCTCCGGGTGCGACCTTGGTCCGCTGAGCTCCACTTTGGCCGGAGCCGCCTGTCCCCGCGTCCCGCGTGGCTCCCTCCGCTTCTCTCCACGCGGATGGCCCTGTGCTGCCTGGCGCGCTTGCCAGCCCTCCTCCTCCCAGCCACCTCCATGGCTTCACGGGTCCAACAAACCAGAAGCTCAGGCGGGGTCAGTGGTGCACGGAAAACCGCGAGGACCTGGTCGACGGACAGGCCGTTGGGTAACAGAATCAGCCTCCTCGAGGGGCCGCCTGCCCGTTTCAGCAAGAAGAGGGGCGCGGGCCCGCGTCCGGGGTTCTCAGCTGAGCCGGAGGGTTACCCCTCCAGGTGCACAAGAGTCGTACTCAGAGGCCGGGTGAATTGTCCTTGACCTTCGTTTGTGTCCTTGTTTTCACGAAAAGAAACTATAGGCACAAAGCTGATTTCTTCCAACATCATTTTCCCACGGGCCGTGTCTGTGTTAGATGCTCCGAACCCACATGACACCACACATCCAACACGTGAGCCCATGAGCCCAGAGCAGTCGCCTGGGAACCCCAAGGCTGCCCCCATATCCCCGTGCAGCCCTGCACCGCCCCCGCAGCCCAGCACTGTCCCCACTCCCAGGTCTGCCCCTGCCCCAGAGTGGTGGCCTGCTGGGAGCCTGGTCTGCAGGGCAGGGGAGGCAGACGGGTGCGGGTAGGAAACAGAGTCGCCCCACACCATCCCCCCCCGGGGTTCGCCCGCTTTCCCCAGCTAACTCCTGTCTCACACCACCCACAAGGGACAGACACAGGGAAGCCCAGTCCTCTGGGCTTTTCTCCTCGGCTGCCCTTAAATTCTAAGACAGTTGCTCTTACCAATTACCGCCTCTGGGCAGGCCCTGAGCAGAACAGGGGCACCTTCATTCTCACTAAAACAAGTGTCCGAATGGAGCCCCATCGGGCTCCCTGAGCAGTGGGGAGCCTGCTGCTCCCTCTGTCCCTCCCCCTGCTTGTGTGCAAGTTCTCTCTCTCAAATGAGTGAATGAAATCTTTAAAATAAATAAATACACAAATTAGTACCCAAGAGTCCGGAAACACCACACCCATGCGTGCCTGCAAGGGGAAGAAAGGACGGACGGGGCGCCGCACCCACGCGCGGCCTGGAAGGACTCTGGGTGATTCTCCCATTAACCGATCCTCTGAGTCTTCGAGATTCCTGGGTCCGACCAGCCACGGCTCAATAAACATTAATATTGGGGCGACAAATGTAATTTTCACCTAAACTGCATTTTCATCATTCTGGAAGAAACACGTTGCCTCTCTGAAGGACAGTTCTCCCTCGCCGCCCTCTCCGCGGCCGCGGGCCTCTGGTGGGAAGCAACGGGAAGCCGGGCTCGGGCTTCTCCACAACACAGGCTTGGTGCTCAGCTCAGTGGCCTTCAGGATCCCGAACTGCCCCATTCTGCCTCGTTCCTCCGGGAAGGCAGAGTCGCCGTGCTTCTCTGGGCTTTGAGGAAGATGGGGGTGGGGGATGGCGTCCTCCTGCTTCCCAGGCCCGGTTCCTCTGCTGAGGCTGTGGGACGGCCCCTTGGACCTGCCCACACCCTCCTGCATGGGAGAGGGCCAGAGAGGGAGAGCTCTGGCTGCCTCCGTGCCAAGGGGGAGGCAGCACAGACCCCGTCCTGGCCGCCACCTGTGGGTCAGGCTGGCAGGGGACTCAGCCCCCGAGGGCCCGGTGACAGGGTTACCCCAAGACAGGGAGCATGAAGTCCCCTCCGGCTGCAGGGCACCGGCAGGGAGGACTGTGCAGACCAGAGGCCCAGGTGTTCTCAGGCAGGCCAGGGTTAGGGTTAGAGGGCACAGGTGGGGTGGGGAGGGGCCAGGGAGGCAGAGAGAGGGTCCTACGGAGCCCCCCAAGCCTGGCACCACAAACCCGGAGGAAATGTGCCCGGTATTCAGAAAGTGCCTTCTCAGTGTTCCTATCCCGGTTTGTCTCTGATCCCACACAGACAAGGGTGCCCCCAAAGGGTCACCGAGTTCAGTGAAAATCCTACAAGCTTTTCCAGAACAAATAACAGACACTGACCTCTGGCCCCTCTTTGCATGAGAATTAACATCAGCGGGCCCAGCCGGTAGCGGCAACCGGGCTCCGTAAATGCGGCTTCTGATTTAAAACTCTGATTTTTTTTTTTTCTTAAGAAGCCAGAAGAAAAGGGGGAACTTGGAGCTCATCTGCATTACAGATCAGGCCCCTTGGAGAAAATCAGCCATCCATAATTCATGACGTGTTCCCGCAGGGGCTGCAGAGAGCCCAGATCCTAGCAACAGAGTCCTGGCAACGCGGTGCAGCCAATCCGGGCCGGCCCCCTCCTGCTCCGCCGGCGGTGGGGGGGGCGCACCCACACATCTGCCTCCCGCTCCACCGGCTGGGGGGGCTCCCACACATCTGCACGGGGGCTCGTTATGAACGGTTCCCTGGCTGGGCACCGGGACGCGCAGCAGGAGCCACAGGCTCGGGCCGAGGGGGTTGTCCATGTCTGTGGGACAGGAGCCGCAGTCCGGGGTGGGTCCCCAGGTCGGGTGGCGGAAGCATGTCGGTTTTCACAGCCGGGAGGTCCCCGCAGCCAAGCTCCTGGCCTCCAGGGGCTACCGGTGAAGCCAGCGCCTCGCTCTATGCGCTGCGGGTCGCTTGTAGGGCTCTGCCCAGAGCCTCCCAGATGCGCCCCATCCCCGTGCCCGCCCCCCACACCCCGGGAACCGTCCCTTGGGACGCTCTATCGAGGGGACGCGAAGCAACACAAGGGAAGCGTGCCCTCCTTCCCCCCGCTCTGCCACCGCAGAGGACAAGCAGGCAGGAGCCCCGGGAGCCCCCAGGAACCACGGGCGGCCCACGGACGGAGAGGGTGGGAGTCGTGCTCTCCATATCCGGGTTCGTGGTCTTGTAGACAGACGCCTTCCCGGCAAGCGTCCGATCTCCAGTGTCCTCTTGTCGCCACAGCAGCTCAACTTGCACCCGCAAGCCACACGGCCTGTAGGAAGCCGGAGGACTTCCAGCCACTGCACAGCCACGGACAGAGCCCGCGTCCGCCGACAGGCCCAGCCGCCGGGTGCCGCAGCCCTGCCCATGGCCACGTCTGGCTGTCCAGCCCCGCACCTCACAGCATCACACTCGGGGAACACCCCTTCCTGCGTTCCCTCCAAAGCACTGGATGACCCCCCGTCTGCTGTGGCCGGGGCACTTCACGTGGCCGTCGGCTGAAGATTTCCTCGCCACACGCGGGGCAGCTCACACTCGCGCTTCCCCGACGTGCACTGGGGGTGACGGGATGGGCTCGCCGACGGCCACCTCGGTCTCCTGGAGGCGTGAGCAGCTCCTAGGCTGTCCATGAGCGGCAGGCGGCGGCCTCCACCTGAAGCCCTCCGTGTCCCGTTCACTCACGGGCAGTGAGAGCCAAGATAACCACATGCCTTATGGACCCTTCAAGCTCTATTTTGGGACCCATTGCCCTATTTTGAACTGAACTGAATTTGAATTAGCAAGAGCCTGGGCAAGCCGCCAAGAGTGAGAAGGAAAATGCAGTATCCTACAGCTCCGCCTCCCGCCCCAACACCCTCCCGGAGGTGGGGGCTCCGCTTCGGAACCTCCCAAAAGCAGATTTCGTGAGAGGTGACTCCCTCACGCAGACTCAGACCGCTGGGTCTTCTACTCCTACTGGAAAAATCATCTCATCTCTGGAAAAGCGGTGCTTTTTTCCTCATTTGAAATGAGTGCCTTCCCCTCGAGTCACATGAAAATGTCACCTGCTTGATGATTTAGATCTAAAACCACGCTCGGATTTCCGCGGAGTCCAAACGGACCCCACAAAGCTCACCACGCCTTGGAGAAGATACACACAGACACCAGCACAGCCCGCGGGCCAGCCGGCGACAGGCTTGGGACGAGCTCCAGGGTGTCCGTCGGGCAAGGATGGGACCCTTGGGCCCCACCGTGCACCATAAGGGAAGGATTTCGCAAAGCAGATCTGACTTTGTAGTAAAATAACCCCTCTGCGGGGCCAGAGCAGCACATGGCCTTGGGGGGTAGGGGTTGTGGTCAGGCCCACGCCGGCTTCCGTCACAGCCACAAACGCACCCTGGTCTCCAGGGTCACAACAGTTCACGCGTTTCTTTTCCACTCATGTTGATAAAAAGTTATAGCGGGAACCCAAAGATACCCGACTTTTAAAAAATATTTTATTTATTTATTTGAGAGAGCGAGTGAGTGAGAGAGAGAGAGCACAGGCAGGGGAACAGCAGGCAGAGACAGAGGGAGAAGCAGGCTCCCGCTGAGCAGGGAGCCTGACGCAGGGCTTGAGCCTAGGACCCTGGGATCCTGACCTGAGTCAAAGGCAGAGGCTTTAACCCACTAAGCCCCCCACGCACCCCCCCCAAGATATCTGCTTCTTAAGTAACTGTACATTTCTTGTTATCACGATGTGTGTTCCCTTAAAAGAAGACCAAAACCCCCGAAACACAGGCAGGAACACAATTCCTACACAGCGACTGTGTCCATCACCCCGGTGAAGAGAGTTTAGACACACTTAGTCCACGATCAAGTGTGTGGACGGGCACGCTGACAGGGGGAGGCTGTGGCCCTTCGGGAAAGGTGAACCATGGGCCCAGGAACATTCTCTGCCGAAGCACCCCTGGCCCCTTTCCACTCGGGAGAGAAAGCAGCCAGAACCCGCTGGAGGTGTGGTGTAGACACACCTGCTGCCCGGCCCACATGGGACCTCAATCCCGAACGGAGCCCGGTCCCCACTGGGCCACTTCCATGGGCTTCCTGTGACTGTGACTCCACGCGGGTCAGCAGTTTCTGGGACCCCCACCAAGCACGGAATCCTCCCAGCCAGGGCAGCTGAGCCAGAGAAGCCCGTCAAGGTCTTCTGTGTCTCCACCGCACGCCTGTGTGCGATCTCCTGCACACACGCGCACACGCACACATGAGGGTCCATCCTCTGTTGTCTGGCTTTGCCGTGCACGGAGAGTGTCCTTCCTTCGGGCTTGTGGAGGGACACGCAGACCACGTATCCCGCAGCTCACAGCCCACGGGGAGACCTCCAGGGAGCAGGATCTCCACGGAGACTAAGGACAGAAGATGTCTGCTGTGTGCACTTCCAAGTGGGAGGCCGGCCTCCAGTCCGTGCGGGGCTCCACGTTTGTGTGTCCTGAGCTTGTACACACACAATATGCCAGCTGGTCGGAGGGCGGGAAGGGAACGTTCTGGTGCGTTCACCACGATGCTCTCTGGCTGGTGGGGTTACCGGCGGTGCTCACGGCTTCTTCCGACTTCCCTGTGTTTCCCAGTTTTTCTTAAACGAGCATCTGCATTATCAAGGAAAGTGCCATTAACAAGTGTAAGACGCTCGCTTTCCTTCAGAAAGTTCTAGAATGAGCACCTAAGGCAGAGGCTGACAGAAGTTTCCAGAGGAACTGGGAACCTCGCACACGGTGCACAAGGCGTGCGGCCAGAGTGCCTGGTCCCGGGGGCAGCTGGCTGGCAGGTCTGCAAACCCACAGGCCTTGCTCGGCCGTCTCGGGTGTGCGTTCCACAGAGAAGCCCGGTGGAGAACGGCTGGGCACAGGGCGCCGGTCGGACGTCCTCCCAGAGCTGGAGGGAGGAGGGGGTCTGACCACAGCGTCCTCCCCCTCGAGGGAGGGCCGCCTGCCATGGGCCCCCCACACACCGTCTACACTAACTGGCTCCCTTCCTCCCACTCTCACTCTTCCCTGCGCCCTCCCTCCTCCTCGCTCCCCGCAGAGCTGACTCGGGAGCCTGGCTGCCATGAGGCCGGCAGGAGCCCCGGGAAGCCCTTCCCCGAAAGACAGACCTGAGGACTCCGGAAATGGCCTCGGACAGCGGGGCCCACCGCCCACATGCTGCTCTCTGTCTGTCGAAGGGGGAGGGCAGAGCTATAGGAGGGACAGCTGAGAAAATGACCCTTAACCCCGGCTCGGCAGGGGGCCGAGGGTCAGGAGAGGTCAAGAAGAATGGCCTCGGGAGCCCCATCGGAGCCCCATCGAGAGGGATTTCGGTCCCGGCCCCCAGGAAAGCTGCAGCAGACAACAGGGCCCAGCCCCCGTGTAGCAACACGAGACCCAGAAATCAGAAAGGGAAGTGGAGAAATTAAGTCAAACAAATCAGGATGAGGCACGGAATCAGGGGCGCCCGCCGGAGGGATGTAATCAAGACTCTGAGCCAGAGATGGGGAGGGTTTTGATTAAAGAACAAATTGCCGAAGTTAAGTTTGAGTAGCTTTCGCCCGAGCAAACAAGGGTGATGGGTAACAAGCAAAGCCAGGGGCAGCGGCCGCCGTCCCCTCCCTGGAAGCAAACACAGAGCTGCCTGGACCCCCACAGCTCTGGTGGCTCGGGCTGCAGGAGGGACAGCTGCCCGCGGGGCAGGTCAGAGCCTCGTGAGCCGCTCTGGCAGGTTGTGCCGTGAGCGTAACCACGGACAGGGGCGAGCTACCGTGTAGTCAACGTCCTGGGCATCAGTCAGGGACACACAGGACATCGCCCGCACAGACTCAGACAAACAGGGCCGGCAGCTTCAGGAGAGCGGTGGGCCGGGGGCAGGCTGAGGCCCACGGTGGGGAGGCCACAGGGTGACACACAAGAGCCGGACCGGGCCACCTCCATGACTGCTTCCGCGTTTAGCAACAGCACAAAACCCAGCACAGGCCTGTGCACCCGCAGGCCGTGGGGACTCGCCCTGTCCTGACACCGAAACACGCACTGCAGAGAGGCCGCAAGGGGCAGAATCCACCCACAGCGGCACATCCGCAGCAAGGGCAGCACCCGCGGCCGGACGGAGGGAACAGGCCGTCCACGCACACCAGGTGGGACAACACTCGCAGCACAAGGACCACAGCTCACTGCCGCGAGGGCAGGCGGCGTGGGGGCCACGTCTGTGGTGGACGGGGGAGCGGATCCACAGGGGACCATGACCACCGGGGGAGCAGCTCCATACAAGGCCACCTCCTCTGGGAGCCGTGGGTTTCAGTGTTACCCCGTGGCCAATGAGAGCCACTGAAGAAGTCCCAGCTGGGGGCTGAGGGGCACCTCTGACCCCACAGACCACCATCAGGAGGCCGGGCAATGGAGAAGACTGGTGCCCCGGGTGGGCGTGCCGGGAGCAGGGTCCGCCCCTGCCATCCCTGTCCACAGGTGAGAAGAGTCACCCGCCTCGCCTGGACACACAGCACGGGGGAAGACTCACAAGGTCCCGTGGGAGCCCCACTCCCTCCCCAGCCAGCCCCGACTTCACTGGGTCCTCCGTGGGTTGGTGCTTACCCGAACCACGTCCCTCCCAACCCTGCACTGGGCTGAGACACAGCAGGTCACGTGGCAGAGTTCCGGCCGCATCCCCCGGCCTCAGTGAATTCGGTGGGACTTAAGGACCGGACTCACCCCACAGCAAGAGGTCAGATTAGACTGGAAGGTTCAGACCTTTCCAGAAAAAAACAAAATATATATATTCATTACACCAAATGCCTTGATACTGTAGGGCGAGGGAGGGAGAGTTCAACTTCCAGGGAGAGGCCCTCTTAGAGGAAGGATCTGGGCTTCGTAATCTGTTGGACGGGACACCAGCCAAGCCCCTGGGCATGTGACGGAGCTTAGACACCACCCAGATGCATCCCAAAGCCAACTCTGATGGTCCGGGCCTCCAGCAGGGAGGGTAAACACCGCCTCCTGCTCGCTGCCACTGTGCTCCCTTCACCAGACGGGGGACAGGGCAGGCTGGGCCCATGCGCGCCCCCAGTCAGCCCCTGCCACATGGGGCAGCAGCTGGGCCCATGGGGCCACCAAAGACTCAGTGGGGTCACTGCTCTGCAGTCCCCGGGGCCTCAGGGGCCGTGAACGCCTGCTGGAATTCTCCGGAGGAACCGGCAGCTGGAGACCCAGCCAGGTGTCCCCAGGAGGCACAGCCTCTCCCCAGAGGGTCGTGCCCTGCTTCTCCTTGAGGGCAGCCCCCCTCCAAGAGCCAGGATCTTCGTGTGAAGGCAGAAGCCCTAACCTGCGCGCGGGGTGCCCCGAGGGCCGGCCTGGGGAGCGAGCCACGCAGTGACGGGCCCCCAGGCTCCTGGCGGGGTCTGCGCAGGGCTGCGGTGGGAGGGGTTGTGCCTCCATTTCCACCCTTGCATTCCCTCCCACGTCCCACTGGAAAAACACCCGGAGAAAGTTAATTACTGACCAGCGTCAGCTCTTGAGGAGAAAATTTTAAATGACTGAAAATGCTCGGGTCTCTCCCTCCCTCCCCAGGGTCGGCGCTTACACAGCAGGGGGCTCGGGTGGAGCCAAGGCCGGAAGGAGCCCCTCCTGTCAGCACCCGCCCGGCGCCTGGGCCCGGCCCCACCGGCTCAGACACGGCTCTCAGGCCTCAGGCCGCACACTGGGGCTCACGTGACCCACTGCCCCACGGAGGCCCCTCACCTGGGTCTGGGGGCTGGAAGCTGGTACCAGTAGGGCGGGGGTCCCCCAGGCCACGGCCCTGCCTCCAAGACGGCGGCCCTGTCCTCGGTGCACTGTCGGGAGGAGGCTGACCCCAGGCTGCAAGGGGGCCCACGCTGCGACCCCAGTTACCTCAGTGACCTCCCAGAGGCCCACCTCCCGCACCGTCGGCACAGGAGTGGGGGCACAGCTCAGTCCGGCCTCTCCGGGGCACGAGGTCGGCTTTGCCTGCGCTTTCCCAAGCGGCTCTCCAGGGCCCCAGCTCTCCCCACAGACCCCCCTGCGGCTCTGACGGCCTCACTAAGCCCCCACTCACCTTCCCCTGAGATTCTGAATGGCCCCGGGGTGCCCCTAGAAGGGGGAATGCGGGCTAACTCCCTGCTGTTCACGCTCGTCCCCACAAGGAACACGACACCCCGGATTTCTCTGTGTAGGACGAGCTACGTGCACACAGCCCGCTGCAGCCGGACGCGGACGCCAGCTGCCTGTGGAGCGCGGTGACGTCCCTCCTGCCTGCGGCCTCCTTGGAGCAGCGACACGCAGGGGCGAGGAAAGATGTGAAGCTTCCAGGGCGTTCTAAGGGGTGGCACTGAGCTGCGCCCGGCCCTAGAACCATCCACAACCTCCCGTCATCTGCACAACGAAGCTCCAACTTCTCAGCTCCCGTCCCTCTACACCCGACCCCCCATGCTGTCAGCTCCCATCCCCTCGGGCACCTCTCCCCCCAAAGGCTCTCCCCATGGGAATCGAACCCTCACGCCAGCTCTCTGAACCCCAAGCCCCCCAGCCCTCACCTCCAGCACCTCCAACAGCTTCTGACTGCCACCCGCCCGCTTTGCCCAGCGGGGCTGGGACCGGTGGGGCTCACTTAGAGACCCCAGCTCCTGGGGGTGCGGGGACAGGGACGGACATGCTCTACGTGCCCATGGGACCTCACCCGTTTACTGAGGGATCAAAGCCACGTCCTTCTGGGCCCGAGCCAGGCTCGCCCACACTGCGAGGGAGGCCACAGACGGCAGGACCGAGGCTCTCGCCACACACACACACACACACACACAGCACACACCTACTTATCCTCCCAGACCGATTGACCTCTGGGTCTGAGGCTGTGACCCCAAGTCACCCCAATCACCCCAGGAAGAGAAGGTGCCCACCAAAGTCCCGAGCATGAACTTGTCCCCATCCAGGTGAGGGGTGCGGCCGGCTTGAGTCCACACTTGGCCCGTAGAGGGGTCTGGCCGCATTCACACGTCTGGGGCGTCCATCACCCTCCCATCTCCTCTCGCAGCCCCAGCACGGGGGGGTGGCTCCAGCGGGGCTGTGTTACCACGAGCGAGGCCATTGGGGCTGGGAGGGAGGGTGTGTGGGGCAGCCAGACCCCGGGTAGACAAGCCTTCGCGCCCTGAGCCGCCAGATGGACCAGTGCCAGGAACCATGGAGGGAAACCGAAGTAGAGATTCGCGCCAGGAAGGACGCCCATGGAAGGGCCACAGGCACTCGCTGCCCCCATTCGTGTACTCCCCTCCCAGTGCCCCAGGACCGGTTGGCACGGATCCCACCCCAAACCTTGCTGGGGGCAGGGCGGCTCCACACGTCCCGGGGAACCAGGGCTGGAGGACGGGCGGCTGCAGTCGCTGTGAGGGACGTTGGGCACCGTCCACAAGCAGCAGCACCCACGTCCCACTGGCTCAGCTGCCCCCAGACAGACGTCTGGCTTCGGGGAGGGGTTCGAGGCTGCACTGAGCACCGCCTCCTGGAACCTCGGGGCTGGGGGTGTGGGGGGACATGTCTGCCGCAGCCCGGCCCCGGGAAAGCGCTGTGGAGATGGGACAGCAACCTGGAGATGCCCGTGCCCTGCCTGGGACCTGGGTAGACTCCGGGCAAAGGTGGCATCACCACTGGGAGCAGGGGCCAGACCACAAGATGGGGAGGTTCTCCCGGACTGTCTGGGAGGACCTGATCCCATCGGGTAACATCCCAGAGTCCTTGAAAGCCTGGACAGGAGGTCCCTGGCTATGGGGGGCAGAGATGAGGCTGAAGGAGAAGTAGGGGTGTCCAAGCCACCGCTGCTGGAGAAGCCACTGAGAAAGCAGAGAACCAGAACCAGGCCCTCACCCCTACCCCCGGCCCGGCCAGTCAGGCCCGAGAGGACCAGAACTCTGCCCACGGCCCTGGGACCTGCAGAACCCGTGAGGCGGGCACCCCCGAGGCAGGAAGCCAGAGAAAGCTTAGCGCCCGGAGATGGTCGGCAGGCCCAGCAGCAGGGGCAGATCTCACAGCCGGTGAACCGCGGACATCACACGGGCATGCCCCATGGAGACGGTGAAGAGACGCGGACACACCCGTGGTCGGAGTGGTGCACGCGCCGGGCTGCACGTCTGCGCGGGGCCTGGGTGCTGGCTGCGCGCTTCCCTGTGGGGACTTTCTGGGCTGGGTTTTATACTTCCATAGGTGGTTTTTAGAAGGCTCTAGCCAGGGCCCTCTCTGAGGCCCGCTGCCTCGGGTCCTGGCGCGCACAGCCACCTGCCGATCGCTGCCACCCAGGGCCCGTGGACCCCTCGCATGGTTCTCCCGACATGATGGCCCCTAGAGGCCACAGCCACTGGAGTGGCCACTCCCGGGGACTCAGCCCAGTGTTGCCCCCTTTGCCAAGACTACAGTAGCAGACACCAGGGACGTGCAGAGTCCCCACTGTCCCCATGAGACAGAGAGAGAGCCTAAGAAAAGGGGAGGAATGAGCGAACCGTTCGACGGGCGAATTTCCCTACTGAACGCAACCTCTGAAGGTCGTTATTCCCAAATGGGAAAATGGTGCCCTTACGATAGGCCGGCCCCAGCCACGGAGCCAACCAGCGGTGGCCCCCGGCCCGAGCCCTCCCCAGGGGCGCCGGCATTGAGGTCTTGCTGAGTCTCAGCAGGAAGAAAGGACCCCCAGGTGCTGGGGGGAGGGGGCGCCCCTGACCTGCCCCAGCTCCTCTAATGTTTACCTGGTTCCTGCCGCCTCCTCTCTGGGACCAAGGGCTCCATCCCATGAAGGCCCCCCCAAACCTCCCCACCTTGCTTCCACTGTGTAGCTGCCTACTGACCTAAGGTCCACTGTTCCCTGACTTTTCCTATAAGAACATGTTAAGGGACTCCTCAGTCGGTTGGCGGCCAGCTTCAAGGTCATGATCTCAAGGGCGTGGGGTTGAGCCCCGGGTTAGGCTCTGTGCTCAGGGGGGCATCTGCTTCTCTTTTTCCCTCCCCATCTGGCCCTTACCCCAGGTGTACACTCTCTCTATAAATAAATAGATAAATAATAAATAAGTAGATAATCTTTTTTAAAAAATAAATTAAAACCAAAGAAAAAATCATCCAGTTTGTGAACTTTTCAACTCGACTCAAACGCTGTGACAGTCTGTTTCAACGACCTACGAAAAGCGCGTGTTCTCGTATTTCTTGACAACTTGTACCTGGTCGTTCTGACAATCAATCTGAGGCCAAAATTAAGTCTGAGTAGTCCGAGTAGCTCTGAAGGCCGGTGTTCCATCCCACACCCACCCACGGACCCCCGAGAGGACACCGGGGCCCCCGGAGACAGTGAGGACTGCGCAGGCCCCGTGGGCAGCCCGTCACCTGCCTGGCCAGGCCCCAGATCAGCCCTGGTCCTGCTGGCTGTGGCCTCCAATGTGAATTGTGAATGCACAATCCCACTCCCGTCTGCCTCTGCCCTCCATCTAGCACGTTCTCCAGGGTGTGGGCTGAGCAGGAGAGAAAACGTTCACGAGAGTGTGAGCAACGCAGGAAAAGCTCTGACAAAACTGCCCATGCCGCTAAGTGAGCAGAGCCAAGAAAGGGAGGGACACCGCTGCCCACGGACGCACCAGCTGAGACAGCGCCTCTGGAGCCCACCCTGCGCCCTGAGCCCTGTGCCCTGAGCCCTTCATTCCGAGTCTTGAACCTTCAGTCCTGAGCCCAGGCCCCATACCTGTCACGGGCTCACCCCACCTGACGCGTCGTGTCAGGACACCAGGGAGAGCAGCCATGAGTCCGTGATGCAGCCCCACGCCGGTCTCACGTGGGCCACCGCAGCCCAGCACCACAGACTGGGCCATGGAAACAGCGGCAGGAGTGTCCCCCTCAGCCCGGAGGCCAGCAGTCTACGACGCTCAGAGGCTGCAGTGGAGGCCCTTCCTGCCTCCTGGTTCCCGGCGAAGCCGCCGATCCCCACCTTGAGGCCATGTCATTCCGGCCTCTACCTCCATAGTCACGCGGCCTTTTTATAAGCGCACCAGCCGCGGGATTTGGGGCTGCCCGGCTCCAGTGAGACCCCCCCCGGCTTCCTCACCCCTGCTTTGTCACAGCTCGTGTTCACAGACTCTGGGGTTTAGGACTTCACCCGATCTTTCTGGAGGACATGACACAGCCCCCAACCATCCCACTCAGGAACGACGGCAGAGGCCCCAGAGGGTCAACGGCCCCCCCCTGACCTGGGCCCAGGAGAGGGTCTGGAAGACCCTCGCCACTGCCAGCTGGGCAGACGCTGACTCTTCCATCCTCACGCTCCCCGGAGGCCGGCCACGGCCACCGTCGCTCTGCTCACCAGACGGGTCCCCAAGCAGCCTCTGGCAGCCGCGACACTGCGGGCCTCTCGCAAGGGACATGGAGCGGTCCCTCCCAACACCCGCGCTCGGCTCATCCCCGGGTAAGCACGTGCCCTCCGCCTCGAGGCGTGTGTGTGTGTGTGTGTGTGTGTGTGTGTGTAACACTCGGAGCGCAGCGTGGACAAGCGTGCCGGGACTCGCATCGTTCCCCCATGATGCCCCCTTTGCTTGCCCCTGCGGGGACAGGAGGCCCGGGGAGGACATGACGTCACCCTCCGCAAGAGGGAGCAATGCCCCGCGGCCGTGGGCTGTGGGGGTCCCGTGCCACGACAGCCGGGTCCGCCCTGCGTGTCCTAACAGCCCACCTTGTGCCGACGGCCTGCCGGGCTCCGGGCCGACACCCGAGCGCGAGAAGACGCTGCGCGGCCCGTGTGCGTCCACGACACGGAGTCCACGGGACCAAAACACGGTGGATGGGCGCGGACACCGCTGGTGGCAGACATGCTCCTCTCCCATCAGGACGGAGGTTTCTGGATGTCAGTGTCGTCTGCGCACCCGGAACGAGGCCCCGGTCATCCACAGACGACACACGTGACCGCGTCTGACCGACAGCCGGCCCGGTGGCGCCCTGCGCAGACCTGCTCGCACTGGCAGCCCGAGGTGTCCCAACTAGCAGGTCACCTTCGAGACGCGGGCTGCCCGCACCGCCTTCCCCACTGAAAAGAAAGGGTTGTCCACAAAAACAAGAGATAACGGGGGCGGCCGCACGTGCTCCCTGCTCCGCCGTCGCAGCCATCGCTGCACACACCAGCGCGTCGAGACGACACCAGTTCTGCGCCGCCGCCTCTGAGGCAGAGCAGGAGGTGAGAGTCCCAGTTTGGGGCAGTTTCTGGAACATGCGGAGCCGTCCTCCCCCGAGTGTCCACAGACAGCCGCCTCGGGGGCTGCGTCGCCGCGCCAGCGGCCCAGACCAGGCCACACCACACGGCCCCTCACTCCACACGGGATTCCTGCCGCTTCAGACCCGGCTTCCGTCCCTTCCGCGCGATCGCGCTGAGCTCGCAGTGAACCGCTTCGAAACCTCAAAGCGCAGGCGACAGGCGCTGACCCGGCGCTCACCGTCCCCGGGGCCTGGGCTTCAGAGGGCGGCTCCGCCGGTCCATGGTCCTGCCCCAGGCCTCCACCGCGGGTCCTTGCCGCAGCTGGAAGAGTCCACCACTGTTCACGCCGAATGTCAAACTTGCAGTTCATCTCGTCCCCAGACGTGGCAACAAACGTATGTATTTCAGAACTGCCACCTCGGTGGTAATGACCAAGGATCTTCTCCCAGGAAACGCTGGCCTGCGAAGGCCCACGTCCACCTTCCGTGGCATCCTCTAGGGGCGGACTGTGAGGCGCTCCCCAGCTAGTCCGACTCTCTCTGCCCCGGCCGGGACCACCGCCAGCCGCCCGCAGGCCGCGGTCGCGCTGACCAGACTGGATTCCAGAAGGAGATTCCCGTCAGCCTGCTGATGCGCACGGGGCCTCCTGCTCCCCTCCTGACTCGAGACGGCCCCCCAGCTGGCCCTTGGGCTCGCACCGGGTGCGTTTAGCCGGCAGATGGCACTGGCGCGGACACCCCCCCGGGACACCCGGTCCCCACAGCTCTCGTCAACGCGGCTAACCGGGAAAGGAAAGCAGACGCAAGAGCCCATAGACGGGGTGGCAAGTGGATTTCTTCCTAGCCCGTGCTCTGATTTTCCGGTGCCCAGTTCTGGACAACCCGGTGCTCAGCGACCACTGCGGCCTCTGCGTCCGGAGTGTCGGGCCGGGCGGGGCACGTGCACACCGGCCGCTCCGCCCGCGCCCAGCTCGCCGCCCACCACATCGGCGCCCCGCCAGGCCTCACGCTGCTCTTCCAACAGTTTTTAGGTCAAACACTTTAGTTAACGAAGCTGAAACCAGTCCTAGCGGGAAGAATGTGCTCCTCTGGACGGCTCGGTGACAACGGGGGGTTTCCTCGGGTGTCAGTCACCGTCGTAGCTAAGGCGGGAGGTTTTGTTCGAGTGAAAGAGGCGGCAGCAGCCCTGAAGCGCGCGATCACCACGTCCTCCACGAGTGTTTCACGCAGGAAATGGGGGCGGGGGAGGCTTTCCCTTGACTGGGGCGACTTGGCTCTTGACCTATGTCTTTCCCTCTTTCTTTCCTCCATCAGCTGCGGTTTTGGCTTTGGTTGCAGTAACGGCCTGGCAGGAAATGAAGGACGGGGGGACGCGAGAAGTCACCTGTCCGATGCTACAAAGCTCAGGACAGGAACACACTGCATGCCCAGTGAGGGGACACCAACACAGACCCGTGCTCCTACCCGGGTACCACTGATGGTGGACGTCTGGGCTAACAGACCAGCTACACTTAACACCAAGGGCCACCAACAATTCCAGGACGGGTCTCGTCAAGCACAAAGATAAGAGGACTCGTCTGTCTGCTCCCGGCAAGTGCGGGCCCCAGGTCACACCCGCTAGATTCGACATTTCCTCCTACCGCCACTTAGTGGGGGCGGGGGCGGAGTTCCGTGGGCGCCAGAAACATTGACGATAGATTTTATTTTCTCTATTAGCCCAGGAAACCACGAATTACCACTTGTCAGATGTCACTGGAGTGAAAAATGTGGAAATATTCTTGGCATGTGGGTGTAGAACAAAAAAATCCCAAACTTTTGTACAACCCAATTTCATCTCCTCAGATCGTGTTCCTGTGAGTCCTTTGACACATTATTGAGAAGGTTATGAGACTAGAAGGTGAATGTGTGCCGAGAAAAACTCCCCACTCTCCACAGGAATTACTTTACCAAGGCGTCCCCTCCCCTCCAACCCATTTTAGTCTTGATTAATTTGACCATTAAAGTCCAAGAATAATGTACTCTGCTGCGTGTTCACCTGTATGTGCGTGCGTGAGCATGCCTGTGCATGTATGAGTGTATATGCGTGCACTTGTGTGCACGTGTCTGTGTGTGCATGTGCGTGGGCGTGTGTGCATGTGGGCCCGTGTGGGCATGCACGCGTGAGTGTGTGCGTGTGCGCGAGCGTGTGCGCATTTGGGCCGGTGTGGGCGTGTACACGTGAGCATGTGCGTGTGTGCGTGAGCGTGTGCATGTGGGCCGGTGTGGGCGTGTACGCGTGAGCGTGTGCGTGTGTGCGTGAGCGTGTGCATGTGGGCCGGTGTGGGCGTGTACACGTGAGCATGTGAGTGTGTGCGTGCATGTGGGCTGGTGTGGGCGTGTACGTGTGAGCGTGTGCATGTGCGTGAGCGTGTGCATGTGGGCCGGTGTGGGCGTGTACGCGTGAGCGTGTGCGCGAGCGTGTGTGCATGTGGGCCGGTGTGGGCGTGTACGCGTGAGCGTGTGCATGTGGGCCGGTGTGGGCGTGTACGCGTGAGCGTGTGCATGTGCGTGAGCGTGTGCATGTGGGCCGGTGTGGGCGTGTACGCGTGAGCGTGTGCATGTGCGTGAGCGTGTGCATGTGGGCCGGTGTGGGCGTGTACGCGTGAGCGTGTGTGTGTGTGCGTGAGCGTGTGCATGTGGGCTGGTGTGGGCGTGTACACGTGAGCGTGTGCGCGAGCGTGTGTGCATGTGGGCCGGTGTGGGCGTGTACGCGTGAGCGTGTGCGTGTGCGCGAGCGTGTGCATGTGGGCCGGTGTGGGCGTGTACGCGTGAGCGTGTGCGTGTGCGCGAGCATGTGTGCATGTGGGCCGGTGTGGGCGTGTACGCGTGAGCGTGAGCGTGTGTGCGTGCACGTGCACGCGTGCGGCTGGGGTGGAGGCTCTGCTGCCCAGTCCTGGTTTCCGTTGTGGAGGCGCCCTCGTGTGGCCACGGGAGATATTGCACCTTATAAACACTGTCTTACAGACACACGGACAGGCCGTCCACACCACCGTTTCTCTACGGGAGGACGTTCGGTAAAGAAAAATTCCCACTAAACTACGTCAAAATATGGAAATGTCTCAGAAAATATCCGATTTGGGGTCTGAAAGTCGGGATGCTCAAGTATGAAGCCAAGGAATCCACATTCCAAGGCGAATTTCTTCTTTTTTTTTTTAAGATTTTATTTATTTATTTGACAGAGAGAGATCACAAGTAGACGGAGAGGCAGGCAGAGAGAGAGAGGAGGAAGCAGGCTCCCAGCTGAGCAGAGAGCCCGATGTGGGACTCGATCCCAGGACCCTGAGATCATGACCTGAGCCGAAGGCAGCGGCTTAACCCACTGAGCCACCCAGGCGCCCCTCAAGGCGAATTTCTGAGAGCAGCTTCCGCAGGCCAGCGGGGTCGACGGGTCAACGTCAGGGGTGGCCCGCCCAGATCGCCACGCACAGGGCACTCCCAGCGCTGAAGCTCGCCCTGCCATCCCCGAAGCAGGTCCGGAGCCCAGAGGACTGAGATCCACGCTCCCCGCAGAGACCCCCTTTCCGGACGCTTCTGGACCCTCAAGCCCTGGGCATCTGGTCACCCACTCTCAGCCTCAGCCTCCGCGTGGCCTCCTCCTACCCATGTCTGTGTCTCAAGTTTCCCTCTCCTTCCTCTTGGGACGCCCGTCCATGGCTTCGGGACCACCTTAATCCGGAGGCTCTCGAGATCCTTGGCTGGATCCTGCCTGTGAAGTCCCAGTCTCCGCACCAGGTGACAGTCACAGGTCCTGGGTTAGGATGCTGATGTACGTTTCTGAGGCCCCCATCAACTCCTGCAGATGACACGGGGGCCTCAGGGAGGGGCCAGGCGAGAAGTCAGCTGCGTCAGATGGTGGGGGGGGGGGGCGTGGAGGAGACAGTACTGGGCTCCCCAAGGTCCTCTGCCCAGGGAGCTATCAACTCGTCCCTCAGACCACTCTGCCCTCAGGGCCCTCCTCTGCAGAGCAGACCCTCCTTTCGGCTGCCTCCGTCAGGATTCCAGGCCCTGCTCAGGGGGGACCCCAGGTGGACAGTACGGGGCTTGCCTAGAGCAGCGAGAGCGGACTGCCTTCCGTAGATCAACGGGGCTGTCCCTGCCAGGTGATCACCAACGGGCTGTCCCCACTCCACAGGCTGATGGCTCCAGGCTGGCTCCTCATTGGCTGTCTCCTAAGGCACGGTCTAGGGGGATGAGGGACAGGAAGAAAGGACTCCGGACTCCCAGAGCCAAGGGTGACAGGAGATAGCCAGCCATCAGGTAAGAGAACATGTGCTGAGTGACCACTGCTCAGCATGGACGCAGTCGTCAGGCCAGGCCCATCACTGGCCCAGTCCCCCACTGCTCATTCAGCGGGCCCCATGGGCCTGGCAGGGGAGTCGCAGCCCCTGTACTCTCCTTGGAACCATCTGTTTCCAGGCCAGGCTGGCGACGCTGCTGTGTGCTCTGCATTCAGCACCAAGTCCAAGGTCTAGCTGTTGCTGCAGGCTGCGTCCATCTGGCCCATCCCCCTGCCAGCCTCACCTCCTCCTGCTCCACCCAAAATCCTCCCCTTCTCTGTGCTCACCTCCCTCCCTCCGGCCTGCATCCCATGCCTTGGCTTAGCCCATTCTCCTTGCCTGGACACCTGCCTGGCTGCCCTATTGCCCTCCAAGGCCCAACACTTAAGCTCCCACCCACCAGCATGTGCCCCTCTGAATTCCTCCTGTACTGTCTGAGCCTATGGCAGGGGGTAGGGCTGGGGGTAGGGCTGGGGGTGATTTATCCTGCCTGTGGACCTCACCTCTTGTCCCCTCTGCAGGGTGGGGTAGCAACTCACATAGCTATGTCTCCGGTGTGCTGGACACACATTGGACATAGTGTGCATTAGATGGATGGACAATGGGTGGGTGTACAGATGGGCAGTTGGATTGGTGGATGGATGACAAACGAGTGCATGGATGGATGGATGGGCAGGCGAACTGAGAAATGGGTGGGTGGATAAATGGATGGGTGGATAGGTGGATGGATGGATGGATGGATAGGTGGATGGATGGATGATGGATGGATGGATGGATAGGTGGACGGACGGATGGATGGACAGACAGGTGAACGGATAGGTGGATGGATGGATGGATGGTGGATGAATAGATGGATGGATGAACGGACAGATAGGTGGATGGATGGATGGATGGATGCGTGGGTGGCTGGGTGGATGGATGGATGGATGGAAGGACAAGTGGATAGATGGATAGGTTGATGGATGGATGTATAGGTGGATGGATGGACGGTTGGATGGATGGATGGACAAGTGGATGGGTGGAAGGATGGGTGGATAAAAGGATGGATGGATGGACGGACGGACAGGTGGACGGATGGACGGATAGGTGGATGGATGGATGGACAGATGGGTAGATGGATGGGTGGATGGATGGACGGAATAGTGGATGGATGGATAGGTGGATGGATGGATGGATGGATGGATGGATGGATGGAGAAGTGGATGGGTGGATGCGTGGGTGGATAAACGGATGGATGGATGGATGCGTGGGTGGATGGATGATGCATAGATGGATGGATGGATGGATGGATAGGTGGATGGATGGATGGGTGGATGGATGGATGGATGGATGCGTGGGTGGCTGGGTGGATGCATAAATGGATGGACAGATGGATGAATGGACAATTGGATGGCTGGATGGGTGGGTGGGTGGGTGGATGGATGCATAGGTGGACAGACGGGTGGACTGATGTACTGTTGGTGGCCCCCCCCTCCATGAGATCATTGGCAGTGGGGGAAAGAGCTGGTGGCAGCCGGTGGCCCAGGAAGAGAGAAGGGCGTCCCGGTTTTCCAGCCTTTGTTGGTCATCCAGAAATTAGGCCTGCAATTCTTTGGGCCTGTAGTTACCCTGGGAAACGAGAATGTGGGAATTGTGCTGCCTTGTGACTACCTCTGTATAGCTCCTGAGTTTTTCCCAAAGGATTTTAATGTATCTGGTCCCTGAAACCAAACTGACCTCCCTCTCCTGGCACAAGGCCTACTGTGCCCTCCTGTGCAGTGGGGCAGGCCCAGACCAGAGCTTTCTGCTGAGCCTCTGTCATACAGGAACACCAGGCCCAGACCAGCACCCGGAATTACTGAGTCCTGGAATAGCCCATTAAATACACACATTTCTCACAATCGCCAGCACTGACATCCCTCCGGACAGATACGGCGTGAGATTCAGGGGCGCCTGGAGGGCTCAGACTGTTAAGCGTCTGCCTTTGGCTCAGGTCATGATTGTAGTAGGATCCTGGGATGGAGCCCCGCATCATGCACGCTGCTCCGCGGGGAGCCTGCTTCTCCTCCCACTCTCCCTTCTTGTGTTCCTCTCTCACTGTGTCTGTCAAATAAATAAATAAAATCTTTAAAAAAAAAAAAAGTTATGAGTTTCAGTGTCCTGGGATGGGGCTCCAATGGGTGGAACACGAGACAGATTTTAGAATCTGTAAGTTCCTTAGGGGACTGGAAAGAGAAAGCATGTGACCACCATGCTGTCCTCGGAGGGAGCGAGAGCGCGAAGTGGGTATTAGGAGGAGCCCTGGGGGGCGCCTGGGTGGCTCAGTGGGTTGAGCCGCTGCCTTCGGCTCAGGTCATGATCCCAGGTCCTGGGTTCGACCCCCGCATCGGGCTTTCTGCTCAGCAGGAAGCCTGCTTCCTCCTCTCTCTGCCTGCCTCTCTGCCTACTTGTGATTTCTCTCTGTCAAATAAATAAATAAAAATCTTAAAAAAAAAAAAAATAGTCTTTAAAAAAAAAAAAAAAAAAAAAAAAAAGGAGGAGCCCTGGGAAGGAAAGACGCATTCCTCAGGCTTTTGTGTTCAAAGTTCACTTC
The DNA here is from genome assembly GCF_902655055.1 of Lutra lutra. NCBI lineage: Eukaryota > Metazoa > Chordata > Mammalia > Carnivora > Mustelidae > Lutra > Lutra lutra. Next base: position 107,439,832 of record NC_062288.1, on the reverse strand, counting down.
GCAAACACAGAGCGGCCCCGGGAAAATTGTCTTTCCAGCATCCCACCCCAGAAAACAGACTGAGAGCACGCCGGAGATGTAGCGTAGTGTCTGGGGTCTACTGGGTAAGAGCAGGACAGCCAGATCCCACTTGGCCCAGCTCTGTGGACGCTGAGAAACGCACATGACCTCCTGGAGTCTGGGCTCTCCTTTGTGAAGGGACAGATAAAGCCGGGCAGCCTCGGGGCTCCCTAACCATAAGCCTCCCTAAGAAACCTGGTGTCACAGCCCACACAGCTTCCCAGGAGGAGAAGCTCCACTCTCTCCAGGCAGCCCAGGCCTGCTGCTCTGGGATCAGGGGCAGGGACGGGGACACGGGGAGGTGGCACCCCCAGGAGCAGGCAGGGGCTGGAGGGACACCCCCCCCAACCTGGGCTCCATCAGGCTGAGGAGAAAGGTCCCCAAGCCCGGCCGTGGACAGGAAAAAGCCCAGGTTCTCTGTAAGCCCAGCCCCATCCTTCCAGACCCAGATAGCTGACTGCTACCCCATCCGTCAAACTCACTCTCAGCAACGGGGAAGATTCATTGTCCCGTGTCATCCGGGGCCACCCCGTGTCACCATGTAATGGCTAGTCGGTCAAAGAAACAATAGTTTTCATGCCATAAAAACTGAATTCCATTTGTTCACTAAGAGCGAATGCTGTTGATCAAGCGAAACCTATAAAAACCCCAGAGACAAAAGCAAAGAATTAAGGCTGATGGGCTAGTGGCTGACAGGCCGCGATTAGCCTGTCCATGGCAGGGTGAGGGCGCAGCAGGGTGATGCGAGGGCCAGGCGGCGGGGCCAGGGCCGGAAAAACAGCCTGTCCCTCCTGACACAGCCACTGTCCAGGAGGCGTCTGGGAGGGGACCCGCTGCTGCCTCAGGGCCCCCGGAAGAACGGTCCCCGGTGGGTCTGGGACAGAACGCGGCTGGGACAGGACGCCCTGACTTGTGACACGAGACTGGAGCCGACTGTGGATGGACAGCGACGGTGCGAGGCTCTCTCGGAGAATCCATGGTCAGGGGCACGGTCAAGCAGATGGCCCTCGGCGAAGGGTGCCAAGTTGGGCTGCGGTGAAACCCAGACCCGTGACAAGGAGAGCAGGGCAGCTGCCTTAGCGTCCAGCCACGCCGAGGTCAGTCCACACGCCATCCCCCCAGGGCGTCTTCGGCAGGCACAGCGCTGGGAGGCTCCAGGCTGCCACCCCCTAACGTTCAGCTGAGAATTGCGTGGAGCACACACGTGGAAGGACGAGCAGGGAAGGTGGGGCCCAGCTGGTGCCCCAGGTATAGGCAGGAGTGAAGAGGGCTCTTGGGGGGACCCCGGGGGCAGTGTCTGTAGGAGCCGGAGGGACACACAGGAAACAGATCCAAACCACGGAGGCCTGGGAAGGGGCCGCGAGCCTGGCGTTGCCGCAGGGCCCAGACGGCCCGTCGTGGCGCCTTCCGGGGGTGCCCAGCATCGGCGGCTCCTTGTGGGACTGTCTGAGCCCAGCCTCACTCTCACCTGGCAAGACGGGAACCGGGCACAGGCAGCAGGTGCCCAGTGGGTGCAGGGGCCAGGGGGCCTCGGAGCAGCGAGCAGACAGGTTCTGCACCTGAGCCTCCGTCGTGCTCGGCGGGAAGAGGCCACGTCAGGAGCCCTGGGCGTGTGATTATTAACATCATGCCCCCCTCCCCTGATGGCACCGTGTCACGCTCCTGGTTCCACCACTGCCCTGCTGCTCCGGGGACCCGGTGCCACCATGCAGGACCCCTGGGCGCCGTCTGTAAAATTTCCTGCAAACGTGCAAGGTTCTCAGAACCATGTGTGGAAGCATCTGTTCAGAGCGAGCTCTGCAGCCTTCTCCTCCTAACGCCGGGGGAAGCAGGTGTGGCACTTGGCCCTGTGTGTGTAAGGGGCAGTTCCTCATGGCACCACCACCCCCCAAACCAGTCCCACAAGCTCTGTCCCCAAATGGGCCCCTCAGCGTGAGGACACTGCGGGTGGAGGCCGGGGGTGTCCTGCCCTCCACCACCCTTGATGTCTGCTGAGCGCCCGGGAAGCCCCTCCAAGAGGCCACCAGGCATCAGAGCCCTACAAGAGCCGCCTGATGACAACTGGCCCCAGGACCCCAGGCCTCTGCACAGTAGCCCACCTGGAGCAGGGGTGTGAGCTCACGCGCTCTTCCACACAAGCCACGGGACCTCGGTGAGCCATCTGTACCCAGCACCAGGCCTGAGGGCTGCGCGCCTGCAGGGCCGTGTGAGGCCTGGGGGCCCCCGAGCTGGACGGAAGTCAGCTCCAGGTGTGGCTGGAAGACACCGTCCCACAGATGTCATGTCCCAACATGACTGGCCTCAGAGCACGCGACGGGCCAAGGCTATGAACCTTGCCTCACACCCTCCCCGGGTGCCAATAGCAGATCCCCACGTGCGAGCATCATACAAACACCCACAGGCCACACGTCCCCTTGCAAGAGGCTCTAGGTCCTTTGTGGGCCTGTTTATCCCAGAATCGTGTGGTTCACAGCGTAGCCCTCGTCACGCTGTGCCTGTGGCCCGGACGGGCGGAACAGCACATGTCCCCCAAGTCCTCTGCTGACCCCTCCCTGCCAGCCAGCCTCAGTCTCACCCGAGGTCAGCTCAGCGGGAGTGCAGTCCTCAAACAAGCCCTCACCTTACAGTCGTCCCGGATCCGGCCACCCACCCCAGCCCGCACTGGATCGCTCCAGACTGCAGGCTCGAGAGACCAGAACGGTCGTCACTGTTAACGGCTGGTAAGGGGGCGACGTGCAGGCCTCAGGAAGGACGTCACGGAGCAGCATCGCGGTGCGTTTACGTTTTATTTCTGTAGGCAGCACTGAAAACACAGGACACCTCCACGGGCACGTTTCCCCCAGAAGCAGTGAACACCAGTCCACACCACCCCCACCAAAGCCAAACCAAGCCAACCTGCCTGTAACAGTCGTCTTAAATTCAAAGGCTGCACCCACTGGTGGCCCTCGCACCCATGACGCGGCCACAGACGCGAGTCCCCAGCTCCCCTCGCTCCCACGCAAGCACGACGTGAGCTCGCCCTCGTGCTGAGGAGGGGCGGCCCGGGCAGCGCGCTTGCAGGGAAGGTGAGGGCTGCGCAGGTCTGGTCGGGAGCAGAGGGCTAAGCAGCAGCTGTTCATGCAAAGACAGAAGCTCAGGAAACCGCACAGAATCTTGCCAGGAAAAATGTTTGCAAAGGAATCAATGTTTACAGGCGGACACACTCCGTTCAGCCTCCCTGTTCGTACCTGCACGTGAGTGTGTGTGTGTGAGTGTGTGTGTGTGTCAACACCTCGTCCGTCCTTCCCCAGCATCACCTAAACTAAGAGCCAGAGATGACATTTACCCAACAAAATTCTGTAGGATCCTGTGCATATGCTAAGAATTCAGGGTCCAAGAAAAAAAAAGAAGAGCTTTAGCAAAAATTAAACCGTTTCCGAAGTTCAGGCTAGAGACTAAAACTATGGTAAACGTAAGGAATGACTTTGTATCTAAAGTGAGTCACCCCAGGGCCCCCACGGGCCAGGCCAGGCCAGCTGCTGAGCTGCTGGAAGGTCTAGCACCCCACCACCACCCCCGTCTGAAGGACAAGCACCGTGGTGGCGGTCACCCGATGCACCAGGCCGCTCGGCCACCCTGCCCTTCCCTCGCGCTAGCTCCCAGAAATCTGCGGCCAGGAAGGAAGGAAGTCATTCCATGGACACACACTCCGGTCTCTGCCTGCACCTGTCACACCTCGAGAGCTCTAAGTAGCCCGGCAGCTGGCGGCTGAAAGGCTGAAAAGAAGGAGCGGGGTCCCGAGCCACTCCGGGGAGACGCGATCGGATTTAGTGCTGGGAGAAGCGAGGGCCGCGACCACACAGAGCCGGCTGGGCCGCCAGCTCGGGCAGCGAGCGTGGCCGCGAGTCCGTCTAGTGGTGGCCTTTGGTCGACTTCTTCTTCTTGGACTCCTCTCTCTGCTTCTGCTTCTTCCTCTTGCCACCTTCTTTGGACCCTAAGGAAACACGGCTCGTGAAACACTGTGCAGAACAACGGCTGCCTCCCCACTAAGAGGCCGACATGTTTCCAAATACTCCCCCGCGTTTAGGGGAAAAAACCCACAGTAAAGACCTCCTCTTGCTTCTGTCCACGCCACACCTGGACCTCAGCAGAAGCCCCGGCTGCCTTGTTCCACCCCACAGCGAGGCCTATGACACGGTTCCAAGAGCGTCCCAGCCACGCAGGGGGCGGGCGTGCAGCCCACGCTCCCCTCTGCTTCCCTCCGACAACCCCATCCCGCACCCACGCAAGACCCTGTGCCCCAACCAAGAAGGGTGGACACCGCCCCGGGGGACAGGCTCCCTGTAGCCCCGGCCAGGCCAGAGTCCCATCCACAGGGGCAGCCCGGCTGTGGGCTGGGCTCCTTTCCCCGGCTCTGGGCCATCCATTCCCTCGCTTCCAGGGAAGGACGAGAACCTTCCGTCTCCCTCGGGCCGTGGGCTCCACGTGCGCAGAGGCGGAGGAGCGACAGGGAGCGCTCACCTCCTCAGCCCCCTGGAGAGCCCCGGCTCCAGTTCTGCAGAAGTGACTCAAGACCTCGAGCGATGGGTCCGAACGACGCGGTGGAGGAACGGCACAGACGAGCCAGCCCACAGGCTGATGCTGGTTTCGGGAACGACGCTGGATTTCAACGGGCCGGCACCGTGGGCCTGCGCCTCAACGCCCTCGGGCCCCTGAACCTGCCAGAAGACCCCCTGAAGGCACTCTCGGGATGTTCAAGGACACGGCCACATTGTGAGGCCCCTCTCCCCTCTGGGACTCAGATGTGGCCTGTCAGCAGACACCACGGGGCCACAACACTCGTCCTTCTGCAGAACCGCAACCCTGGCATGCGGGCCAATGCACAAAGAGCCCCCCACCCCCCGACACCTGCCTCATGAGGCCAGGGGGATGCCCGTGAGGGCGGTCTGCTCGCCCCGTGACAGCATGGGGGGAGCTCACACGTGCCTCAGAGCCACACAGCCCTCATGCGAGTGACGCCGGATCCTGCGTCCCCCGGCCCTTCACCACCTCCCCCCGCAGCCCGGGCACCTGCACACCGCACCTGGGGCTCTAACACCCGCAGGTCGCTACGTCACCTGGGGCCGAGCGTGTAGGAAAGCTGCCTCGGGGTTTTCAACAGGAGGGAAAAGACAAAGGGCAAAGCCACGCGGCAGGGCACGGGAGAGGTGAGGCCGGGGAGCGGACTGATCAGCCACGATCGGGGCGAGGGGAGGGAGAGCCACTGTGAGGCGTCACACAGGGAAGCAGAGCCAGTCCGGGGACAGGTATGTGGGTCTGTTCGCGGACGTGATTACACGAAGGAGGTACAACAGGGTGACACCAGGGTGGCCCGTCCAGTCCCAGGTGGGTCTCCTGTGGAGAAACCTCCGAACGGAATCGTTCCCCTGGGGGGCTCGCAGGCCGGCCGTGAGTGGTGCAGGCAATGGCCAGTGGCCCTGAAGGAACACACAGGGAGTGGGGTTCGGAGGCCTCACGAGTGACTGGAGGCTCGACCAACCAGGGGACGGAGACCCTAGCTTCGGACTCACTGTGGGCATCACTTCGCAGAGGGGAGGACGGGCTCTTCTCCCCCAGCAGACTCGACCACATGTACAATAACCCAAGAAGAAAAAGAAACGTCCTCTGTGCTGTCCCCGCAGGCCGGAAGCTCGGGACGCCCATCAGAGGGAGGTGAGGGAGTCCATCCCCATCCACGCGCTCCGTGCCGCCTGGGCGTGCCCTACTGAGCTGTCGCTTCCACAACCCAGGCTGAGGGAGGAGGCCCCGGAGGAACATGGTGTGGCCGTGGAGCCGGCAGCTGGGGCCCCCGACCCCCACGCCAGTCATGAAGTCCTAACACCTGACCCAGAAGGGACCCTGAAGCCCCGGGGCACACGCCGGGCAGGGCTGGGCTTGGTGCTGCCATGCTCCAGCCCCAGCCCCCAGAGAGCACCGGCTATCACTGCACAGGCCCGTGTGGAACAGCGACACCTCGCTCCAAGTCCCTCTATTAACCACTCACAAGGCATTTTTAATTTTAGGACGATATCAGAAGAATAACATGGAACCAACTAAAGGAATTTCAGCACAGATGACAAAATTCTGGGCCTGTGACCCCACGGACCTGTCCCACCCGGGAGGTGCCCGTCCCATGCGTCTGGGACCCACGAGGGACACTGGCCAGCCTGAGGCTACAGATGGGCCCAAGGCCTCATGGGTACAAGACCCTGCTCAGGCACCGGCCGCACCACCCCCCGCCCAGGTCGTTCCTTCAAAGACGGTGGTCAGCAGAGCCTCAAGGGGCCCGGGGCTCCCCAGTCACTAGACGCAAGTGCGCAGAGCTGACTGAGAACAAGCAGTCCAGTGCACCCAGAGCCGCTTCTGTCTGCAGCAGGTGCAAGGGTGCTGGGAGCCAAGGGCCTGGGGCTCGGAGAGGGCCCGAGGCAGAGGCTCCACAGGGACTGGCTACGGTCCCACTCCCCAGTCCCCCCGCCCCCGACCCCACTCCAAGCCACACGTGTGGCACAACCTCAAGCGGCGTCCGAGCCAACCCCAAGAAGTCTGCTCTGGACCCTGCAGGGCGGCCACAACACAGCCTTCACCAGCCTCGTCCCCAGGATGAAGCGGCAGTGTGATCACGGGGACAGACACACCCTTCGGATGTTAAGGATCTGAAACCGCAGGACAATGGGACCGCAGTGCGGAGCCTGGACTCCAGGGCCCTGGGACTTAGAGGTTGACGCCAAGGTCGGACAGGTGAGGCAGGCACCGCTGAGCTCCGCCGTAAAGCAGAGTCACTGGGATAGTTCCTTCGAGCATCTGTGTTTGGGGACAAGGCGTACAAGAGAAGGGGGCCCTCCCGCCACCCGGAGCAGCTGGTCCGTCCACAAAATGGCCACTCAGATGCCCCGCACGGGTGCCACCCGGCACCCAGGGTCCCACACGGGGAACCATGTCGGAGACCACCGCGTGTCTGATGCACCAGTGTCACCGCAGATGCCGACCTCAGACCTCAAAACCCAGCCGCCACAGCGTCCGGGAAGGGAGGCCGGGCAGCCGAGCCCCAGGCATGAGCTCTGCAAAGCCCAGGCCCCCAGCGGCCCGGCTCCTGCGCTTCCTTCGAACCCCCATGTAGGAAAACAAAACAAAGTTCACGAGTCAGTTCTAGACTTTTGTTTGTGAATTTTCTTCATGTTGAGTGACTTGAATTTTCCTTCTGAACGATTCCGTGTCCCTGGCGCACGCAGTCCGAGCAGGGTCCACACATGAAAAGCACAAATCCTTCCTCATCACGGGACTCGGACCGTGTCCAGGGGACACGCAGCATGCAACGCTGACAAGCCTCTGTCCCCGGAGGGAAGCTGGCGGGCTGGACGGGAGGCTAGGGGTGCAGAGCAATGGCACAGGGATGGCCACGACTGCCGGGCGAGACCACGCCACCAGCCACCACCCCAGAGCTGCCAGGCCCCCCACGCTGCACGGCCACCGGCAGGCTCCCAAGGCCCCTCTCCAGGAGCCGTTCCTGCACTGAGGCGCCCCGGGGACATGTTCCTGACTGTGCGCTCACTCTGAAGAAGAAATCACCCAAGGCTTGGGAACGTGGCACAAAGCCGCCCCGGGACGCGCTAGGCCACGCCAGAGCACACAGGCTGTACCGCCTGGGGCTGGCGTCCAGGTGTCCTGAGCCCAGGGCTCATGTGGAGCTCCGGGGCATCTGCCCCCAGGAGGGGCCCCAGCGCCCCTTCACTGCTGGCCGACCCCCGCATCTGCAACGCCAGACCCGGGCTGCAGGTCTGCGCAGGAAAGCAAAGCCTTCTGCCAGCAGTGAGGAGCCCCACGGAGGGGACGGTCGGACTACTCTGCACGGCCTTCGCCGGCTCTGCGCCCAACTGCAATTGGTGCCACATCCTCTTCTCGCTTAGTGTGTGGACCCTTCTTTTGGGACAGCTTAGAAGACAAAACTAAGCGTCTGGCATGAGCTCACCGTACAATGCGTATGGGGCTCGAGCTGTAATTTCTTGTGACTTAACCCGACAGTCTTTTCAAGACCCCATTACTCATGGTGATTCAACAGCATCAGAAGCCACCCCGCCCCCGGAAGGTGCTCTGGCTGCCGCCACCCCACCAGGGAGGGGTTGCAGTCTGGGAATACAAGGCAAGCCCCAGGTCTCTCCACAGCCGAGGAGAAGGGACTGGACACGATGGGAGTCCGTCCCTGGCCTCTCGGGTCTGAGACCTGTGCCAGGGCCAAATCGGTGCCTAGAGGGGCTGATGGCGCAGACTGACAAGACCGTGAGGTTTCAGGGAGAAGAATCAAAGACCCGTGAGCCCAGGACTCTCCAGGAGGCTCGTTCCTTGCACTCGTGCTAGAGCGAACAAGCCGCCTCGCCGGGCAGCACGGGCCTCGCTCTGAACTCAGGGGCGCCGCTTGGGCCGGCTCTGCCGGCGGCAGCACAGCCCCCGTCCTGCCGTGGGAGCCTGGCTGGGCGGCGAGTCAGACCGCCAGGGGGCCCATCTCTGCACACCTTATTCTTGGGGACGGGGCCAGGCTTATGGCGTGCTTCCAACCAGACAGACAGGACTCCCTAAATCCCCGTCCTAACAGCGACTCGTTCAGGCAGAATCGGCAAGCCTGCCCCGGCCAAAGACCGCGCGGCACCAGGAGCTGACAATCGATCCAGGAAAATGTCCACACGCCCACTCGCGGCAGAATGAGCTCTTTCTGAATTCACGCAGCCCTTCCGACTCCCTCCATCTGTCACTCAATGACGCAGGAAAAGGCTAACGTCTCCCGAGGGACGCCGGCTTGTGCTAGCGCCGCCCCGGGCGGACTGGGAGCCACAATGGGCCCAGCCCCGTGTACACGCCGCTGCGGTCCGAAGCCCCAGGACACCCATGGTCAGGCAGGGGCGCCTTCCTTCCGTCCTCCACAAAACCCTGAGGAAGACCAGGAGGGGCTGCGAGGGGCCACCTGTCCGACAGAAAGTTCTGGGGCAGGAGGGGGACAGCTGCGACGGTGTGTTCTGCGGAGGCCCACACTGAGCCTCGCACGTACCGTCACGTCACCCTAACACAGGGGACCGAGGACGCATGTCTTCCCCTACCACACAGCACATGACAGTCACCGTGCTGCTCCCCGTGGTGACAACTAAGATGGGCACAAATGCGTCACACTGACGAAGAACTCAAACCCCCTGACCCGGGACTTCAGAACACAGGTCAAAGCCACCCAACAGCTGTCTTCTCGGAAATAGCCCGGGACCTTCTACGGGAGCTCGCTTCAAAGCCTCACTGGGGCTCTGCGAGAGATTACAAGCCGAGAAGCTGGAGGAAGGCAGAGCCGGGCTCTGGGGACACAGGTCGTGAACGCCCAGTGCGTCCAGGGCAGGACCGAGATGCTCCCCCGGGGAGGCAGGGGTGACAGGAGGGCCAGCCGGGTACTCTGCTGTCTCTGTAACCAAGCGCAGGGGGAGGAACAGGGTGAGGAAGCAAATGCAAGACATCCCAGCACCAAGGCCGCAGGGTGCCCGCAGGGTGCGTGAGCGGCTCGAGCTCAAGCACTAAGTGCAAAGTGACAAAAAGGGACATTTAAGGTAAAAGCAGCACCTGTCATCCTCTGCCCAAGACAACACACTCCATAGCATTGTGGAAGACGGGCACCCCGTTTTAATTGGGGGAATCTCACAGGAGGGGAGCTGAGAGCAAGAGGCCCCCTCCCACCGCCATGCTCTGAGCAGCCGCTGGCGCACCCCCCGCCCAGCCCCACCACGCTCAGCTCAGGACACAACAGCACAGGAGCGATTTCGGTCCTCTCTGGTCTCGGGAGGGAGGGGCAGCGTCCCCGCGGGGAAGCTCCGCTTTGGTTTCCCTTTGCACACCTGCAGAGAGCACGGAGGGGTCCCAGGGGCTGCTGGTGGCCTGCTGTCTGCTTGGCTCGTCCTCCTCTTCACGCATGTGCTGAGACTCGGGTTTGGGCAGGGAGGCCGGCCTGTGAGACCTCAGCGACGGGCCGCTGGTGCTGGCGGGCTGGGAGGGCAGCGCGCTCTGGCCTCTGCGTCGGCACTCCTCCAGGAGCGCGTTCTCATCGGCCACACCTGCAAGCACAGGACGGGGCGGGCATCAGCTCACGGCTCCTCTCTGCACCTATCCTGGGGCCCCCACGCTTCTGCAGAAGGAAGACGCTGAGTCCACCACCTGTGCTATCCAGGCCTGACCTTAACCTCTGAGGAGGGGTGGGGAATGGACAGGCCCAGGGCACACCAGCAACTTCACACGTCAGGAGAGCGCACGGCCTACTGAAAGCCATCGGGGGCCAGACTTTCCACGACAAATTCACCAAAATCAACCCAGTGGTTAGCACCCTGCCAGGAAAAGGCTCCAGATGCAGCCTCCCATCCCGTTGCCAGGCAGCCTGGATTCTAGAACCTTCCCTCTAAGGCAAGGAGAGGTCCGCTGGCCGGGAGGTGGGACCTCACGGCCTGTATCCCTGCCCGCACAGAGCCGAGGCCTCGACCGCACAGATCATGTCACCCCAGAGACACACCCGAGGTGGGACCGTCCTCACTGCTTGGAAAGATGTGTCTACTTGTTGTAGAAACAGAAAGTGGTTTCGCACGTTAGACACAAGAAGTAAAATCAGAAAACAAGCTCTAATGACCACTGAAAGGTCTTGGATTTCATTCTCTGAAGGCTCTTGACGGCCAGGGGCACAGCTTAGAGGAAGCTGCCCTTTGAGTCTGCAGATGACGCCGTCACTCGCCCCCATCCCCGGGAACAAGCTGGGGGAGGCCGCTCCCTGAGCCTTGCAGTTGCTCTGCCCCGTACAGGGAGGTGGGGGCATCTACCATCCGGGGAGCAAGCATCACTGGATGGCCAGACAGCCCACGCGTAGAACCAGAACCCCACGGAAAGGCCACCGTCTTCCTGGCGTGACCTCCAGGCGCACAGGTCTCTGCACGCACGGCCCGTCCGAGCAGCACTGGCTCCACTTCCCAAGACGTAGTGGGTCGGGCCATCTGCACGCTTCCCGTGACAGATGCGGGCACACCGCTCATTCACAGCAGAGCCCGGCTCGGCGCTGGGCAGAGAGCGCGCCCGCCTCCGTTCCTCCGGGGCCCGCGGAAGCCCTTCTCCCGGATCAGCTTCGGAGCCTCCAGCTCCGGCCCCGAGCCCTGGTGTGACCTTTGTCCTCACACGGGAGCACTGGCCACTACAGTCATGGCCACGCTGGAGGCGGCGAACGCACACCAGGAAAAGAAAGTACTAGAAAAACAGGAAGTCGTGCGGCAGCCCACAAGGCGCAGCTGGCATGACGAGCTGTCCAGAGTCTGAAACCCCAGCTCTGGACGCAACACGGGCGCTCCACGTGTTCTGGCCTTCGGACCCCCGGCCCCGCAGCGAGGCCTGGCTACGAGCCCCCACCCACTTCTCCCCCGCATCCGCCCACACGCCCCACCTGCCGGCCTTGACGATGCGTCAGCTCTGGGGTCGCTGACGCAGGCGGACCCTCACGGAGGGAGGGAATGCTCGGCGGCCCGCGCAGGGCCCGGGCAGGCGTCTCCAGGGTCTCTGACCCACTGCAGGCTTCTCAGACTCAAACCTGAGCTGGTGACTGAGTCAGAGGACTAAGAGGACAGGGACGTCCGGACCTGGCAGTCACGTCACTCTGGCGTGGGCACCTCAGCCAAAGACCACCCTGGGTCTGCAGCAGGAAGGCAATCAGTGGGGACCCTAGAACAGAGCCAAGATCGAGGCTGGGGGAGCACTCGGGGAGCCGACCGCTTCAGGGGTCTGTGGTCTGCTACGAAGCATCGTGTTGCTTGGGGCAAGTACAACTGAAGTATGGCTCCCAGATACACGGCAAAGGCCCTAGGGAGTGGGCGACAGGAGTCTCTGCTGGACGGGGACGTGACTTCAAAGCCTGCATTTGCAGTAGGGGTGGAAGAGGGCGGGGAGCCAGGACCTCAGTGGCTGCGGACACCCCACTGCCAGCCACACACAGGGAGTGGCCTGTGGCCGGGGCACCAGAGCACTGGCCGATGCGGTGGCCCAGACACCATGACCAGCTCTGCGCCCTGATGTTACAAGGCCCCTGCTCAGCCTGCTCTCCACCTGGGAGGGAGGCTGGGACCTCAGAAGGACAACGGGCCGCCCTCCCAGCCCCACAGTGTCACACCTTGTGATCAACCGTGGGACCCTGAAGAATACGTCAGCACGAGTTCAGAGCATGGTCCGGACCCCCCATATGTGCCTGGCTTCGTGGGCAGCCGGCCCGAACGTTGGCAGGGGCACCGGGACCGGGGTACATGGGGGGAGCCGCGCCCATCCCCGCTTACTTACCACACCTAGGGGCACTCAGATCCGAGGCTCTCCCTGCCAGCCACTCTAGTGCCCGTCAGAGAAGAGGTGACCTTCTCCCTGTCGCCTCCACAAGCACCTGCAGCCACAGCTACCCAGGACCAACCCCACGGAGCAGGAGGAGGCTGATCAGGGCGCAGACCTCCGGCCTTGCTTCTGTCATACGAGGTGGAAGGCCACCACAGGGCCGCACAAGCCACCGTCCGGGGAAGAAGCGCCAGGCCTGGGCAGTCCTGCCCGCGCCCAGGCCTCTCTGCGCTAAACCCACGGCGCTCCCCAGGCCCAGACAGGCACGTGCACCGGCTTCCAGGGCCGCGTCACATTCTGGGTTTGCTCTGTGGTTAGAATCCCAAAGTCTCTAAGATGTTAAGCTCGACGACAGTCTGAGAACGCTCTGAATATGGAGAGGCAGAAAACACGTGCACGCCAAAGGCTTCCATGCCCTCCACAAACTCAGGGGAGGGAGCCGCGTCTCCCATGTCTCTTGGATCCGGACACACTCAGAGCCCAGGAGGTAAGCATGTCACTGACTGCAGGAGGGCACGGGAAGCTGGGGTCCCGTGGGGCGACCCAGGCATGAGGCTCCTGTCCCAAGTGCCCAAGCCCACCCACCGGCTCCGGACAGAGGTCGGTGTCTGTCTCCCGTGCTGCCCAGCAAATCCTAGTGCCACTGCGCTCAGGCCTCGCGCCCACAAGGCTCCTTCCCTCGAGCCCCACTGCACGGGCCCTGCAGTGGCCATCAGTGCGTGATCAGGGATGGGCGGCCAGGGCTGAGAGCTAGGCTGTCGGGTCCAAAGCGACCCTGTCAAACAGTGCTCAGACATGCAGCTTAGCACTTACTGTCCCGCATGTCACTGTCTTCCTGACCCCACAGTCGACCCTTAAGGGGGACACAGTGACCTTTATGCTCCCCCAGGCCCATCACTCCACCAAGAGCTCCTGAGGTCTTTGGGTCTGGAGCAAGGACCATCATGTCACTGACCCCACAAAATTCCCACAAAACTGCACAGTGTCTCAAATACCAGAAAAAATGATTTAGAGAAAAGAGATAAAGGAAGGAAATGAGAAGCAAAGATTAAATCATGGTCTTACCCCAAAATCCTCGCTGGAAACGTTCTGCAAGGGCTCAGTCCCCACGGACCCAACCAAGCACTCACTGGGCCCACTAGGAGCGCACTAAGCTCACAGGCCTGACAGGTCTGTGAAACCAGGAGGCCACCATCCTCTCCCTGTCGGGGGCATGTACGCCTTGAGACTGAGGAAGGGGATACAAGTGCTGGTTTGAAGAACGACGGCGTTACACCAGACCGGACCGTTCAGAGCCCCCGCGCAGTGCCCTCCCTCCCACCACAGAGCCCGCAGCACGGGCAGGGGCTCTGGTCCTTGCAGAGGGGCGGGAAGCCCCCCAGGCTGAGTGCCCCTCACCGCGGCAGACCCACAGGCATGGGGATGGGGGAAGGAGAGGGAGGAGCGTCTGGAAGGAGGACACCCCGTGCCCCATATCAGAATGGACTGGGTTACGAAGGGGTAGGTCGAGCCCCCACTGCTCCCACCTCGTAGCAACGAAATAGGGAGCTTCTGAGGGTCTGTGCCACGGCGACAGACCCGGCTTCCCCTCAGCTCAGCTTCAAAGCAGTCCCGTTCACTGTCCCAAGCACCGACGGCAGCACCGGATACCGCGCCTGGGCCAGAGTACCGCCCCCCGCCCTCCCTTCAGAGCGTCTGTTCCGGCTTCGGTTCTGACGGAGCCCAGGGACACAGGAGAGCAGGGTCGGGAGTGCTCCTCCTGCCAGCCCAGGGCCTCGGGCCACACGCCTGATTCCCTGCTGGGCGCTCGGGGACGGCGCTCGGGGACGGCGGCGGGCAGCGGACGCCTGGGCAAGCCGGCCCAAGGGCAACTCGAGAATGCACGGGGGCCCCGGTGGCACCGACGACTTTCTGAACTAAAAGCAGCCCGACGACATCCTCCCTACGTCACCCCCCAGACCCAACGCCACGCGGAAAGCCACGTTTTGTTTCTTTGCTTCCACGGGTTTCTCCAGACGTTCTCTCCTTCGTGAAGTACCAGGCCCTCCCCTCCCGTGGCGCGCAGCAGGTGGCAGCAAGTTCAGTGGGCTGGTTTGTGCCGGACGACGCAGACACCAAGTACCTGGAAAACAGCCGCATGGAGCTCCGCGACCCACACGCAACTTACTATCTCGCTGTGATTTCCGCCGCCTCTTCTCCCGCGCACCAACTACGCTTCCTGCGGCGGACGAGCGTCCGAGCACCGTTTTCATTTGGAAAACTAAAGACGCCGGAACCGGTCCTGACCCCTGGCACCAAATTACAAGATTTAAAAACAGACGCGGCCTACCCGGCTCCCGAGCCAAAGCACACTGAAGTCACCGGGAAGCTATGAAAGGAATGCGCCGCGGCTGGCCCGGCACCGGCCACCCATCTCGTGCCTCGCCTTTCTCCCCAAATGGAGCCCAGACACAGCGCCTGCACTCTGGCTTGATGATATGCAAATGAAAACAATCTTCCAGAAATAACAGAATCACTTTTCCCCAAATAAGTACAATCCAAGAGGCCTCGCTCGTGACTGCTTTTCCGCGGCAGGGGCACGGGCAAGGCAGGGGCCACACTCACTGAAACCGTGAGCGTTCCCACCCTCAGAGGAGCGGACACAAACACCCAAAACGCACCCCCAGCCCATCGGAAGATTCAGTCAAACCTCAGGGCCTGGCCTGTGCCGGTGCAGGAGACCAGCGTGGGACACACGCTAACAGGACATGGCACGACCATGAGGTCAGTGCCACCCACCTCAGGCTCTGCCAGCGCACAGCACCGAGGACCAACGGCAAGTGGGGGCCAAAAGGGACGGGAGAACAGCACAGGGAGCAGCAAAGACTGGGACAGGCCTGGGACGGAGGACAGACTGGCCACGGGGAGGCCTAGGACAGGAATAGGGAAAGACGCATCACAGAGCCTCGGATGTCTCCTGAACTGAGGGGGTCCGAGTGCGGGTCTCAACAAGGACTCAATCCCAGCCAGCAAATGGTGGACACGGGACACTGGGACACACAAGCGGGACCGGGCAGGCAGACCAGCGCGCCTGCTCGCTAAGGGGGGCAAGGACTAGTTCTCCGAGTATCAGACATCATGAAAGCACACCATGGCCAATTACCTGAAGGGAAAACAAGTCACAGGAGGGCCCAGGCCCTGGCAGGGAGGGGCTGTAGTGCTGGGAGCAGAACATGGAACCCAGATCTGGAGTGAAGGCCAGGGAGAGCACGGAGTTTGCCGCCTGGGCCGCAGGGCACGTGAACCACATGAGGGGCCACGACGGAGCAGTCTGCAAGGAAGCTGCACCCCGAAGCCCGGCAAGGCCGGCTCCCCCCAGTACTTCGGCTGAAGCCAAGGCCAGGAGGCACCGCACCGCACCTCCTCCGTGTGGCCGCCCCACACGACCACCTCCCCCTCAGCCGGGGCTGGCCCACAGCGCCTCTCCCGTGGCGAGCGGGCAGGCGTGGGTCCTCGACAGGCCTGTTAAGACCTCAAAGCTCGTGCGTGGCATCGGCCGTGTGGCGTTCGAGGCAGCACAGCGGGCAGCCGCCCGAAACACGCAGGGGCGGCCACGGATGCTTCTGGAAAGCACAAGGGCCTCCCAGGGAAACCCCACACGCACAGCTTCTGGGACGAACCGTGCGGAGCGGCTGGGGGCTGGGGTGGGGGGCGGGACGGGGCTGGATCCCACTTACCCCACAGCCCCGGCAGAATGTGTCACAGCAGCAGTGAAGCCAGCAGGGCCGGGAACACCGAGTCCTCCGCTGGGATTATCCTGTCACCGTACCCTGTGGCAGCCGGCTGGCTGGAGGACGATCCTGAGGCGGAAACGGAAGACGACAGAGGATCGCGAGCTAGGGCTTCACACGCTCGTCTGCGGCTTGTCTACCTGGATCCATCCAGAATCACTGGGCCTCCCTCCCCAGAGCTGGGCCCATCCTGGGACGAGGGGTCACATTTGAAGCCCTGACCGCAGGACGCTGCCGACCCCCGTGTCCAACCCAATGGTAGCAGAAGTCGGAGGACCGTGTCAGGAAGAAAACGGGGCAGAAAGGAGGAGGCCACCTGCGCGCCGCCCCCCCCAACCCCCAAGGCCCCTGCAGCGACCCTGGCGGAGGTCTCAGGGCCATACAGCCCTATTCCTGCTGCAGCAGAGCCACGGGAGGACAGGACCAGTGTGGGCATGGGGGGGGGTGTCCCCTGAACTGTGAAGGGAGCCCTTGGGCCCCGAGCGTGCTGCTGGGCCTGCTTGCTGGCCCCACAGTCCTCGGTAAGCACCGCTCTGAAGCAGGACCTCACGGAGACGGGACAGATGATGTCATCAGCAGTGACTGAAGCAAACCTTGAAAGTTCATCATGAAGCAGAATAAACATTCTATTTCCGCAGGTTCACATACTCGTAAAACGGATTGTTCCGGTCTCTTCTCAGTTACTCTACCCTCTCTGAAATCCTGACGTCTGTTAAATCTTTCAAAAACCTATTTTAGATGAAGATATGTGCCCAGGAACTGCTACAGCTGTTTTACTCAGCACACCACACCAGGGGTGACCCGGGGACTGTACCCCCGCCCGAGGAAAGGGCACACAGCGCCAGGAGGTGCCTCCCGTGCGCCGTGGCTGCACTGGGGAGCCCGATGAGGCCCAGCCCCGCGTCCGCTCAACGCCAGCGGTGAACACGACCCGTCAGCAACACCGCCCTGACCCTCTCTTCAAAAGGAAATTTAGAACAAAACCAGGGGACATCTTCATGTTAAAACGTGGGGACACAGAGAACCACAATGGACATCAGAGCCTTTGTCAGAGCGCACAGCATGTGAAGGTGCTTCTGCCCTGCCCGTGTTGGCCCCAGACCAGCTGCTCAGGAAGCTAAGCGCTTCAACCCCACGTCCAACCCCGGTGTGGCCAGTGGGAAGGCACCAGCTGGTCGACGGAGTGCTCTAGCGAGTTAAGGGTCAAGGAAGTCTTTAACAATCTGTCCTTGGGGGGCGCCTGGGTGGCTCAGTCCGTTAAGCATCAGCCTTCGGCTCAGGTCATGATCCTGGGGTCCTAGGATCGAGCCCCGCATTGGGCTCCCTGCTCAGGAGGGACTGAGTCTGCGTCTCCCTCTCCGTTTGCCCCAGCTTGAGCGTGCGTTCTCTCACTCTCTGACAAATGTAACAGAATCTTTGAAAAAAACAAAAGATTGATACTATTAAAAAAAGGAGTAAGCCAAGGGGCGCCTAGGTAGCTCAGGCAAGGTTAAGTGTCTGCCTTCGGCTCTGGTCGTGATCTCACGGTCCTGGGATCGAGCCCCGCACTGGGCTCCCTGCTCAGTGGGGAGTCTGGTCTCCCCCTGCCCCCCCTCCATGCTCCTGCTCTCTCTCGCTCTGTAAGAATAATCTTAAAAAAAAAAAAAAATTCTCTCCCTCCTCTTCTGTCCTCCCCACGGCAGCTAAAGAAAAAAAAACAGAAACAGAGTGAACCAAGAATACAGTGAAGCCACTGGATAAGAAGGCAATATAAAAACTTACTTTCTCACTCGGGTGAGTAATAAAGGAAAATTAATAAAGGAAATCAGACAGGGGTGGGTACCTGAGCTGACTGTGCCTTTCATTTCCAAGCCCTTAGGAGCACCCAAGATAGGTTTGGGAACAAGGTGCCCTTTCCAGCAACCACTACAACCCACACAAGGTGATCCGGGCATCAAGTAAGGCCAAAAGAACAGGCGTCCCAGAACAGCTATATGTCTACCGGGAATGCACAAGAGGAAACGGAAAGACCTCTGGGAGAACGATGTTGTCAGCAGAAACACTCCACGTAAGTTAAAGAGACAAAAAGACCTAAACAGAGGTGTGAAGTGTAAGAAAATGAGAGAAAACTCGTCTGTGGAAGATATAAGCTATTGAACTGAAGGTCAAACCTGAGCTGCCTTTCTGGACAAGATACGAAGACGCCTACACAGGAGGCCTGGTGTGGACCCTCCAACGGTCTGCAGGCCATGGCTCAGGGAAAGACGAGGGGAGACGGTGGGTGGGACACATGGAGCCCAGCGTTCATTCTCTTCCAGCTCCAGACTGCATGTCCGCGTCCTGGCATCCTACAGGCAACCCCGCAGGCTCAGACAGGAGGTCATCTGCTCAGGCTACGGGCTGATCAGCAGCAACATTCCTAACATCGGGGACGGGCAGAGCAGCCAGCAGCCTGGCTTCATGAGGCCCTCGGCACAGCCCCCACGCCAGCTCGGTGCCAGAGGGGGCGAGCTCGCCGAGGCGGCAGCCGGAGGAGAAGGCAATGGAACACCCCTGTTATGCCGGCCCGACTTCGCGAGGACCTCTGCTCACGTGTGTGAGTGTGTCGTGCACAGCATATCAGGTGTTCACAACACGACGGAACACACCGGTCCTTAACGTCCTCTTAGGGGAAACGCACCTCCAAGCGACAGGCTGGGAAGTGGCGGATTGAAGCGTTCAGGGAGCCGGCGCCAACAGTGCACAGACAGAGCTCGGCACGGCCCCCGCCGGGGACAACGTGAAAATTCCTGAACTGTTCCATAGTTTGATGAACAGGTTAAGGGAAGGCAAAATAAAACAAAACCAGAGGAGACAAACAGTAAGAGAATCTTAAGTCTTGGGAACACACTGAGGGTTGCGGGCGGAGAGGGGGTGGCGGGACGGGGTAACTGGGTGGTGAAGGAGGGCCCAGGAGGTGATGAGAATTGGGTATTAAATAAGACTGATGAGTCATTAAACTCTACCCCTGAAACCAGTAATATACAGGTTAACTAATGGAATTTAAATACAGAATTTAAAAGTGAAAAAGAACCATTCAGGAAGGAACACAACCACATGACTTGGTCCGGACGTTAAGAATTCTCTACAACCAGGGACACCTGGGTGGCTCAGTTGGTTAAGCAGCTGCCTTCGGCTCAGGTCATGATTCCAGCGTCCTGGGATCGAGTCCCGCATCGGGCTCCTTGCTCAGCAGGAGCCTGCTTCTCCCTCTGCCTCTGCCTGCCATTCTGTCTGCCTGTGCTTGCTCTCTCTCCCTCTCTCTCTGACAAATAAATAAAATCTTTAAAAAAAAAAAAAAAAAAAAAAAAAAGAATTCTCTACAACCAGGAAGGCTGCCGCAGTATACTCAGGCACAATCGTTAACTCTATTACGTAAGAAACAAAACGGGGCAATGCCTGAGCAGCGAGCCTCCCACAGGCATCAGCCTACACACAACCGCAGTGTCACCGCGTGCCTGGGTGAGGACAGAGCGACGGCGCCGGGAGCCATGCTCCTGTGCGGGCCACCCTTCCCACCAGCACGTCAGGCTGCCTCTGGGAAGAATGCGTCCACCCAACGCACTACGATCCACCGCCCGCGCCGCACCAGTTCTGGGGCGGGGCCCGCGCGGGGCACAGGGGCACATAACGTGGTCTTCCCCAAGCAGCAGAACAAAGGAGCCATCCCAACCAAGGCGGCATCTTAGCTCCGAGTCCTTCGGCGTGGCTCCCTACCACTCGCACACAAAGGCCTGTGTCCGGTGTCTCCTACCCACATGTGGAACGCTTTCAGCATCAGGATGTTGTCCCCAGCGGTCAGCAAGAGAGGGGAGTGGGGTACGATGGCAAGACACCCCTCCCTCACACGCCTCAATCCCGTACGGAATACACTGCCGTTTCCTAGACTCTGAAACTGACCCTTTACTACGCAGGGGTCCACGCAGCAGAGAAATGTTGTCAACCAAGATGTAGCTCAAGCCCTGCCACACCACACCTCGTGATTACTTGGCATAAAGGAGCACTTGCTGTCCCAGACGAACAAGGACGGCCAGAGAGGGACAGCCCTCGCCTCGCCGGGCTTCCTCCGCAAGCACCAGCGCCCACAGCGGTGCCACCCAAAGGGCCTCTAGTCCTGGACACTTGCCCTCGGGAGAGTCCTCCATTTTCTAAATGCTCAGACACGAGGGCAAAGACCAATCGTCCCCTGGGGGCTCCCCCGTTAATGATTCATCCACCCAGGGAATCTGAGATTGCCTGACCACAAAGACAAGAAAAAAGTATGTGCCACCCAAAGGCAAACAGCGAGCTCATGGGCCTCTTGGTGCCCACGTCCACCTCTCCCCCAGCGAGTGAGACTCTGAAGTCCCAGCTAGTCCTGGTCTCCACACATCAGGGATCACTGTGACCAACGTTTCTGATACGATTAAGATCTGTTCTAACTTTCCCTCCCTTGACCCTCTCGAGGTCAAGCTGTAGGAACTCATTTCGCCAAAAGGAAAAGCATCTGGCCTATCACCATCCCAACCGTTAATCAGACTTACAACCAAGGTCTACATCTAGTTAACGCGACCCGCTACAGCTCAAGGAACCGCGGCTTCCTCGCAGCTGACCAAGCAACAGCAGAAAGGTCCCCATGTGACCAGACTGGGAAATGTATCTAAAATCAAAGCGGAGGGCGCCTGGGGGGCTCAGTGGGTTAAGCCTCTGCCTTCGGCTCAGGTCATGATCCCAGGGTCCTGGGTCGGCCTGGCGCTGGGCGCTCTGCTAGGCAGGGAGCCTGCTTCCTCCCCTCTCTGCCTACTTGGGATCTCTGTCAAATAAATAAAATCTTTAAATAAAAAAAATCAAATCAAAGCAAAGCAGAAGCACTGCACGGCCCATACAGACACAGGAGATGGGGGTGAAGAAAAATGAAGGTCTGTGTTTCCTGAAGGCCTTGCATCATTTACCCGCCCGACACGCAAGTTACTGACCAGAGACACACACGAGCTGGTTATCAGAACCTCTTTTTTTTTTAATGTAAGCCACTGGGTCGTATGGGTCAACCCCTCCTGGCCACACAGCATCAAGTGTTCAATTTACTAAGCAAATTCATGCCTGAAAACCACCAGAGAGGGTAGCCGGTACCTCCAGGCCGTACCGAACATGCTGAAGGCTGCTTTTCGCCTCCACCGAGCAGCAGCGCAGCACGGCCGGTTCCAAACGGCTGCTGGGTTCTCGGAAAGTACAAATACTTTCAGTAATTATGTATCGCTTCAAAGAAAAAGGAGACCAGCAGTCCCTGAAGGGGGTATGATAGCTAGGAGCCAAGTAATCACGGAGAAATGTTAAACCTTTAGGAGACGCTTAACAGAAATGACAATGACGGGAAAGATGCTGTCTTACCTCCCCTGGAGCTTCGCCGTTCTGTAAGGAACAGACTTCCGGGGCGCCCGGGGGGCTCGGTCCAGCATCTGTCTGGGACCGAGCCCTGTGCTGGGCTCCCTGCTCCGTGGAGAGCCTACTTCTCCCTGTCCCTCACCCTGCCTGTGTGCTCTCTTTCAAATACATGGACAGAACTTTTTTTAAGGGGGGGTGGAGAGACGTCAGCAAACTAGTCACACAGATTCTTAGAGTAACTTCAATAAACCTAAAGCTAACTGCACAGACTTCTACAATTTGCCCTTCAAAGAATGTCAAAAAGGGGAAAAAAGACAAATGCCCATTCACGCGGCCACTAACACCGTCATCGTCCTCATCGTAGTTACCGAGTTTCCAAACTCGCCTCTGGATCCTCTGAGCGGCGAAGGACAGCGAGAGGAAGCAAAATCCATCGGAGCTCGACCAGACCGACCGAGGGACGGCCACAGGGGCCCCGGGGAAAGAGCAGCCCAACGCCCATCAAGACTGCGCCGTCCCATCTTCAGTGACTGTAAGGACCTCCGCCCCCAGACAGCTACGCAGCACAAAGCAGACAGGACACAGCGTGTGACACACGATGCACTCAGGGCACAGGCACGTCAGGGCAGGCGCCCCCCAGCCTCTTCCCCAAGGCCCCCGCGGCTACAGAAACACGGAAGAGCGTGGGCACTGACCAGCGGACGGAGCCCGCACCACAAGCTTGGCGGGCACGTCTTCTGGCACGTCCTCGCGTGAGCACCGCTGCGGCGTGCGCAGGGCCGCGAGGCGTCTTCCCGGGCTCGAAGAGACGACTTCCCGTCCTCTGCGACACGGAAGTTCCCCACCCCGCTCCCAGACTCCTAAAAGGAACACTGCTCTCCGCGTCCCCAGTGCAGAACAAAGGCCGCGCTCTCCACTGCCGCTTTAGGACACTCGACGGGGATGTGCCCAGCTCGGCGGGAAGGCCCTGGAGTCTGAGACCACCGGCCTGTGCCACGCATCGTGGGGAAGAGCTGACCGCGGGAGACGCACCCAACAGTCTCGGCCACCCCCGAAGGTCTGCAGACAAGAAGCCACAGCTCTAGCGCGACGCCCCCCGGGAAGCTCTAACAGATTAGCCAGGACGCCTCGTCAGGAGCCCGATGTCCCTACAAGACCATCACCCCACCCACCTCTAACGACAATGGTCAATGCCACGTCTGTTTGGTTCCAGGTACCAACTGCAGTTTCTCGTACCAGAGAAACCATCTACCCTAACAGCCTAAACCGAAATGGGCTTTCTGGTGTCACAATTCCGGTCTGTGAACTTACAAGCGTTCTCTCGGTGTGACACATCTCCGTGCCTCTCTTCTCGAGACGTTCCAGCACCTTCCATGGCTTCCCTCAGTTCAGCTGTCTTGAAGAACTGACACTAAGGGGCGCCCGGGTGCCTCAGTCAATTAAGCAGCTGCCGTCAGCTCAGGTCATGGTCCCAGGGTCCTGGGATCGAGTCCGGCGCCGGGCTTCCTGTTTAGTGGGGACCCTGCTTCCCTCTCCCTCTGCCTGCTGCTCCCCCTCTGCTGGTACTCCTCTCTCTCAAAAATTTAAAAAAAAAAAATAATTTACTCTACATTTTGCACTGATCTTTATATTTTCTGTGGGATTTTCTACAATACTGTTTTCAACAAAAGCAGGTTTGATTCTGTGAAGACTCTAGGGTCCGTGGGCAATTTCCACATGCCTTCCAATCGGGCCTGCACAGACAGAAGCTTGTGTGTCACGAAGGAACTGCCCCGTGGCGGTCCTGTCTTTCCGGCACCCTAGGCTTACCTAAGCCCCTAGGGCTTACCCAAAACGAAGCTGAGTGGGGGCCGTTCAGTGTACACCCCTGTGGCTGGGTTCCAGTTGTCGGTGCTGACTGGGGCGGATGTGGACGTCCGAACAAGACCTTTAGTTTTGTTCCCATTCACATCTCTGTCAACCCATGGCGTCCCGTCTTTACGTGGGTCGGCACGAAACGTACGCTAGAAACCTAAAACCCACTTGGAAAGAATGAAAGAGCCACACAGCCGTGTCCTCCTTCCCCATAAAACGGTTACCACAGGAGGAGCTTCAACGAACTGCTCGTCCTTAAAGGAGACACAGAGGAAAGCCTCCACCCCCCCGAAAGCGCGGAGAAGCCGAGCGCAGGTCACTCGCATCCGTGGGCGCCGCGAGGAGCAGAGCCGCGCAGGGTGAGGAGACGCCAGAGGCCCAGGCACAAAAATCATACACGGACACAGCCCCTCTCAGGAAAGAACGCACCAAACACATTTGCATTTATTTTTCTTTTTTAAAGCAAATGACAAAGACCCAGTTTACCAGCTTTACTTTAAACCTAAGCTTAACATTACATATTTAAACAATTGTCAAATCTTACTAAGCTGCCAGCATTCATGCACAACTAGAAAAACATCCTCAATTTATTATTAAACGAGAAATGTATCACCATTAATGTATTAATATCTCTCACTACTAAATACTGAGAAGAACTGAAATTATTTTTGTGGAAGATTCATCCTGGCAATGTTAACTTCACAGCAGGCTGACTCTAGCGGCTCACGTTTCAAACACAATGGGAAGCAGGTCCGTGCTGGTGTTAGTGTACGGAAGAGTCACGGCCGCCTTGGATTACGTTTAATAAAAAAGCAAAGTGCATACAGAGATTTACAACAATTTTAAAGACAAGAAAACAAAACAAAAACAAAACGAAACAGAACCAAAAACAAAAAACAAACAAAAAAAAACACCAAAAACAGAAACCCCCAAACAATGGTCCTATTATGTGGTCCCAACAAGAAACTCAAAGGTCTAGGACAAACAGGGCTCCGGCGAGCTGTGTATAAATACTTCAGACTAGGTACATTATACTGAAAGTGGAGTTCGTTTGAAATCTTCCCAAAAAAGCGCTCGTGCCGGTCCTCGGCGCGCCCGTTACCGCTCACGCTCCGGCCGCGCGCGAGCCTGGTTACTTGTTATCCAAGCGCAGCAGCTGCTCCTTACCATTTATCGTTAAGGACTTTAACTGGCCGTTCTCTTCAACTTCTACTCTCTCTTCACCGTTCTCCACAATTCTGAAAGAGAAAATGCACCGCAGACCTTTTTTAGAGTCCACACACTGAGCATTACCTGCCTATTTTAAAACGGCGGCACTGCCACCAGCACACAGGAAACCACTCCTGCTGAAGGCTAAGAACCCAGGGCAGAGCAACCTAATGACGACGGCTCTTCCCTAAAGTGCATTCCTCCCGACAGACCGAGCTGCGTCCCCAGCGCAGCCCTGCTGCCCACGGCCTGGCTGCCCACGGCCTGGCTGCCCACGGCCTGGCTGCCCACGGCCTGGCTGCCCACGGCCCGGCTGCCCACGGCCCGGCTGCCCACGGCCCGGGTGCCCACGCGCTCTGCAAGTGCGGACAGCCCGCGGCTTTCGCCCGCAGGCCGTGCTCTCCACCTCCACGGTCACTACGCTGTCACACGCTCTGAACGTGGCTCCACGCAAAGACCACCTCCACTGGAGAAACACTGAGCAGCATTTCAGGGGGAAAGCTCTGACTCAGACACTGGAGGACCCCCCCGGTGTCAGATTCAACCCGCACTGCACACACCGAGCACCCGCAGAAGACACGTGGCGCCCCTGGAGAGCACGTCTACTCACTTTAGAAGCACATGTAAGCTCCGTACCTCTTTGTAGTGATTTTTCTGCCGTTGACCATTTTAGTAGAAGTCGATATAGACTTGAAGTTGCCCATCCCACTACCACCGAATGCCAGCAGAGGAGAATGAAGTGAGGCCCCCGTGACCTGGTGATGCGAAGGAAGTAAATCCTGCAGGAAAACGGGAAGATTAGGGACCAGTCAGGAAAACCAGGGAAGAACGCATCAAACCAAGGAGAGCGGTGCCTGCACAGAGTGGCCCTAGAACCATGAGGACGAGGGGGCGGCACGTGCTCCTCTGGAGGCCAGGGAGCCCGAGAGGCGCCCCCCCCTTCTCCCATGCAGTCTCCTCTCCCCTCTCCCCGCCAGCACTCTGCTGCACGCTCTGGTGGCTCACCCTGGCGACAGCTGGCCGGCCACCACCACGTACCACGCTGGGGCAGGAGGCCAGGGGCCCGGGGAGTCCGCAGGAGCAGGGCGGCGCAGGACGCCACAAGCCAACCTGCTTACCTTCTCCTCGCAGTGTGACCGCGAAGGGGTGAACCTCTGAGTTATTAAAGAGCGCAAACAATTTTAGCTGCGAACACTTACTGAAAACGTACGGACCTACATAATTCACTCGTGCACAGCGTTCTCAATCACAGCGATCACACCAGAGGCCAGAAACCCCCGACCTCCTCAAGTCACACCAGAGCAAACCGATCTCTGAAACGGACCGGCGTGTTTCCAGAGCTCATTACTGCTTGTCCGTCTTGAAGACATTCACGCCAGGGCAAATCCCCAGCCGCCTGTACAGGAGACTCTGCAGGGCTGCCAGAAGGTCTGCATCCACACGTGGCAGAAACACACATTTCTTCAGTGAAGCACCGTTCGGTTGATGTATTCAACTGGTTTTCTCTGACTCTCCCTTGAGTCTCAGCAAGTTCACCCGCAGCGCACTGCGTGGTCCCCCAGGCAAGGGTGTGCGGCAGCCCGTGCGTCCATGTGCCATCAAACCCGCGTTCACCTGCGCGGTGCCGGCAGCGTGCGGGACGGGAAGGCGGCCGAGCGGCAGGCCGTAGGGCGGCGCTCTGCACAAGCACGGCCAACGCCTACCACGCAGCAACTCAAGCAGGAGTCCCAGCATCCAGAGGTGCAAGCGCTCCTCTGTGAAGGGGCTATACGAACGTCCAAGAAAAGATCCTAATTTCTCAGGGAAAATACGTAACTGCATCAGGCCCCACGCACAGTACTCTGGTTGATGAGCTGCCCTTTTTTAATAAAAGATTTTATTATTTTAGAGGATCTCTACATGCAGCATGGGCCTCAAACTCAAGAGTCACAGGCGTGCCACCAAGCTGCCGGCCGCTGTAGGGCAAGGCCACAATCAACCCCTCGGGCCGCGCTCTGCATGGCCAAGGACGCTTGCACACAGGGTCAGAGCCCCCTTCTCGTCTCCTCAGCCTGGACCCTCCCAGAAGACTCTTGTTCTTACAGCGACCGAGGAGGTCAGACAAAAAAGGTTTCAGGGAGATTGTCTATACGTAGGATTTTTCACAATTATTTACCCCAAATCAAGTGACTTCTTTTAACCAGGAATTTCATGAAATGTTGACCTTTGGTAGTAAGATGAGAAGTGGATTTTCAAGTCAAACACTCTCGGGAAGCTGAGAGAGGAAAACGCAGGTTACTAAGTACAGGCTTGGCACACAGGAAACAACCACCAACGCACACGGCGACGCGGACCAGAAGGACAGACGCTCCTTCCGAAACTGAACGGCACGCACATCGGCCACAGACCGGACGTCAGATTGAAGGGTTTCATACCTGAATCAAAAGCCGGAAACCCTCCTCCGAAAGACGGAAATCCACTGAAGGCGGAGAAAAACGACCCTGTGCTCCGGTTCCTGCTTCCACGGGGGCCTCTTCGACTGCCAAAAAATTCCTCGAATGGGTCTTCTAGAAACAAACAGAGGTAGTTGCAGTTCAGCTCATTTTTGCACGGCAGAGCTGCAGCAGAGGGACACGGGTCACCGCCTCGTAGCACGTTCCTCCATCGGAAGAGACTCGTCAGGACGCTGGACCGACGCTGGTCCAGAGAACAACCAAGTTCACCGATAACCAGCAGCTTTACTTGCTCGTTTAATTCAACCACAGCTGGAGCGTACTAAGGAAAAACTAACCAGACTGCTGGTATAATCACTGTGTGACCAACATGAAAACCGGGATCACTCGTGCACTCCAAACTCACACAAGGAGCTGGGTTTTTCTTCTTTTTCTCGCATCAAGATTTTACTTAAATGCAAGTGAGCACATACCCATGTGTACTGTTAAGTTTCAGAGAGAGAATCCATCACCCGCACACGACACCCAGCACTCAATCCACCACTGCCCTCCTTAACGCCCATCTCCCAGTCAGCACATCCCCCACCCCACCCCAGCCCCCCAGAACTTGTTTGTGACCCAGAGTTAAGCGTTTCTTAGGGGATTTTTTTTTTTTTCCTTTTAAGATTTTACTTATTTGAGAGAGAGTGTGCCTGCGTGCATTTGTGGTGCAAGGGGCAGAGGGAGGGGCAGCAGCACACTCGCTGCTGAGCAAGGAGCCCAGCATCACGACGTAAGCCCATGGCCGTCACTTAACTGACCCAGCTGCCCAGGGGCTCTCAGGAGCTGTTTCAGTGTGGCCTGGGAGTCCGACTCGGCACTGTCCCTGCTGCCACCACTGCAAAGACTAAGGGGCTTCGCACTCGGGTAACTGTTTTCCGTGGGACCTGGGTTACCTTCCCCAACGTAATTAACAAAAATGGATTATTTTAATATTAATTTACATGACAGAACACAGCAAGTGAGGCAAATTTAGTAGCTGCTGATTCTGGGCCATGGGGTTTAAGAATTCCATCTACTTTTCTGTAAACTTGACATCTCAAAAAAAATTTTATAAAGGATTAGTCAAAGTCAAGTCTGAATAAATGTTAATTGGCAGACATGAACGATGTGCTCTGCTTTAACAGAAAGTTACTAATACAGACAGACACAGTATTCCTATTAGACACACCGAATGCTCCTGAAAATAAAAATAAGATTAGCCCTGATATTTTGTTGGTTATCCATCAATGGGCACCTACTAAAAACCTAAGAATTATACAGACTTTTTAAAAGTGCACTGTGGTTCTGTGAATTAATCAGTGTTCTATTTTTCTCAGGGAAATTGAGGGGCTCTGCATGAAATCAAACAAGGAATCCTGAAGAACACTAAGAAAAAAATGCATGCCAGAGAACCAGAAACACGCTCCACGCCCGCATAGAAATTACAGGACCAGCATCTGTTCTCTGGACGACCCTCTGGACAAGCAGGCCAGAGTGACCACGCAGGGAGCACCAGCCCCACGCAGAAATGGAGTTCACCATGCAACTCAAGTGCACGGACATACGTGACCTTCACGGTGAACTCGGCCCTGACTCGCAGACACGCACGGAGCGCCGCAGCGAGAAGAGTCGGCTAGGCAAGGCTGAGGTGCGGCTTCAAGAAGCTCAAAACAGGGCCAAGGAAAGAGCACGGGCAGTCTTGGCCTCTCAGAGCGGTTCTCAGCAAAAATCGGCTGGTCTGCTTTATCTAATGCCACGAGCAGGAAGGTGGCCCTGAAGGACACGCTCAGAGGGGCTGGTTACTGGGGCCCTCCTCAAAGATCAGAAGGGGAAGGTGCCGGAGGAGGAAGGCCTCTGTGCAATCCCAGGGTGGAGGCGTGGCTCATCGGTCCCCGAGGAACCCATGTGAGAGTCACAGTGGGCACCGGCTGAGAACCACTAACCAACTGCCGGTGCTGCGGCTCTACCCCCGCACTGCACAGCAAATGCTGTCCTCCGCAAAATCGTTTTCCGGAAGATCGCTGGTAACGTACTCTTCATAACGGGGCTGGGCTTACAGCCCACTGTAACAGAAGTATGGACAAAGTCCATCACGAACGTGACAAAAACCTAGTTAACACTTTGTGAATTCCCCAGAGACTCACCCCGCTCAATTAAAACCACAGCCAAATGCAGTTCCCAATTCTGCCAGAGCCACCCTGACCTCCACCCCCACGTGAAGCAACAAACATCATGAATGCAATTTAAACACACTGTGCAATTTCTGACTCTCCTCTAAGAAACAGACATCAGGAAGAACTTACGCAGCTTTAGACTTTCACGACCCACGCGAGTCCCTAACCCCCGCTGCTCTGCACCTGAGACTGCATTTCCACGGAATCCTGCTGGGTTTGTTCTTTTAGTGTATTCAGTCCTAACTTCTTGAGGTTCACACAGCAATCAAATCCTTCGTGCTGGGGGCACCTGGGTGGCTCAGTGGGTTAAGCCGCTGCCTTCGGCTCAGGTCATGATCTCAGGGTCCTGGGATCGAGTCCCACATCGGGCTCTCTGCTCAGCAAGAAGCCTGCTTCCCTCTCTCTCTCTCTGCCTGCCTCTCTGCCTCCTTGTGATCTCTCTCTCTCTGTCAAATGAATAAATAAAATCTTTTAAAAAAAGAAGAAAAAAAAGTAGGAGTAGGAGTAAGGCCAGTGGATTTTCAGTTTATTTTCTGGTATTTTTCTAAAAAAATCTTTTATCTTTTTTTTTTTTAAACCACACAGCCTAAATGTTTTGCGACAATTCAGGTAGTTGTTTTACTCATCTAACTTTACATAATTTCAAATATTAAAATTATAAAACTTTAAGCCTGAAAATGAAAAATCTTTGTTACAACAGTCACGGTGATATGAAGAAACACGTTCTTTTTTAATTTCATGCTTATGCTGTTAAAAGCCGCCACAGTGAGACTAGACGAGCCTTTACGAGGAGCTCATCACTGGCTGTTACTAGTCTGTGCTCTTTCAAAAAGCAGTACAGGAGTATGTCCCGTGACCTTGCAAAATCTTCAGCCCCAAACTACATACAATCCATTTTTAAAAACTCTTCAACCCAGCAGTTCTATTTCAGGGAAATCACTCATCTCAAAGATGAACATATTTCAGTGCACTAAGAATTCAAACCATTAATTATATACTGAAAACTGAAAATAACCAGACTTTCCAAAAGTGGAAGTGGTAAACAGCTTTTATTTTTTTATTTTTTAAAGATTTTATTTATTTATTTGACAGAGATCACAAGCAGGCAGAGAGGCAGGCAGAGCGAGAGAGGGAAGCAGGCTCCCTGCTGAGCAGAGAGCCTGATGCGGGGCTCGATCCCAGGACCCCGGGATCATGACCTGAGCCGAAGGCAGAGGCTTTAACCCACTGAACCACCCAGGCGCCCGTTAACAGCTTTGAAACGTGCATATTTAAATGGCCGTTAGGTTCAGGTTTTAGAAAAAGGCAGAAGAGAACACTCAGGTAACACATTACAACCACAGCATGTGAAAAATGTGAACAGTGGATTTTTCTTTGGTAGCAAGACAAATGCTGGTTATCTCCCCCTTTACCCCGTTTGTACTTCCCAAGTCTTGAGCATGCATCATCTTTAAGGAGGATAAATATTGTTTTAGAGATACAGCTGTAACAAGACAACGCCACGTGACCCACCACGCTACCACACACGGTGCTCCTCCCAGCCCAGCGGACACACTAACCGCAGCCACCGGAGACGTCTCTCGGGGCTAAGGAAAGGGGGAGCGGGCGCAGGAGGAACGGACCCTGAGCGACACGGGGCGAGGGGCCCACCCCTCCCACAGCAGAGCCCGAGTTCATCGGAAGCTGAACTGCGCGCAGCGGCCGCGGACAAGCCTCCCCACGGGCCCGGGGAGTCGCGTGTCCTGTGCGCTGCGGGTGCTGTACCGCACAACCGAACATCCGGAACGTGCTAAGATACATTCACGATGCTACCGTCAGAGAGAACCTACAGAAGCGGAGCCCGCGCGCCAAACCTGTGTCAGTGACGCCCCCGAACTCACAATCATCGGCCGCGACCACAAGTGACTGCACGAGGCCCGCGGCGAGGGCCCTTCCCGCTCGGTCAGGGAGCCCCGAGGCACACTGGGCCGCACCGGCAAGCGGCCGCCCCCCCCACCCCGCACCGCGGCACCGCAGACACACGCTGCTTCCACGGTGCTTCAGGACCTCACGAGGGAGGAAGGTGAGCGAGTTTCCGGGCACCGCAGGACAGCCATCGTCCCGTTAGGGAAACGGTGAGATGAAGTCGCCACTGGAGGACAGCAGTGCGGGTCCGGAGAGGACGGGGGCGGCCTATGGAGCGAGTTTCACGGGGAAACTCCAAGGGGCGCCGACACTTGGCCAGCTGGGCTCCTGGGTGCGCCTCTGCGTGGGACTAACGCAGCCGTCAGCAGACGGAACGGCACGTGTTGGGCTCCCGGGACAGGGGGGCCTCCTCCGATCCACTGAAGGGCTGAAGAGAACAAAAGGCCGCCCTCCCCCCAGTAAAGGAATTCTCCAGCCTGCTGGGTTCTCGGCGGGACACTGGCTCTTCCAGCCTGACGGGCTCTGGGATCCCCCCCAGGGCGCAGCTCTCCCATTCGGAACCTGTTCGACTCCTTACAGCGAGACTTCCTCAGAGAGGGACATGCGGTGGGAAACAGAAACATAAATACAGACCCTGCTGCTTCTCTCCGGAGAAACGTACCACAGATTCCAGAAAATGAGACCCGTATTCTCCATCACTGATTTTACAAGGACCTTTAAGTGGGGAGATACCAAGGCGACCCGAAACAGGCCCAGGTCTGGACCGTGAGCCAACACGGTCGCATGAGCCCCGGCTGTGAACCAAGCACACCTTCTCTACCTCAGAGATCCTGCTAGTCCCCCCGAAATAGGAAACCAAATCCCTGAAGGGGGTCAGTCGCATCAGCAAGATCCTCACAGCAGCCGCCTCACAAGGTGACACTTAGGACAAAAAGGACATCTGAGCGCTGTGGAGTAATTCAGCACAAAGCGCACATTACAAATGCACACGTGCCAACAGCCTTATGGGGAAAAGTTTCGTGAAGGTGTTTAAAGCCATACACGTTCTTAAGGTTTACCAAGACTCCGTATCTGACAGACAAACACAGAACAAGTTCGGAGACACAGATCGATTACCCGCTTAGCGCACACCAAACTCAAGCACAGGAACCAAACTCAGTCCCCCACGACGGACACGGCTCCTAGCCCCCCACCCCGAAGCCCTCGCGTGCGTCAGGAGCCACAAACCCCAGGCGCGGGGCAGGAGACTCTGACAACGTGTGGTGCCAGCAGCTCCCCCCCACAGGCCTCACAGTATCAACTCCCTCCCGGGCCATAAGAAAAACGGGGGGTCGGGGGTGGGGGGGGGGACAGAACAGAACCTCAAATGCAGCACAACATTTCAAAGAAAGAGGGTCGGCGGCCCCCGTTCGACTTCCCTACACTCTCCCACAGCTGCGGCCACAGAACCTCTCCGCCAAGTTCCCAGGAAGTGTTTCCCTCAACTACACAGACCAAAACTCCACGTGGAAGACACAGGGAGCCAGACCCACAAGAGACTCCGGAAACTGACCCAAGCGAGGCCACAAACTACACGAACACCGCAGAACCGACAGCGGTCCGGGCGCTGCCACCCTGGAAAGTGAGACCGCACGGAGAGCCTGGCAGCCAGACCCTGCCCACGGGGTTGCACATCCGCCCTGGGTCGGCTCCGCTGTTCTCCCGGCCGGGAAGGGTTCTCAGAACCACCCTGTCGGGCAGCCGGCCTCTCCTCTCCCGGCGGGCGGGCGTGCGGCAGGGACCGGAGGGCGCCACAGGCACGTCTCGGAATCGCTGCCAAGCACGGGCTCGAGGACGAAGAGCCAAGGCGCCCGCACTCGCCAGCATTAACTTCAAATGAAAATGCGCTGCTTCCGACGGCCAGCTCTACATCCAGGGCAAGCGCTCCCAAGGAAGCACAGTGACGTGCGGCCACGTTCTTCAGGAAAATGGGACCCAAACAGCCAGTCCCTCCCAAGAGGCGCAGCAACAGAGGCAGCGGCCACCACTCACTCGGGACCACGGGCTCTGCGGCCGCTCCAAGAGCTGCACGACGCTGGGGACCAGCCGGACACGTCACGTGTCCATGTGGATTGTCAAGTCTTACTCCTTGCCTTCTTTCCCAGGACATTTGCGGGGACACGCGAGTGTGACATTTCATCCCTGAGGAGTGGGGAGGCACCCGC
This sequence comes from Lutra lutra, assembly GCF_902655055.1. NCBI lineage: Eukaryota > Metazoa > Chordata > Mammalia > Carnivora > Mustelidae > Lutra > Lutra lutra. The sequence goes on along the minus strand of NC_062288.1, from coordinate 107,406,440 downwards.
GCCTCTCACCTCTGCCTCCTTCTAGCACATCTCGCTTCAAAGGCCTCCCCGTCTCTCCCCTTCCAAAAGGGGCTGCTTTTGGAGTATACAGACAACTCTGGGGAAAGCTACTTTACAGGAGACTGTGGCCCTCCAAAATGCTGTGGAACCCAAAGCCCCAAGCCCTTGAGTGTGACCTTTTCCGGAAGGAAACAGGGTCTTTGCTGATGAGGAGGTTAAGACGAGCTCAGTAGGGTGGGTCTGAATCCAGGAGTGCTGTGTCCCGAGGAGGGGGATATCTGGACAGGGACACACTCGCAGAGGGGGCCGGGTGTGCAGACACGCACGGACCATCTGAGGGGGCTGGAAGAGCTGTTCCCTCCCAGGACCTGGTTCTACACTCCTGGCCTCCAAAGACCAAGAGGCACCATTTCCTCTTGTCAGCCCCCAAGCCAGTGGGACTGAGGCTGCCCTAGGCCACCCCGCGGGCCTGGAAGCGCAGGCCTCTCACTCAAGGTGCGCGCGGGCCTGCGGGAGGAGCCCCCCGCCTCTCCTCCCGGGGCCCCACCCCTTCTCCACTCGTCCACTCCCTCCAGGACCGCTCCACTGTCTGAGCAAGGACGGTCTCAGGCACTGGTTCGTAACGCACAAACGTTTTATTCCACACGCACAGCCCACGGGCCAGCCCCCCGGCTCACGGGCCCGCGGGCAGCCCCTCCGGCTCCGGCCCGCTGTCCTCGCTCAGCAGCTCCACGCACTCCTCGCTGAGCTCCTCCACATCCCCAACGCTCGCCTCCTCCTCGCTGGACACAAACTCCAGCTCCTCACTGAGCAGCTCACCCCGGCCCCGGCTACAGCCTTCGCTGGGCTCATCTTCGCTACAGACATCCAGCTCCTCGCTAGAGATCACATCCAAAACCTCGCTGTCCTCCTCGCTCGCGGCATCTTCGGCCGAGTCCTCCAACCCGGGCTCCAAGTCCTCACTCTCCACCTCCTCGAAGCCTGGGAGAGCAAAATGATGGGCTCACTACGTCAAACTGACGTCTGGGTCACAACAGTCTGCTACGACCCTCTTTGCGGGAACGCCACTTCCCTCCAAAAGCCCGCTGGCCCCGTGCGACAGGCCGTGTCCCTTCTCCGTGGCTACGGCGGGTGCGCAGACACGGCTTCCAGGACTGAGACCGTGTATGAAGGGAAAACGGTCTGAACCGAATGGACCCTCAGGAAACAGCTTTAGGTGCTGAAGTTTGGCTCTTACTAATGTGAGAACAGAAGTAAATAAAAATACTCAGCGTACCGAGACATTCTTAAAAACGACAGTCTTGCTGGGGCTCTAATGACTGTAAGACATTAGTGTTCTAGGGGCGCCTGGGTGGCTCAGTGGGTTAAAGCCTCTGCCTTTGGCTCAGGTCATGATCCCAGTGTCCTGGGATCGAGCCCTGCATCAGGCTCTCTGCTCGGCGGGGAGCCTGCTTCCCCCTCTCTCTCTACCCGCCTCTCTGCCTACTCGTGTCTGTCAAATAAATAAATAAAATCTTAAAAAAAAAAAAGGAAAAAAAAGACATTAGTGTTCTCTGACCATGTCCGAACTCGGAGTCACTGGGTCCGGTAAAAGCTCAGGTGACCTGACTCAAATGAACGCAATCCCTTCCAACACACGCTTGGACAAGAGCTCACTCTGGTGTGCCTGGCATCTGGGAAAGGATTCCAACAAGATCAGCCGCCCACAAAGGTAGGACCCGCACCCTCAATCTCCAGGCTGGGGCTCTGTGCGGGTTTGGGAATCCAGGCTAAATGCCTTTCAGGGATGGCTGTGGTCATCGGGGTATCGGCATCAGCCAGGCCCCGGGCCCAAGAGCTCCACCACCACCTAACAGTTCTCACTGGTGCGTTCTGGGGCATGGAACTGTGTACAGTCTGCCCAGTGCCCCTCACATCTCAGTCCTTCCCACCGGCTCGCTCATTAGCTCTTCGGAGTTTTGTCCATTTTCATTTGGAGTCAGACATGGAATTTTATATTCTGATACTCACAAAGTACAGTTCAGAACGTCTCACGTTTTGACCTACTTTTCTCAGAAAGCAGAACAGTAGAGGGAGAAAAAAAAGGGTGAAAAATGAGGACTAAAGTTATGTACCACTACAAATGGACATCACAGCAGGGCTGAGTAAAAACCGCTGCCGCGGCGGCCAGCCCCAGCCCTGCATGAAGACCCGACTGCACGTACCCCCAGCAGGCTGAACCGTTACTTCGTACACGTAGTAGCCGTGCAGCAGCAGCTTTTCCTGTGTGTAAATCCTTAGAGCCTGAAAATGGAAGTCACCTAGAACACCTACAAGAATGGATTGAAGAAGTGTCACTGTCACACTTGTCATGGGGAACATAGAGGAAATGCCCAGTCTTAAAATCTGAGCAGCTCAGTCTCTAAAACCAAGGGCCCGGAGTCTACAATGACAGCAAGACTAGTTATCGACTGAACAGGACTCCGAGTCCAAAAGAAGAAATTTCCGCCCAAGCGTGCCCATGTCCACGTGTCCACCATGTCTGTGAGCTACACGTGTACATCAAGATTTCTGTCCACACACACCCCTCACAACTTAGAACATGTCAAGTCCAGAGATTCGAGCAGCTTGTAGTGGGTAAAACACTGTTCACGTCCTCATTTACACCCAATTACAATCTCCACACCTTCTTCTCCCTAGAGTAAGTGCTCAATGAAACTGTTCCCACCGACTAGTTTCCCAAGGAAAACAAAATCTGGCTACAATTCACCACTAAGGACTCTTTCCCAAAACCAACCACGAAGTGATACAGTCAGCCCGGCCTCGGGCTCGGGGATGAGCCTGCTCGCTGCTCCCTCACCCCACGTGCGCTAGGAACGCAAACCCTTGGGGGCAGAGGACCCTCGCCTGGCCACCAGGAGGTCCCCAACACTGCGCTGCTCCCCCAAAACAACACATGTGCAGTTCTCAAAAGGCTGTGATGAGACACAGAAGTAATTTTAACACAGGAAAAGACCACGAATTCTTTGTTTTGTTAAGATCTGTTAGGTACATGAAAGCCAATTAACGAAGAACAAACAGATGCATCGCCCACGTTAGCGGGGCCTTCCCAGTCCATGCTCTGCAGCAGCAGGATAAAGCTTCGGCAGACCAGGCTCCTCTTCACCCTATCTGAGCCTCACCGTGACGCCTGCGGGTGGGAAAGCTAATCTACGCTTGTCCACTACACGGCTATTCCACAAGTACCCCCCTCCCTCCGTCAGCAACTCTCCCCAAGTCAGGCCACACCACAGTGAACAGAAAAATCTCTCTGAACCCCCATCTGAAGTAAACTCCAGGGCCACAGCATCTCACAGGCCCCAAAACCTACCGGACATGGCGGCCAATTACTCTTCTTCATGCCCAGCACGGGCAAGGGTCCACTGGTTTCTCCCCCGTTATGTGTAGCAGAACCTCTCTTCTGGCTTCCCTCGTGAGGGGCGCAGGTGGTGCTCGGGCTCTCCAGCCAGGCTCCAGACCACAAAGGACGGAAGCACAGGCTGGGGGCCCCCCAGTGAGCCAACACAGAAATGGCTGCGGCTGGACCTGGTGAGCTCCGGCCTCTGAGCTTCCCGGCACCCCAGGGCCGCTCTGGCAGCGGCGGACAGGGAGCTCTCAACGGGCGGCGCACACCTGTGGCCCCCCCAAACCCGCGTCAGAGACACACACGAAAACCTGGCATCAGGCATCAGTGCTAAGAGGTGAGGTTGGCGGGAAAATCCGTTCTGGAAGACACGGCAGCTGGACGCCACGGTCTCCTTTAGCAGAGACTACTCTCAGCCACGAGACCGGCGCGGCCTTGCTCCAGAAACGTCCCTTCTTTGCACCGACTGTGACCTCAACAGTCACAGTGCGCCACAGTTAGAGCAACAGACCAGGTTTACAGAGCCAATATCCTCTGAGCAAGTCTGCTTACGAGGCCCAGTGTCTACCCAGAACAACTCGGGGCAAATGCACGTAGAACTCCATGCTCAACAGCCAGCAGCACCTCCAAGCCCCCAGCACCTGCATCCTTGCCACTGTCTAATTGAGAGAAAAAAGGGAGGTTAATTAGAGGCAGACACGTAAGAAAACGAATACTATTTTCACATACGAGGCATTCATTCGGAAACCTCTGCGAGAGGAAGACAAACGGGTTTTAGAACCCCTACGCTGCGTAAACAAAGCTGAGCCACAGGCCACCACGGTGGTGAACAGAAAAGGACACGGACATGCCCACAGAACAATGAACTTACCAAAGAAGTCAAATGAAAACGGGTCCCTTCCTCCAAAAAATTCCCTGAAGACGTCATCTGGGTTACGGAATGTGAAGCCGAACTCAAACTGATTGTCGAAATGAATCCCTCCTGCAAGATGCAACAGAGCCTTCAGTCTGTGAGTTTTGGTTTTGCGGCTACTTCCTTATCCACAGAACATCCTGTAAATCGGGCTCATACACCGTGGGTGCCTTGTGGCCTGTGGCTGGTGGGGACACGCGAGCGTGGGCTTCGTGCTCTGGAAGGGCACAGCGTGGCCACCAGCCTCTCTCACCGTCTCTGTAACTGCCATCCACACCCAGGAGGCAGTTTCTCTTCTGTCGTGAAGCATCATGTCCAAGCGCGGAAACATTCACTCGTGCTCGTCACCCCGGTCTGTGCTCAGGCTGTGGCATTCAGTCAACGCCCACCGTCACAGGGACGTCTCATCCAACACACGCACCCGTGTGAGGCCACCGCCACAGGCCGTCAGGGGTGTGCGTACCATCTGTTCTCTAAGCCCTGTGGGTATCCTGACCCAGGATCACGTACTGATCCAGGAGCACAAACTCAGTGGGACGGAGCAGGGCCCTAACAGACTCCGCATCTACAAAGTGCTTTGCTCACTACAAAACCAAGAGAAAAATCAACATTTACGTACCTCCACCTCCATTTAACCCTTCTTTGCCGTATCTGTCGTAGATGTCCCGTTTTTTGGCTATAATTAAAAAAGAGAGTCAGTAAAGACCAAGTTCTCTCCCCCTGAATTCACCAAAGTATTTCCAGATTGTAAACCAAAGAACCAATGCAGCTTTCAAGGTTTCAGTTATAGAGTCAGGCCTCTCTTACTTCAAAAAGGGGAAGAGGGAAAATCCAAGTACATCTCCTTAAAAACAGAAAAATTTTTTTAGTAGTAGAGAGTTTAAAATGTGATTATAGGGACGCCTGGGGGGGCTCAGTCATTAAGCCGCTGCCTTCGGCTCAGGTCATGATCCTGGGGTCCTGCGATGGGGCCCCACATCAGGCTCCTTGCTCAGCGGGAAGTCTGCTTCTCTCTCTCTTGCTCTGCCTGCCACTCCGCCTGCTTGTACGCGTGAGCGCGCTCGCTCTCTCACTCTCTCTGACAGATAAATAAAATCTAAAAAAAGGTATAAAAGAAATTTAAAATGTGATTATACATACTAAAGTATTTCTTTCGGCGTGGGAGGCCACAATAAGGCTCGAGACGAGGACCAAACCAGGCCCTGACTTGTGCCTCTTTAAAGTCCGAATAACCTAACAAAAGGTTTAGGACGGGAAAGTTGAGTAGCACTGAGAAAGGGTCGGTGCTATGTGCTGTGCGCTCGCCTACGGGACTTCCCACACGCTTGCTAAACAAATGAGAACCATTCGGTTGGCGTCAAAAGTTCATTGCTGGTCCTTGCTGCCCCAGTACTGCTCATAAATTACTTTCAGGTTTGCTGTATCAATACAGAACAGTCGTATTGGCATCAGCCGTCTGGCGTCACGAGGTCTGCTTGTAGTTAAATGTGAAACTTCTTATGGGAACTCGTGGTTGTGTAACCGGGCACAGGTGTATTGCTTCTCCTATCACTATATATATGGCCTTAGTGCTTTGAATAAACTTAGTACTGCTGGACACCATCCTCCGTGCTCCTCCTGTCCCCATCTCTTTGTCTCTTAATTTCTTCTCACCATCCTCTTACCCTCACGTTTCCTGGTCGATCTGTCGCGCTAGTCGCGACATTTCAGCCTCCTGTGCACAGAGCATGCAGCTCACACATACATTAAAATCACACTCCACGGTATAAAACTACTCCAATTCTAGACGTGTGCCTTCTTACTACCAGGTCCAATTGCAGGGATAAGATCTGGAAACATGATGGGGCCTCAATGGGGCAAGAAATCAATGTACTTTTTAAAAGCCAGACAAGGAGCCAACTCTAACCCCGCAGGCTTAATCCCCATGGAAGAGCAACAGCCCAAGCAAGCCTTGGTGAGGGTCTGCTGTCCTATTTACCTTCTAGAACAAACAGCGGCACTGCAGCCCTGGACGGACAGGCGCCTTCTTTTAATGCCATGTGTTTACCCCAAACATCAGGTTCTACCAAATTGCGAGGTAAAGTAACAGGGGTTACGGGGAAAACGTGTGCACAAGCAAACCACCGAAAGCCAGCTTCCGGCAGCCAGAGCTCCAGTAAGAACGGGAACCGCCCCCGGGAAGGTAACTTCCGGCCGCAGGCTACAGAAGAACGTGAGAAACGCTCCCCTCAGAGAAGGGGACAGAAGAGCAACGGTGTAATCTTTATGAGAATGTAAAGGTTCTCTTCCTGACAAATATCAAGTTTGAATTCAATTTTTTGTTTTTTTTAAAACCACTTGACTAAAATTAAAAATAGTTTGGGGTCAGTCCTCGATTTCTCTAAAGTTCCGCAAGTGCTGGTTCTGCGCAAACGAGGACAGAACAGCAAGATGACGACACTGAGGTCCGTGGTGCCGCCTGTCGGTCCAGTCAGAAAACCGCTAGCAAGGGCGCGCGGGGGGTCAGCGGTTAGAAGCATCTGCCTGCAGCTCAGGCTGTCGTCTTGGGGTCCAGGGCTCGAGTCCTACCTCGGGAGCCCTGCTCGGTGGGGAACCTGCTTCTCCCTCACCACACCCCTGCTCTTGAGCTTTCTCTCAAGTAAAATTTAGGGAAAAAAAAACAAAACCTAAAATTTCTCGGTTTAACACCTTAAAGCTACATTTTTAAAAGATTGCAATTACCAATGTTTATGTGTTTTCTACTAAGTTACTACCGAAACAAAACATCTGGGATTTCCTTTAAAGTAAAAGACCTGTATTAACACACAAAACAGGGATGCTCACGTCTTGTTAGCAGTAAGGAGGAGCGTGGGTACATGGAGTTCTCTCCAAAATCAAAAACGCCTTTCACGGGACGCCTGGGTGGCTCAGTCACTTAAGCGTCTGCCGTCGGCTCAATCTCGATCCCGAGGTTCTGGGATCAAGCTCCACGTCCGGTTCCCTGCTCAGCAGGACGGCTGATTCTCCCTCTCCTCCCCATGTGTATTCTCTATTTTTGTCACTATCTTTCTCTCAAGCACATTAAAAAACAACAAAAAAAAATTCCTTTCTCCAGTAACCCTGAGCGCACGAGGACACACTTGAGGCGGAGACCCAGGCCCTGCAGCCAGTGAGCAAGCACTCCTCCATCCCGGGTACCTGGGAGCGGACTCACACCAGGTCATTCCGCGATGCTTCCTGGCGAGGCGGTGTCAGCAGATTTCCAGTCTTTTTTTTTTTTTTTTAAATACAAAAAGTTGTTTTTGTTTTTGTTTTTGTTTTAAGATTTATTTATTTGACAGACAGACATCACAAGTAGTCAGAGAGGCAGGCAGAGAGAGGGGGGGAAGCAGGCTGCCTGCTGAGCAGAGAGCCCGATGTGGGGCTCGACCCCAGGACCCTGAGACCACGACCTGAGCCGAAGGCAGAGGCTTTAACCCACTGAGCCACCCAGGCGCCCCTTCCAGTCTTCTAACAAAGCTCTACGCTGCTCTCCCAAGCCCAGGACCCTCCCACACTCTCCTCCACGGCGAACCTGTGGACTGCATCAAGCTCACCTTCCGCCCGACTCAGGAGCCCAGGCTAACAGACAGGACTCTCAAAAGCCTGTGCTGTCCGACACCTACGCTCCGGAGCTGGGGCAGGGAACAGACACCTCAAAATTTGGAAGTCTAAAGCTCAGACATTCCCAGAAACAAAGGAAGTCCTTCCGCACAGTGAAAACCATCCACACGCTGGGTGAGTGAGCTCAGTGGGGAAGAGAGCACTGCACCACCGTCAGATCGTGGCTGCTGCCACCACATGGTGACCCAGATGGATTCCTATGCCCTGATCTGTCCCGTCAGTCCTCAGACCAGGCTGCCAGTCCTATTTAAAATAGCCATCACGAAAGAAACTGCGAGAAGCCAGGGTGCTCACAGCACTCACGGGTAACGGTATCAAGTATCTCCCAGGAACAGGACTCAAAGCTTCACAAGGAAAGGAAGGAATGTCTTTTCTCAGGGCCTGAAACCTCAGCCAGCCACATCCACCGGCCCTGGGGAGAGTCCGAGCTCTGGGCAGGTTAACTCACCATCTGATAACACCTCATACGCCTCAGCTACTTGTTTGAATTTTCTCTCTGCCTCTTCTTTATTCTCCGGGTTTTTATCTGGATGCCACTTCAGTGCCAGTTTCCGGTACCTTCAAGAGAGTCAAAGGACAGTGGTCACATCCACGTGCAGAAACCTCACGGCCATGGAACTTCACGGGGCTGGGAAATGGATGCGGAGCTCAAACTCGTGAGACGCGTACCAATTTCCACAGCACAACCTCCCTCGCCCACCGCAAAAGAAACCGGCTCTCCCATCCACCTCGCAGGCATGAAGCAATTGCTCGAGACACAGGCCCGTGGACACACACGAGGGCCAATGCGTGCGGGGTGCGCAGACCACGCAGCTGCGGGAGCACAGCAGAGAGAGGTCAGGGGGCACGGAGCCGGCCCGCCTGCCACCCCGCTCATCAGTGCACGGCACCACGCAGAGAGAGCCCCGCTCCACATCCAGGCCTCCCTGGAGACTCCAGAACAGTCCCGCTGACAGGCTTTTTAGAGACACACACACACACACACACACAGCTCTCTTCTACTAAGCTCAACATCAACACCACCTCTGGGGTGGGGACTGGACGAACAGGGAAGGGACGCGCCCCTCGGGATCAAGATTAGACCGTGGAACAAGGCAGTCCTCCTAACGTCTGACAAGCAGACAGAAAGCTGCTGTGGCTCCATTTAACCACAGCATTTTCCTCAAAAACCTCTGGCCGGCCTTCTTAAAATGTGGTTAACGCTGGACTCTCTACAACACCAAGAGACTTTATTTTTCTACCACTATGGACCTCCAGAAGCAGTGAGCAGACCACAAGCCCTGAAGCATCACAAATCTTCGCAGTAAGAACGGAGAGCGCATGGACGAGACCGAGGAGAGAGAGTGTCCGTTCGCACTAGCCGCTGCTGTGAAAACAAGGTACCGCAGAGAACGCAGGCGCGTGCTGCCTGTCCAGGTTTTGGGAAAGACCGCTCAGTTCTTCCAGGCTCAAGGCACGCTACACGGATCGTAAAGCACCCCTCCCTGTGGGCCTGGAGACCGCAGCCGGACCCACACCAGGGCTGAGCACCATGCCAGGCAGGCCACATCGCTCGGAGCGGGGGAAGCACACGGCCGTGACTCAGACACAGACCAGACTGTAGGTTTCTCAGAAGAAATGGGGAGGGTGGGCACCACACACAGTTACTCCTCCAACTCAGGTTTTCCTGATGGCTGCGCACGCACAAAGCCTGGAGGCCCCAAAACGGACCGAGAACATGCACCACCACAGTTTTGCTCATTAAAAAAACAAAAACCCAGGACGCCTGGGTGGCTCATTCTGTTAAGCGTCTGCCCTCGGCCGGGATGGTCCTGGAATCGAGTCCCGCGTCAGGCTCCCTGCTCAGCAGGGAGTCTGCTTCTCCCTCTCCCGGGACTCACGCTCGTTGTCGAATAAACAAAATCTTAAAAAATAAAATGAAATAGGGCACCTGAGTGGCTCAGTCGCTAAGCGTCTGCCTTTGGCTCAGGTCATGATCCCAGGGTCCTGGGATCAAGTCCCAAGTCAGACTCCCTGCCCCACCCCCAACCGTCCCTCATGAATAAATAAGATCTTAAAAAAAGAAAAAGGTGTTCTGTTACATGGCCCGTTTCAATAGATAAAAAGTGACAATATCCAAGGACCAGCACTACAGCAAAGATTTATTATGAAACAAATACAGTTACTTACGCCTTTTTAATATCCTCGGCTGAGGCATGTCTCTGCACGCCTAGAACCTCATAGTAATCCACCATGTTTTAACAGGCTGCTGGAGTGAGTCCTGCAATGAGAAACCCATGGTCAGTGACAGGACGGCCAAGGTCTGGTTCTCTGTGGGAAAGGAATACAGCGGGGGGTGGTGGGGGTCACCTCTCCAGAGCACTAATCCCCAGCCGGTCAGGCTGCGCCCTTGTCTGGGAACAGATTCCAAGACTTGTGCCCTAAGACTCCGCTCTGTGCAGGAGGACGAGCTCTGAAAAGCAACCTGAGCTAAGTAAGGCCAGCGGGAGGCTGGGGGACCGGGGCGGACACCCAACCACCAGCTGCCGGGCCGGCGCGCCAATCTGGTTTTCCGACACGGGCAGTGCTCAGGAGCTCTGGTCACCTCCTCCTCGCAGTGCGTTCCTGGGCCAGGCACTGGGCAAGACCGCACGGCCGCCAGGATGAACACGCTGTCCCTGCGACGTGGGAACCACCAAAGAGCGGCGAGGAGGTGACGCCCCCACTAAGTCCCTGGGGAAGCAGCAGGAAAGGTCTGACTACGCAGCTATGAGAGCACCTTCACCCTCTGGCTTGAACTCCCGTCCAGCCACGAAACAATCACGGCCCTGCTGTCGACACTAACTGCAGAGCGCCCCGAGAGCCCATGCCTTCCGCAGGAAACTCGTGCCAGGGACCTGCCTCACCCGTGTCCATGTCACTTCACGGGCAGGACGGTGAGACTCCGTTCGCTTCAGCCGCCTCTAACAGGAGGGCCTTGGGTCCCACACACCAGGGATAGTTTCCCTCTGTGAGGGAAATCTTTAACACATTCCCCTCATCCAACCACTGACCGAGACTCCCCAAGAGCAGGCCTAGCCTGCAACGGTGCGCGCGGACGGCAGCAGGAGAGCAGGGCCCGCGGCAGCCTGATCTGCCCACACCTGAAGCTGGGCTTACGGCCGAGTCCCCAGAAACTCAACTATCAGACCCAAGAGACAGTCTTCCTGAGGCCACTGTGCCAAGGCTGAGTGAGGTCTAAGGTTAATAATGCCACGATTAGCAATTTCCCACTGCCCCAAACAAGACGCTCACACAGCTGTTAAAAAGTTTGGGGACCAACCCACAGAGAACAAAATCCAGTATGACATCATGACTCAGCATCTACACATCCCAGCCGAGCATGTATACAGAAACCCCATATTTAAAAGGTTCGGAGGGGGCGCCTCAACGGCTCTGTCTGACGGGCAGCAGGCTTCGGTCTCGGCTCAGGTCAGGATCTCAGGGTCATAGGACTGAGCCCCACACCGACTTCCTGCTCAGCCAGGAATGCGCTTGGCCCTCCTCCCTCTGCCCCTCTCCCCTCATCCACGCTCTCCCATAAAATCTAAAAAGTAGTAATAAAGGGTCAGAAGCAGCACATGCAATCTACTTGTGGGGCACCTGGGGGGGCGCAGTCAGGGAGCAGCCTTCTGCTCAGGTCATGGTCCTAGAGTCCCAGGACCGAGTCCTGGGACTGAGTCCCGCATTGGGCTCCCTGCTCCTCCTTCTGACCCTCCCCTCTCATGCGCTCTCTCATTCTCTCACTAAGTAAAATCTTTAAAAAAAAAAAAAAAAAAAAAAAAAAAAAAGAAAGAAATCCACGAGCTCAACAGAAGAAATAATCCAAAACCACCAGGGGATGATCTAGGACAGACCCCCACCACCCTGAGATACCTAGAAACATGGAGTGCAACCACGCGTCTGAAGGGGCTGAGCTGTCAGAGAGAGGCTCCGGTGCCAGGAGCCAGCAGGGAGGGGACCCACAGGTGGCCCTGCTGTGCCGTGCGAGGGGTCCTGTGTCCTCAGGACTGGAGTTGCTTTTGGCTGCACTGAAGACCCACACGCCGCCCCCCACCGTGGCTCCCAAAGGGCTGTAATTACAGGAAGGGGAGGAGAGAGACCCTCCCCAGCCCGCTGGGAGGAGAAGGAAGAGGCCCCCCCACTGCACCTGGAGTCTCCTTTCCTTCATCGTCCTGCAGTGCTCCCCACTCCACAGCGACCAAAGCCAGCCAGCCAGGGCCAGGAGGCAAATGCAGGAGCCCCTGAGCCCCGAGTGGCCCTCCAAGCCAGGTCACAGGGTTCCTGCAGGGAACACGGCCCCCGCTCTAGAGGAGCTGACAAGCTCCACGAAGGAGAGCCTCAGGAGTGAGACCACCACCAAGAATGGGAAACAAAACCCTTGAAAGGGAACGTACTTTACATTTTAAAAAGGCGTCTAGGGGCATCTGGGTGGCTCAGTCCGTGAAGGGCCTGCCTCCTGCTCAGGTCATGATCCAGAGGCTGGCATCGGGTCCCCTGGGGCTCCCCACTCAGTGGGGGGGGGGGTCTGCTTCTCCCTCGGACCCTCTCCCCTCTCATGCTCTCTCTCAACTCTCTCTCCCTTTCAAATAAATGTGTTGGAATACCTTGTCCAATCATCCTCGTAGAGAATCAGCTAACCGAGTCAGCATTCGTAAAATAATCACAACAGCCAACAGAAAGCACAGTGGCGGTGGGAACCACCCGTTCCGGACATGGTTCAGTCATCAGCCTGGCCATTTAAGACAGGTGAAACGGAGCTGGAGGGAGTTGTGCTGCGCAAGTGAGACCCAGGAAGCGGTCCAGGAGCGTGCAGGCGCCGCAGGGGGTCGGGAGGCCCAACACCAATCCGAGGAGAGGTCGGGACCAGCGAGGAGATGGGGGCCCAGAGCCAGGCGGCTCAGCTCCAGAATGGAGAGAACCACGGCCCGGTCAGCTCCTCCTGTCCCCAGCTGGACAGCAGCACGACAAAGCCGCTGAGGGTGTACAACAGGAGGCTGTGATCACGTCCACACTGCAAACCAACCACCGTGAAGGGGAAGCTCCATCACCAGAGACACGTCCGTTTCTTCCCTTTTCTTTCGAAGGCGAGAACATGCTCTCTCTCAGCAAATTCCACGTATCGGGCACATGCGTAACTGGCGGTCAGCGTGCTGGACCACTGGTCCCCAGACCTCACTCGGAGCTGCACCGTCTGCACCTCCAACAGACGCCGCTCCCACTTCCCTCCCCCAGCCCTGCAACCAGCCTTCCATGCGCCATGTCTATGGAGTTCAACTCCCTTGGATCCCACACACAAGGTCACGCAGGATTTGTGTCTGGCTTATTTCCTGGTGTCACTCCTCCAGGTTCATCCACGCTGTCACCGACACCACGGTTTCCTTCCTTCTAAAGGCCAACTAGTATTTGGTTCCCCAGGGTCCTGTGGTTATGTATGGGGCGCGCCGAGTCGTGAGCTGTCCTGCCGGCACAGAGGGGACGCCGACAGGCCACCCGTGGGGGTATGGAAGGCACACAGAGAGGGACACACACCAGAGAAGGTGGGTCATACGTGCAACATGTAAGACCCGAGCTCACAGCAACGGGATCGGGTGCTGGGAGAACTGGGGATGCGCTGTCCCAGAGGCACAGCCGTGCTGTGACGCTTCTGTTCGGGCGCGTCGTGCAGTCAGCGCGGCGGTTAGGGCTTCAGAGCCGCTGGAAAACCCAACCTACAGTACGTTCTCAGCACAGGAACGACGACGTGGCAAAGGGAAGGCCGAGGCAGCCGGTGAGGAAGGACAGTGCAATACAGAAACGTCTCTAGTCAATCCCGTCTCAACACAAATGAAGACACGACAGGCGCAATCCTCAGTGTTCCACGGACAAGAGCACATTTAATTCAAACACCGCAGTAAACACAAGAACGGTAACTAAATGAAGACTAAAGGCATCCTAAAAGTCAATTTTGTTTTTCCAGTTGGACACACAACCAAACCTAACACTGTACGAGTTTAAGGAACACACTGTGCGTCGTAATTCCACTCAGTTCTTTTAAAAGCGCCACTGTCTCCAAGCGATAGAAAAACTCAAACTCCAAGGACATGAAAGAGGCTCAAGGCAAACACCAGGAAGTTTCCACAGCAACGTGACTCTCGAGCAAGGGCAGAATCTCCATCAGGAACCAGGCCTTCCTACAGAGAAGAAAAGGGCAACAACATGGCCTCAAAACCTCCCACTGAGAACAGCGTCACGAGCCAACCACCACCTTCAGGATGGCAGAAGCTGCGGGGCAGGAACCAGTGGGAACCGGGTACCGAGTTCCGGTGCGGGAGGGGAGCCGGCCGTAGCCGTGGATGCTGCAGAACTGCGCACAGAAAAATGCTTCTCAAGACGCACTTCAGGTCACACAAAACATAATTACTAAGATTTACAAACAGGGACGCCTGGGTGGCTCAGTGCGTTAAGCAGCTGCCTTCGGCTCAGGTCACGATCTCAGGGTCTTGGGATCGAGTCCCGCAGTGGGCTCCTTGCTCAGCGGGGACCCTGCTTCTCCGTCTCTGCCTGCCTCTCTGTCTGCCTGTGCTCACCTCTCCCTCCCTCTGACAAATAAATAAAATCTTAAAAAAAAAGATATGAAAACTTTAAAAAAAGAAAAGAAAACACTTACAAATAAAGAGGCACCTGGGGGGCTCAGTCAGTGAAAGCATCTGCCTTTGGTTCAGGTCATGATCCCAGGGTTCTGGGATCGAGCCCCGCGTCGGGCTCTCTGCTCAGCGGGGAGCCCGCTTCCTCCTCTCTCTCTGCCTGCCTCTCTGCCTACTTGTGATCTCTGTCTGTCAAATAAATAAATAAATCTTTAAAAAAAAATTTTTTTTTTTACATTAAAAAAATAAAAGATACATCCACAGTCACATCATTTAAATGAACCTCTTCTCACGGACATAAAATAGGGCCCTGCAGCTAACAATCAGAAAATCCAAGTTCCTGGGGCACCTGGCTAGCTCAGTCAGCAGAGCATGTGACTCTTGTTGTCAGTCCCACACCGGGACTTCAAAATAAAATCCTTAAAAAGGAGAAGGGGGAGGAAAGGAAAGGGAAAAGGGAGAGAAAACTCATGTTCTTACCAAACATGCCAATTTGGCCAAGCAAAACTTACAAACGTCTAAGCTCTGGAACGCTTACAAAAACAACGGAATAAAAACAGAAAACAGTATCACAAAACCAGAACCGAATGACTGGAAACAAACCTCGTTTTCAGAAAGCCCCTGGATTGAAGATCTCCTGAAGGAAATCAGGTTATATTTAAGTGAAATGCATCCATTTGATCACCTCACGGAGAAATTTAGAAAGGAAAGTATAACCTCAAATACAGCAGTATAAGTTCTAGATGCTGAAAAGTTAAGAACTCGGAACAGACCTGAGTAAGACTTGCCATTTAAGGGGCGCCTGGTGGCCCAATCACCAAGCATCTGCCTTGGCTCAGGTCATGATCCCAGAATCCTGGGATCGAGTCCTGCATCAGGCTCCCTGCTCAGCAGAGAGCCTGCTTCTCCCTCTCCCTGATGCTCTGCCTACTTGTGCTCTCTATTTCTGTTGAATAAATAAATAAATAAAATCTTTAAAAAAAAAACCACATCAAAATATGTACTCTTCTTAAAGAGATTCCCAGAATTTTTTATATTTATTTGAGAGAGAGTGCACGAGAGGGAAAGCAGACTCCCCGCGGAGCAGA
Organism: Lutra lutra; assembly: GCF_902655055.1. NCBI lineage: Eukaryota > Metazoa > Chordata > Mammalia > Carnivora > Mustelidae > Lutra > Lutra lutra. The sequence goes on along the minus strand of NC_062288.1, from coordinate 107,390,771 downwards.
GAGCCTGATGCAGAACTCAATCCCGGGACTCCAGGATCACGACCTGAGCCAAAGGCAGTCGTTTAACCAATTGGGCCCCCCAGGCGCCCCCCAGAATTTTTTTAAATTACAAATTAGAAAGAGAAAACTATATGGTGACTATCTTCTTGGAATTCCTGCGACTTAACACCAAAATCCAATTAGCTGTGACAGACAGGTAAGAAAGGGAGGAAGACATCCCCCTGCCCCGTCCCGGTCCTTCCAGCAGGACTCAGAGCCGCGCCCACATCAACAGGGGAAAACACACTGTAACAGGCATGAACAGAAATCCTGATGACAGAAAGGCAGCCGGAAGCTTCAAGGAGCTCAGGAGAGGGGAGGGTCTGAGGACAAGAAGTGGAGGAAGATCATCAGCAAGGAGGACAGAGGAGAGGTGTGGAAACACGGGGCTGCGTGCCGACAGCGCTCTTCCTGGAGCAGGCTCTCCTTCCCAGCGTCACCGGAGGCAGCTGAGGGGGACACAGAGGGCCCTTCCCCCCATGCGCTGGGTTTTGGTTGTTTCTAATCTGACATAATCTTTATGCAAAAGTGGCCCACCCTGGGGCAGCCTGCCATGAGCTCCCACAGTATGGAAAGGATGACGTGCCCACGAGAAAATGGTTGTCCACGAAACAGTCTGGCGAGTCTGTTTGAGTACATCCAACGTAAAATACTGAAGTATTTACCTGAAATGCAATCAGTTAACAACACAGAAGTGAGCACCCAATCTTAAAAGGCTTCCTCGCTGGTCAGCCACTGACAGCAGCCAAGTTCAGTCTCAAAATTACTAGGCACAGAAGTGGTCACCAATTCTCATGACAAAGAAGCCTACCTCTATCGACAGGAAAACAAAAACCTACCACTACCCACAGCACAGCAAGGGCAGCCAGGAACAGAGAAGTCGGCGTCCTGGTGCGCTACTTCAAAGGGCTGATAATTAACTACGCCAGATAATGGCCCCTCGTGAGCGCTAGCCGTGAGTGCTAGCCGCTGCTGCACGCATCTGTGGGGCGTCTCGGGGGCGGCCAGCGGTGACTGGACACATCGGTCCATGATCACCAGCGCAGAACAAAGGGGAACTCTCAGGACTAGGCTCTCACTTTGAAGCAGCTGAACCATCCCCTGAGCAATGTGCGTCACAGGCCGCTAAGACGTCCTTGGTACCACTTCCCAAGCTGGCATTCCAGTCCAAGGCTTTCTCTTTATTTGCAAGGCTGTGCCTATCTTTGTGCAAACGAGGACGGTAGCATGGCAAGACCCTCAAGGCAGTCGTGCAGAAGTGGGTGGAAACGTGGCTTTGACGCGCCAGGTGGTAAATGTCTAGTTACCGGACCATCTACAACAGCCCCGAGGGCGTGGGGTGAGGACAAGCCCCATCAATTAACAGAGCCCGGGGAGCAAACAATACTTGAATGATGGCTACCGGTCAGTCTTTCTAGAAGGCTGCCACTTGAAGAAAATGCAAATGAACTGAAAGCCCAGTCATCTGCAGCTCACCTCCCACCCCGTCAGCACAAGCCAAAAAAGGCCGAGGCTTTCCTTTCCCGGCTCCTGCACCCAGCCCTGTCCAGCTCCCCCCAGCACCAGTACCACCACCTGAAGCTCACAAAGGTCACGAGGAAAACCCTTCGCAGTTTGACTCCCCACAGGCCTCAGCAAACGGGGCCTTTCCCATCCCGTCCCTGTCCCCGGGTCTGCTCTCCCAACGAGACCTGTGAACACAGGGTCGGGAAGCCAGGGTTCAGAACCCCCTTCACATGCCACACTCGTGTGTGCTCACCCACTCCCATTATGCAAACTGTACCACCTGTTCCTCAGTGACTCCCTAATTTAAGCTCCAGTCCTAGGTCTCTCTTGCGCACTTCAGACGTGACCAGACAGATGACCACTTGCCACAGCTGGCTGGCCGCGGGACAGCCCTCCCAGAGAGAGCAGGACCAACTTTCACCGGCCGCTCCCTACTGCACTCATCCTGCTTCTCCAGCAAATTCTGCTTCTGCTTCCAGGCTTCTCGCTGGAGACTTCCGCCCTCACCGACACTGCTACCACCCCCAACACACACGGGAACCCACAGTTCCGCTGGCTGTGTCTGCAGGAGATCTCAAACCCCCCGCCGCCCTCACCCCTCCCACCGCATCACACTCTCCTCCCTCACAGCCAAGGGCAACTACAAGTGTGCAGGGCTGTCCCAGCAGACAGGACCCCGAGCGCACAACAGACCCAGGGGCAACAAAGGACACGGTCAGCTCTGCTGGGGATCCCATGGCGTGAAACAAGGGCCAGCGCTGGGCAGGGAACGTAGGAGAGGGGCCCAGGACATGTCCCCGAGCGCCAGCGAAAATTACAAGCCTGGCCCACAAACCACCAGAGCAGAACCGGAACGACTCGGGGTGACCCAGAGCAAACAGCAACTGAGCGACACCCGGGCTCCGGACGCACGCCTGGGGCCGGACACGGGGCCGTTCGTGTTCCGCAGCGCGGCTCACCCCTGGTCTGTGGGACCCGCGGTGGCCACACGGACGACTGCGGGAAGCGCAGCGAGGCGGGCCGCAGAGGCCCGCACTGTGCTGGGGACGGAAATCCATCAGTCCGAAGTTCAAAAAAAAAAAAAAGCCCAGAAAGGAAAGTGCGGTGGGGCAGGAGCCAGCCGCAGCAGCCGAAGGGCCGCCGCCACCCGGGTGGCCGCGAGCGCCCGACACGCAGCGCCACACCGGCCGACGACACCGGCCCCGACGACACCGGCCCCGACGACCCCCGCAGAGCCGCAGCGGACGCGCGGAAACCAGGCCGGAAGCTAACGGTCGCTCGGAGAAGAACCTGGCGCGGCTCGGCGCACGGAGCGGGCCGCGGCGGCAGCAGGTGCCCGCGGAGTAAAAGGGCCTTCCCGGTAACCCCGTCCCGGCTCCGCCTCGCTGCAGTGACCACGGCTCCGCCCGCCCTTCCTCCTTGCGACCCGGCTCCAGGGGGCGGCCGTGGCGGGCGGGGCGGCCACTGACTGGTCCTCACTCGGCCCCGGGGTCAGCCGCGCGGCCCCGCCGGTGTCTCCCGCGCACGGGCGTCCTCCGGCATCCCGGGGCTTCATCCCCACCAACTCTTCACGCGGCCGCCGCGGCGTCCGTTTCCAAGCGGCGCGTCCCAAGAGCACTGCGGGGTCCCAGCCTGGAACAGCCCCGCGGCCGCGCCTCCGCAGGACCCGGGACACAGCCCGGACGATCGCTCTCGGGACCGCCTCTGGGACACGCTCCCGCCTTCACTCATCGACGGACGCCGAGCTCCGCGCCGCCCCGCTCCCGCGGCGCTGCCCGCCTCCCTCGCCGCCCCCGACGCACGCGCCCCGCAGCCCGGCCGCTCCAGCCAGACCTCCGTGACCCCCACTGACCCGTCAGCGGCAGCAGCAGCCGCCGCGACGCGACCCCGAGCGAATTCGCGCGCAGACGCGCCTCCATGCCCGCCCGCCGCACGCCGGCCTCGGGAACGGGCTCCGGGCCTAGCAGACGGTCACGGGCCGCGAACGAGTTCCCTAAGAGCGCGCGGGGGCGGGGGTGGGGGCACGGCCGAGGCAGGCGCGGAAGCACCGCCACTTGCTGCAGGACGGAAGCACCCAGCCCCGTGCGCACGCGCACCCGCAGGTCACCCGCAGGTCAGCGCACGCGGCAGGAGGCGCGCACCCGCAGGTCACCCGCAGGTCAGCGCACGCGGCAGGAGGCGCGCACCCGCAGGTCAGCGCGCACACACCGCACCGCCAGCGCACGCGGGCCGCGAGAAGCAGCGGGCGGGGCGCCTGGGGGCTCTGTCGGCCACGCGTCCGCGTCCGCTTCGGCTGGGCTCAAGGTCCCAGCGTCCCGGGGTCCAGCCCGCGTAGAGCGCCCTGCTCAGCGGGGAGCCTGCTTCTCCCTCCGCGGCTCCCCCTGCTTGTGCCGCCCGCTGCCAAATAGATAAAATCTTCAACGAAAAGAGAGGGAGAGAAAGAACCAGCTCGTAAGGCAAGACTTTGGTACAGAACCTGCCCGGGAGGCTCCAGAACACACAGTCCAAGGGTAATCCTACAACTTTTCCACCACAAGCAAAGGGGTTTTAAGCAATGATCTACCAGGGCTGTACTGGAGAAAACCACTTGTGAGGGACACACAGAGCAGGGGCAGAGGGAGAGGGAGAAGCAGGCCTCCCGGCGAGCAGGGAGCCCGATGCGGGGCTCCACCGCAGGACTCTGGGACCGCGACCTCGGCTGAAGGCAGACGCTTCCCCCACTGCGCCCCCCAGACGCCCGCTTTCGGCATTTGTCAGAAACGAGAAAGGCGGCGTTGGAGCCGCGGTAAGGTCCCTCTGCAGCGCTGCTTGGCGGCGCCCCCGCGGGACGGCTCCCAGGGACAGCTCCGCGCTCGGCCCGGGATGCGAATCCACGGCGCCCCTCGGAGCCCTCCCAGCTGTGGCTGTGACTTGATCTGAACCCGAAAGGCCTGTACGAGACAGGGACACACCTTCCCTTGAATAGGCTAATAACAAAGCCTGAATCGTGACTAAACTGAACGTTCCGTCACTAGTACAAACATGGCATCATACGGATGAAAAAGTTTATTTTAGTCCTGTTTTCAGTAGAAACTGGGGCGCCTCGGGGGCTCAGTCATTCAGCATCTGCCCTCGGCTCAGGTCGTGGCCTCGGGGTCCTGGGATCGAGCCCCGCATCAGGCTCCCTGCGCAGCAGAAAGCCTGTTTCTCCCTCACCCTCTCCCTGCCTCTCTGCCTACTTGTGTTCTATTAGTCTGTCAAATAAAAAAAAATCTAAAAAAAAAAAAAAAGAAAAGAAATACTACCCAATTCCAGAACAACTTTAACTGCTGCTCAACCAGATGTGCAGATAAAATGCCCATTTTATATGGACTCTTTCCTTAGCCACAGATAAACTAATTAGACTCTTTAATCCAATTTTCCTAAAGCATCAAATACATCCATTTATTCTCAAGAAAAACACACCATGTGTGGGGACAAAACATTTAAACTGGACTTTACTTACCTCCCAGGATCAGCCACCCATCCTCACTCCTCAGCAACACCTGCGAGGGAATCTGAGAGGGGCTGTGATCACCTCAGACTTCCCGGGAGCAACACACAAGCCAGAGTCCTACATTCCCCCTCCGGTCTCCCAGGGCCAACTGCCGTTACAGGGGGCAGCCAACACCAGAAAAATCGGAGCACTCAGGGGAGCTGAGACATCCCCCGACGTGCCTTCTCTTCTCAGGTGTCCCCAGGGCACCTCCCACTCTGCGCAGACACTGCCAGGCGACCAGGGCTTCTCTCCCTGCATCCAAGTGCCAAAAAGGAAGCAGGCGTTATGTCAGAGAGCCGACCACGTAAACTAAAAGCACAGGTGCCCACAGGCCTCGGGCGGGCGGGAAACCGCGCCTGGCACACGCGTGAACCCACACCGCCTCACTGCGTGAACGGGTCCCAGCAGGCGGCCATTAACCCTGAAGTCATTACAGTGAGGGAGAATGGAAAAGCTCAGTCCCCTGGCCCCACAGTCACAAAGGGATACTGACCTCCACTCTGGAAAGCACAGAGAACAGAGCTTGCGAGGCATGGGGCGAGTCTAGAACACCCCAAGAGCCATCAGTTCAAGGTAAAAGGAAATTCTGGTGAGGAGTGGGAAGAGAGCTCTCTCACTACATAATCTTTTCTAGTGGATATTCTACAACTTCCCTCACTTCCCACTAACAGGGCCTACAACTGTAATTTTAAGGAAGCAACAGAAAACCAACACTTTCTCTTCTTTCAGTTAAGAACAAATGCTGCTGGGGCATCTGCCTGGCTCAGTTCAAAGGGCGTGTGACACTTGACCTCAGGGTTCTGAGTTCGAGCCCCTTGTTGGGCAGAGAGACTTAAATGAATAAACACTTAAAAAAAAAAAAAAAAAAAGACAGGGCGCCTGGGTGGCTCAGTGGGTTAAAGCCTCTGCCTTCAGCTCAGGTCACGATCCCAGGGTCCTGGGATAGAGCCCCACATTGGGCTCTCTGCTCAGCGGGGAGCCTGCTTCCTCCTCTCTGCCTGCTTGTGATCTCTGTCAAATAAATAAATAAAATCTTTAAAAATCTTTAAAAAAAAAGACACAAACAAATGCTTCTTAGGCAACCAGTTTATTAATCCATGAAATTTCTAACAAAATATGCTTGACCAAGGGAAAATAATTAACTCCGTCTCCCTGATAAACCCACTAACCGAATCCCCATTAACCCAAAGAACTACACCTCCTCCCATAAACTCAGTAACCCACAGCGGCAGGACTTTCAGAAAGCATGTCACGTAAGTCATCGTCCCTAAACACAAGTGAGACCATCTCTCGCCCTCTGGGCTCTCTTTTAAGCTTTTACTTACCTGACAGTACGTGCAGCAGGGGAGCAGCAGGCAGAGGGAGAAGCAGACCCCCTGCAGAGCGTGAACCCCCCTAACAGGGGACTTGATTCCAGGACCCTGGGATCACGATCTGAGCTGGAGGCTGGCACTTAAGCCACTGAGCCACCCCGGCGCCCCATGTGTGCCGCGCAGGCACTCTCACTCTCTCAAATCAACCTTTAAATAAATAAGAAAATACCAAAGCACTCGGTTCTTCTCAAGGTCTGCCGTCAGGGGAAACGGTTTTACCAGAGCCCAATCTTTCCGGGGGCAGGGAAAAGCCGACCCCAGTCCCCTCCCGCCCCCACCATCCCACCTGAGGGAGGAGAACTGGACCACAGGGTGGAAACCTCCCCTCCCCCAACCTGGCCTCCACATCACCGAGGGCCTGTGGGCAGCGGCTGCTTCTGGTGGGTCCGTCACGTCCACCTTGGGAAAGCCATGACAAGGCACACCGGAAGGCAAGACAGAGTCTGACGAAAGCAGACCGCGGACGGCACGCCAACAAGCCGCCGGACAAGACGCAGGGGCAGGAGGAAGCAGTGGAAAGAGCACTCAGAAGCACTAAATGACTGAGAATCTCCCCAAATTCGTGTCAGGCACGAAACCACACATCAAGAGGATCAGGGAACACCCTGTGGGATAAACACCAAAAAACCTACACCTCAGCATTATCAAGCTCCAACTTCAGAAAATCAAAGACAAAAAATTCTTCGGGGCGCCTGGGCGGCTCGGTGGGTTAAGCCTTTGCCTTCGACTCGGGTCATGGTCTCAGGGTCCTGGGATTGAGCCCTGCATCAGGCTCTCTGCTCAGCGGGAAGCCTGCCCCCCCCCCCGGCCCCACTTCTCTGCCTGCCTGTGATCTCTGTCAAATAAATAGATAAAATCTTAAAAAAAAAAAAAAAAAATCTTCAAAGAAGCCAGGAGGAAAACAACACCTTCCCTTAAGGGAACAGTAAGAATTGCAACCATGCGAGAAAGGAAGGAATGAAATATTTTTACAGGTAAGGGGACGGTACCCACCAACTTTCAAACCTGCAGCCTTCAAAATTATCCTTCAAAAGTGAATTAAAGACTTTCTCTGGCCAATAAAAATTGAGGGAATTTGTTGCCAGTAGATCTGCCTTGCAAGAAATACTAAAAGTCCTTCAAAGACAAGAAGAAGGGTAGGACAAAAACTAGATCAACGTAAGGAGCATCAGAGAAAGGTTAAGTGGATAGAAAATAAACTCTCCCTTATTCCTAATTCATCCAAGAGAACGGCTCAAACTACCAGCAACAATGTACTTCTGTGCAGACCTGAGTTCAGGCGTAGGGACATGAGCAGGACTCCACTGGGCGGGAGGAAGAATGAGGGGCTGTCCTCAGGCACCTGCACTCCCATGCAGCATGTGTCACCTGACTGCTCACTTGGGTTGTAAGCGCACACTGTGGACTGGAGGGCAACCAGTAAAAAAGGTAAAAAGGAAAGAAAATGGAATCACATAAAAAGTTCAATTAAAACTACAAAAAGCAGGGACCCCTGTGTGGCTCAGTCAGTTAAGCGGCTGCCTTCAGCTCGGGTCGTGGTCCCGGTGTCCTGGGATCGAATCCCACATCGAGCTCCTCCTCGGTGGGGAGCCTGCTTCTCCCTCTGCCTCTGCCTGCCACTCTGCCTGCTCTCGAGCGCGCGCTCTCTCTCTCCGACAAATAAATAAAAATAAAATCCTTCAAAAAAAAAGAAAACACACTACAAAAAGCAGAAAACATGTGGAAGACAAAAGCAGCAAAAAATCACTAAGAAAGGCAGGGAAAAAAATCACGAACAGTAACAATCTGTTAGATGTTAATGCAACTGACAAGGACCTTCCTCAGACTCTCCGGAGGCCTCACTACCTACTTGCCCGAAGGTCAATTCTCGCGCCGCCGTCAGAAACACACCAGAACTGGTTTTCCCCAATCAACCACACAATAGTGCAGGTGACCTGAGTGCACCTGCGGCCTACAAGGCTAAACCCAGGCAGTGCAAGTCATTTAGATTAGCATCTAATTAGACTCTTCATACTAGCAGCCGGAGTTTAATTTGTCAAGTAAAAAATACATGGGAATGGGGCGCCTGGGCGGCTCAGTGGGTTAAAGCCTCTGCCTTCGGCTCAGGTCATGATCCCAGGGTCCCGGGATGGAGCCCCGCATCGGGCTCTCTGCTCGGCAGGGAGCCTGCTTCCCCCTCTCTCTGCCTGCCTCTCTGCCTACTTGTGATCTGTCAAATAAATATATAAAATCTTTAAAAATAAAAAATTTAAAAAGGTTCTCGATTTCTCCAAGTAGATGTTACAATTATGAAAAATAAGCTGGGGTATAAACACAATACCAAAGATACTCCCTCAGGGTGAAGGCTGGTCATTCAAGCATCATTTCCCTACCGCTGCTTGCTACTGTAACCCATGTACCATGACCTGGATACCAAAACACCAAGCTCGGATTCCCAAAGCAAAGTCAGCTACCATCTCCTATCATTACTCTACAGGCGAATTAAGCCATTAGGATTTACATTTATAAATGTTATTAATAGAGAATTTTTGTTGGTAGAATTCTGGGTAAAGTAACTCTGGTCCTTTTTTCTAAGTATCTGAGACTTCCCCTTTGCAATCAAGAGAAGTGCATAGACTTACCACCCAAACTACCTTTACTGATTTCTATTCCTGTGTAACACTGAAAAAGTACCAGAAAGGCACTCCAGGGGCTCCCAAACCTCTTGGTTACCTTCAAAAACTCACCTTATTCGCTTTAAAACTTCCTCTGACCAACCTAACCACCTCATGTATTTCTCTAAATACATGGATAATCTCGAATACAGACCCTTGAATCAAACACTCCTCACCAACTGCCAGCAGCAGTCTGCAGAAAAAGAAAAGCCCCAGCCACAAAGAGAACAAATGCTCCTGCCCCAAAATAAAGATGTAAGTTAAATGAAACAAAATATCCACACCACTGAACTAGCACAAATTTACTACCCCGCCACCAAATACCACCTCCCCCCAACCGTGCCCCAGAAACAGGCTGTTGACAGAAATGATCTCTACCAGGTAAGGCGAAGATGAGGAGACAGTGAGAAGGCTGGTCTCAGAAAACACATGGGACCAGACCCTCTCCTAACAGTCCCTTCCCCTAGAGGACCTTATGGGATTCAGGAGGCACAGCTTGGCTTCTGTGTGCTCTCACCCTTGGAACTTCTCAATCAGCTTTGACTATAAATACATCAGTGTTACTTGATGAGCTACGTGAGGTGCTGCAGGACAAGTTAGCTCTATAAAGCCAAGTTCTCTCTGAGTTGGCCCCCTTCAGCTACGCAGCCTTGCTTTTTCGGTTTCTGAAGGCGAGGGAAGCCCAAGAATAAACACGGGCCCAGCGGGACGGCCATAAGCACATCATCCTTAGACGTCTACAGACCATCCCAGAGTCAAGGTGCTCAAGTGCGGTATAGGACTTAGACACCTCCACGCTCTGAGGTCTTACTCTACAGCCCAAAGGCTGGCCACCCACCCAGTAAGACGTTACTAGACAGAAGTGACCCTCTTTCCACAAGACCTTTCTCAAATACCTCTCTACCTAACATCTAACAAACCTCCCTCTGCTCGCAAAAGAAAAAAAACACAAAAACCTCCTTTGTTCTTTCCAATCTGTGAAGACTGAATGTCGGGAATGGGAGGAGAAACCCTCCTCCTTGCACAACGCCTCTTCTTCTCCTCCCAGACTGCCACTCATTACACATTACCTTAACAGAATTCCAGCGAAAGGTCATATATCCACAGAACACATTCCCAATCTTTAGCTTAAAAACCCAGCAAATCAATATACTCTTTACTTCTATTAATTCAGAAAAGAGATAACTGTAAAGAAAACTTTATTTTTAAGATTTTATTTTTAACTAATCTCTACACCCAACATGGAGTTTGAACTTAAACCAACCCAAGATCAAGAGTCACACAGTCCAAAAAAATAATAATAATTCACATGCTCTACCAAGAGCCACCCAGGCACCCCAAGAAACCATTTTTTTAAACGTTTAATTCTTCTGTGGCATCAAGCTAATTTAGTGGAATGCCGTTTGGTTAATGGAAATGAAAGCACCCAGTACATTTAACAAGAAATCAGTACATCTGGGGGCATCTGGGTGGCTCAGTCAGTTAAGCATCTGCCTTCAGGGTCCTGGGATCGAGCCCTACACTGGGCTCCCTGCTCAGCCAGGAGTCTGCCTCTCCCTCGCCCTCTGCTGCTTCCCCTGCTTGTGTTTTCTTTAAGTCTTTAAAAAGGGAGGGACAAAGGAAAAGAGAGAGAGAAAGAAGAAACTAAATCTGGAGAAGTTACCTATGTATCATTCCATTACCTGAGAATTCTCATAATGGGGGGGCTGGGGACAGACACACAGAAGGGAACCGTCGTCACTCCTTCCCACAAACCATCTACTTACATATTTGTTACCTAATACGCCTCAAGGATTCCTGAGACAAACAAGGAAGCTACTTCCACTGAACTCAAGATCTGAGACCAATGATTGCCAAAACTGGTAATTATCGACTATTAGACACTTACAGGCACGACTAATTTCCTTTCACTAAAATAAAATAGAAAATGTGTCAAGTATCCAGTCCCGGTTTGTGAATTCAAAGTGGGTATTTCTGCCCCCAACTTTCGGAAAGTCTGGATTCCATTATTAATCACAGAAGGGTCATCAGGACAAAGACAAACCAGGAAGGATCCAATCCAAACAAGGTTTTCTCAGCACTGTCGGTCTGGGGCGACGCCTTAGGCACACAGGGAGCACAGAAGTGGCGATTCCAAGCCTACCCCAGAGGAACACACAGGAAGGTCCTGGAATCCTGTGTTGGTGAAAAGGAGAACAAGAATTTTAAAGGGTACAAATCACATACCACCGAAGAAATCACCCTTCCAAATACAACTGATCCTTGCAACTCACCTTAAGAATCCTAAAACAACTGGAGTATTTTTATAAACAAATACACACAAAAAAAGAAACCCCACCAACTCACAACGCACTGCCTCAGAGCCACTCGTGGTAGCTACTGTTTCTTACTTAGGATGGTCGAAACTCCCCACAAATGTTAAGAAAGGACCAAAGTTTTCAGAGAAAACCCAGCTATGCCCAAATAACGAAGAGCTTTCGAAGTAAGGTATTAGAGGTATAAATAAAAATACACTCCTCCCCACTTTGACATATAATGCAACCCTGAGGAACTTAACTGCCTTTATAATTTTTTCAAGATTTTCAGTTCTCTCTACATCCACCACAGAGCTTCAACTTACACCCGGAAACCAAGAGTCACGTGCCGCAAACAGAGCCAGCCAGGAGCCCCTACCTCTGGTTTTTTTGTTTTTTTTTGTTTTTCAGAAATTAATTTTCCCCACCTTAAAAATGAAGTACTTAAATAAACAGTACAAAGAACAACAGGTATTTTCTAAACTTACGTCTTTCTTAGTTAGTACATTAAAACAAAAAGGGTGAACAGTGATCCTGCATGCTACCATTAAAGGACAAAATTTGGAAAAAAACCTATAATTGATATATAATAAAAGCATCAAAGTTCTCCAAGCTGAGTTACCCATTAACTCATTTCCTTTAATTAGGTTTTAAAGAGTCTTTCCGGGGCGCCTGGCTGACTCAGGTGGTACGATAAGTGACGCATTACCTTGGCGCTAGGAGTTCCAGCCCCAGGTGGGGGCAGGGACTAGTCGCTCGTCCTCGCGCTCCTGCCCCACCCCCGCCCGTCACTCTGCGCATCTTCAACCTTGCCGTTCTTCTGCCTCCTGGATTTACTTTTTTAAGATTTTATGTATTTATGTGACCGACAGAGATCACAAGTAGGCAGAGAGGCAGGCAGAGAGAGGGGGACGCAGGCTCGCTGCCTCCCGAATTTCAAGTTCTCACAAATCCTATGTATCAAAGAGAAAGGACAGCATTTGTTCATTCTTGCCACATCCTAATTCCCCAACAAACCTGCAATTACGCCCATTTCACCACTAGGTGGTGTCCTGGGCAAAAAAAAAAAAAAGTAACCCAGATTTCTAACACAGACCACCCCCTACCCTAAATCAGATTCGTTTCCAAGATTTCAACAAAAAAAGTTTTTATATATTCTGTTAAAATATCCCCTTACAAATAGAGGCCGATTCCATTCACTTGATCCTTACTAAGAGACCTCAGAAAAGGCATGTCATCAGCCTTACCCATTAACACAGCAGCTGACCTTCAGTGGGCGGACCCACCAGCAGAGGGTAACAAGGAACATCACCAAGGCGACGCAGTCAGCATTACACAGCAACCGTGAAAAGCTGAACTTACAATATCTCGGTGAGGGTGAGGGCACCGGGGGGCTCCGTCGGTTAAGCATCTGCCTTGTGCTCAGGTCATGAACCCGGGGTCCTGGGATGGAGTTCCAGGTCCGAGCAGGGAGTCCGCTTCTGCTTCTCCCTCCACCTGTGTGTTCTTCCTCTCTGGCGCGCACGCTTGCGCTCTCAAATAAGTCAGTAAGATCTTTAACAAAGGAACTCACTGAGTTTTAAAGTGCCCTCTTTAAAACTAAAAGTATGCAGACACCACCCCACCGCAAAGCTGGGTTTTTGAGTTTCCTGGTCAAAAACTACTGACGGTGCGAGCTGTACTGGATCTGTAACAACTGTGTGTTTACAACTGTCCAAAACAGCGTTAACACAAGGGAAACTGGTTCCACTCTTAATTCTCACACCTATGAAAGCAGTGGGTTCGCTAAAACAGAAAAGCTGTCGCCCGCCACGGAGCCGCGAGCAGCGTCCCTCCCTGCCCGTGACCGGTCTGCAGCACGGTACTCAGCAGAACTCCCCACCCGGCCCTCCAGAGACGTCTGTCCTGCAGCCAAGAACACCCCTCAAACCGCCAATGTCAAACCAAGAAAACAAAATTTAAAACACTGACGATTTTTCCTAGAGGACGCTGAAACTCCCAATCTGACCATCTCCTACAGCAACAGGTCGAGTCCGTTCAGGGCGATCTCAAAACTCAACTTCGCAACCCGCCCCCAAGCCAATTCGCCCCCGAATTCGACGCGCAGGATCTAGAACGTTCCGCGGCTCACTGGAGAATGCGCCGAAAAAGCCCTCCCGTTGTGTTACCCACCGCGCCTGTACCCGGAGCGGCGGGAGTCCCGACTGCGTTTCCCGGAGAGAGACCGTAAGTAAAGCCGAGGCGGAGCCGGGAAGGAACCGCACAGCCACCGAACACTTCGGAGCCGCCTTTCCTCGAAACGACAGTGAGCCCGAAAACCGACCGGCGAGAAGCTAGGTGCCACGGTTTCTCCCGCCTCTCGTCGGTCCCTGCTCGTCGTCAGACCCGAGTCCTCCCCAACTCGAGCCCCGACTTCCAGGGCGCCGGCTGGGGCAGGGCGCGGAGGAGCGCAGCGCCGGCCCCTCACGGGGTGACCTTGCTGCGCGGCCATGCCCCCGGGCTCGCGCGAGCAGGCGACAGCCACGACGCGCTCGGAGACCTTCGGAGACCTTCGGGGACCACACGCGGCCTGCGGCGGACTCGGCCCGCGCCGACCCTTCCCTTACTTGGGCAGCAGCTGATGCGAACCCAGGGCACAGCGGCGCGCTCCGCCCCACAGCGAACTTCCAAGAAGCCCCGAAGTTCTGGGCACGCGGCTTCGCGTCTCCGCGGCCGCTTCCCTGCCGCCGCCTCCCGCGCGGCCGCTCCTCTCGCCGCGAACCCACCGGCTCCGGGCTCCGGGCCCGTCCACCCGGGACTCGAGGGCAAAGAGCCCCTCGTGCCGCACGGCCCCCGCCGCCGCCGAGCCCCGGCCCGCGCCGCTCGCCCGCCCGCCCGCCCAGGCCCGGCACTGGCCCGGCCCAACCGCCGGCGCGGGGCCGGCCAAGGGCGAAGGCCGCCCCCGACTCCCGGGACCCGGGACCCCGGCCCGCCCCCGGCCTCCATGCGCCCGGCCCGACGGCCGCCCCCGACCCGCCAACCCCCGGACCCGCCGTCCACCCCCGACCCCCGACGTCCGCCCGCGACCGCAACGCCAGCGCCCCTCGCCCGACGCCCACCCCGGGACCCCGGCCTCACCCCGCGGTCCCGGCCCCCGACAGACACCCCAGCCAGACGCCCAACCCCGAAACCCCGACCCCACACAGCAGGCCGCAGGTCCCGACCCCCGACCCAACCCCCCTCCCCGGTCCCCCACACCGGCCCGACGCCCGACCCCCGCCCGCGGGCGACCCTCACCGAGGACAAGGAGCCGGCGGCGAGCAGGAGGCGCGGCGGGGCGGCGGCCCGGGTCCCCTCGGCTCCGGCACGGCGGCGCTGGCGGCGGTGGCGGCGGCGGCTCCTCGCGCTTTCCTTTCTCTCCTTTCTCCGACAACAAACAGGAAGTGCGTCACGCGGCGGCGGCGCGGCGACGAGCACTTCCGCCCGGCTCTGACGCCGCGCATGCGCCCCGCCCCGCCCGCCTTCCCGAAGGTTCGCGGAGGCTGGACTGGGGGGTGGGGGTGGAGGGGAGGAGCTCCCGCGAGTGTTGCTCGGCGTCCACGGATCGGCGGGGTGGCGGCGGGTGGAGGAGGCCGCGCCTGCGGCCGTCGGCCTCCCCTGGTGTCCGGCCCGCCGCGGCCGCCCGGGATAGGCCTCTCTGACGTGGACTAGCGTGGGCGGTCACGTTTAAGGACCTACAGGCCCAGTGTCGGCCTGAGCCGAAGCGGCCCCTTTGTACAAGGGCGCGTCGGTGCAGAGGGGTCGTCGGGTGCGAGCGTGTCCCCCCCAGGGGCAGGGAGAGAGGCTGACCGCGTCTCCGGGGAGCGCAGACCCCCTGCCAGCTGTGCCTCTCCCGCACCCGTCTCGGAACTCACCCCCCACCCCCCGCTCCCACCCCACCCCCAACCCTGCCTGCTGTGCCTCTCCCGCACCCCTCCCGTAACTGACTCCCCACCCCAGCCTTGCTACCCCCACCGCCATTCCCACCCCACCCCCAGCTCTGCCAGTTGTGCCTCTCCCGCATCTGTCCCAGAACTGACCCCCCACCCCGGCCCTGCACTCCCCACCCCACCCCCAGCCCTGCCTGCTGTGCCTCTCCCGCACCCCTCCCGGAACTGAACTCCCACCCCACCCCCATCCCTGCCTGCTGTCCTCTTCTCCTCCCCTCCTGGAACCGACCCCCCACCACCACCCCTGCTGCCCTCCTGGAGCTGACTCCCCACCCCAGCATCCTCTGGCTTCCGCTCCAGGACGGTGTTGAAGGCGGGGTTTTAGACCATTTCAGGGGGCTCCTTGGTTTTCCGGGATGTCCCCTAGGTATGCACGAGGTGCATACATTGTTAGGCTTCTGTTTGCTCTCCTCCTCTTACTTGGTCTTAGGTCAGTTTAATTAGTAGAGGGGCAACTTCCCCCCACCCTCCTAACTGATCTAAGCCCTTGAGAGCCTTGAGTAGAAGATACTTTCAACGCTTTTTATTTATAACATCTGATTAATAAGCTTCACTCTAGGCCCTGGGAAGGCTTAAGTAGCCCTGCCTCTAGTTTGTCCTACTCTGGGGGACAGACTGCCCCAAGGTGGGCCACTCTGGCATGAAGATTATTTTGAGCTGATGGCAAAGGAGACCCTGTGGGCTCAACAGAACTTTTTGCCCCTCCTTTAATTACATGAAAGAATGTAAATTGGGAGTCTTCCCAAGAACACTGGTTACTACCAGAGATAAATTTTATGTGAGTGACCCATCCTATGGCAGGACAAACATCTAATTAGCGAACATTTGCTCTTTTTCTTACTGCCCTGTGAATTACATTCCTTCCCTTCAAAGCCCCAGGCCCTTACCTTTTTCTTAATTCAGGGTAACATATATATATCTCATTTTGTCTGACTGTCTCTGGAATTTCCTGCCTCTGTGGATGCCCTATGTGTAAGCTATTAAATTTGATTTTTTTCCTGCTGATCTACCTCATGTTAATTTGAACCTTAATCCAGGTAGAAGGAACTGGAAGAGGAATTCATGCTCCCTGGCACTACTTAAAAACAAAAGATAGTTTTATATTGTGCATATTCTTGTGTTTCTTAAATGTTCATTGTATCACTTACACCATCGTTTTTAGTAAGTGACCTGTTAGCAAAAGAAAACAAAAAACATGTCTTTTTCTGGGTCAGTTCCTTATTCTTTCTTTTAGTAGATCATATAAATGGTCAAAAAGAAGGAATAAGACAGTATTTGCTTTTGGTATGGATACTTCATGATAAAACCCAAGATAATCTCAACAGAGACTAAAATTTCATTCAGGTACATCCACAGTTTGCCGCTGTCATTTGTAATGGTATATACCAGCCGGCTGATGGAATTTCAGGTCCCTTCCAGTGTTGACAGTCCTATCATGTGACATTTCACATTGAAATAAGTCCCTACAGCAAGTGTGAGCTAATCTTGAAATGCAGACAGGACAGAAACATGAATTTTAAATAGTAAGTGGCAGGCTATCCACAAATAACTTGTTCAACCTCCCTC
The DNA here is from genome assembly GCF_902655055.1 of Lutra lutra. Taxonomy (NCBI): domain Eukaryota; kingdom Metazoa; phylum Chordata; class Mammalia; order Carnivora; family Mustelidae; genus Lutra; species Lutra lutra. Next base: position 107,373,854 of record NC_062288.1, on the reverse strand, counting down.
CAAAAAAAAAAAAAAAAAAAAAAAACTAAAACACCTGTCAGTGCAGCGGACTATATTATCAGAAAACCAAGTAGAAAAAAAAAGAAAAGAAAAACCAAGTAGGACAAAACAAGGGTCTCCCCATCCCCCACACCCCCACCCTCACCCACTGGGATTCACATGGTATGCTGGGTGGACTGGGATAAACATTAAGTGACATTAAATGACATGGCAATATTTAAGTGACTCTTTAAAAAAAAAAAAGAAACTCTTTTAAGTAAACAACAGGAAGGATCTTTCAAAATAAGGTTGAGGGGTGCCTGGGTGGCTCAGTGGGTTAAAGCCTCTGCCTTTGGCTCAGGCCATGATTCCAGGGTCCTGGGATAGAGCCCCACATCAGGCTCTCTGCTCCGTGGGGAGCCTGCTTTCTCCTCTCTCTCTCTGCCTACTTGTGATCTCTGTCAAATATTTTTTAAAAAATAAGATTGAGGATTTATCCCAAAATTAATTTTAGCCCAGATGGTGATGCTCCTGGAAACTCCAGCGTACAATCAACTCAAAACGGAACAGCAAGGATTTAAACTGGGGTGAGTGAAGCCCATTTCGGGCGGAATGAGGAGACAGCCAGCCGAGAAGGAAGGCTGCCTCCGGGGACTGTGTGCCTGTTAGCTTGCCGGGTACAGAGACTTCCAGCCCTGAGGACGGGAAATAATTACTTGTGTGGACAGCAAGGACTTCACTCCTTATCTGGTGGGAAAGGGAGGCCAGGCATAGACACACCTGGGGTTTCCAGGATGGGTAGGAAATTGGGAGCTTCTATGACTTGGTTGCCGCATCTGTAAAATGGAGATAATAGGCTTATGGGAAGGGTTGGTCCCAATGCACTCATCTCAGCCTGGCAGAGAGTAAATGATGGCTCCTCTGTGTCATGGCCTCTTTGAGAAACTGAGGAAAGGTACAAACTTCCCAGAATCATTTGCACATGACAGGAAGGAGTGGGCAGACATCAGCACGCCCTGCACACGCACCCTGCCGAGCGCATCCTAGAGTCCAGGAGCACCTGCTGAAGGTCCAGAATGACAGTGTGGCAATTTTTATCACACTGTGAAATTTATGTTTGATTCAAGAACATTTGTAGAAATTTCCCAAAGGCAATAAACACAGGAAACAAGGAGAAAAAAAGTACATACAAGATTTGCAGACCACCAGCTCCTCCTTACCAGGAAATACCAGGCCAACTATAAAGATAATGACATTCTTTTTTCTTTTCTTTTTTTTTAAAGATTTTATTTATTTATTTGAGAGAGAGACAGTGAGAGAGAGCATGAGCAAGGAGAAGGTCAGAGAGATAAGCAGACTCCCCACGAAGCCAGGCGCCCAATGCGGGACTTGATCCTGGGACTCCAGGATCATGACCTGAGCCGAAGGCAGTCGTCCAACCAACTGAGCAACCCAGGCATCCCTCTTTTTTCTTTTTTAAGATTATTTATTTGTTTGAAAGAAAGAGTGATCTAGAGAGTACAGAAACAGAGGCAGAGGGAGAGTGAGAAGCAGGCTCCCGGCTGAGCAGGGAGCCTGATGTGGGGCTCAATCCCAGGACCCTGGGATCATGATCTGAGCCGAAGACAGATGCTTGACCGACTCAGCCCCCCAGGCGCCCCAGGGCTGCTCTATTTCTCGGCAGCAAACACATCCAAGATACATTAAGAAAGTGCACATAACGTGAAACCATCTTTATAAAATTATATTCGTGTGTGTGTGTGTGTATGTGTGTGTGTGTGTGTAGGTCAAAGTGGACTCAGCTGCCTCCATTTTGACCTCCAACTTTACAGTGGGTTCTTCTTTTCAGTTGGTCCCTTGGCGCAGGCAGAAGACCCCAAGACAAAGCATCCCGTGGTGGGAGAGGAAACTCTGCCCTGGAGGGTAAGGACCACCCTCCCCTGCGCAACTGACTCCAAGACGGTGACCCATTTGACCTTCAGTGCTGGCCTTCACGGACCCACCCTCCATCACCCCACGTTTTCCTTATATAAACCCAGAAGTCAGGGGCATCTGGGTGGCTCAGTGGGTTAAAGGCTCTGCCTTCAGCTCAGGTCATGATCTCAGGGTCCTGGGATCAAGCCCCGCATCGTACTCTCTGCTCAGCGGGGAGCCTGCTTCCTTCTCTCTCTCTCTGCCTGCCTCTTTGCCTACTTGTGTTCTCTGTCTGTCAAATAAATAAATAAAATCTTTAAAAAAAAATAAAATAAGGGACGCCTGGGTGGCTCAGTTGGTTAAGCAGCTGCCTTGGGCTCAGGTCATGATCCCAGCGTCCTGGGATCGAGTCCCACATCGGGCTCCTTGCTTGGCAGGGAGCCTGCTTCTCCCTCTGCCTCTGCCTGCCACTCTGTCTGCCTGTGCTCACTCTCACTCCTCTCTCTATGACAAATAAATAAATAAAATCTTTAAAAAATAAAAATAAAAAATAAACCCAGAAGTTGGTCTGGCATTTCACGGCGTCCTTGAGATCCGAGCCCGCTGTCTTCCAGTGTGGGCCTCACTGAAGTAACTTCCTTTCTTCTTCCTCGGCCACGCGTCTCTGTACCTTTGGACTTTGTCACCGGCGTGTGGCTAACCCGGTGTGTTTGGGATCCCCGGAACCAGGTGCTCACGCACCCCTGTGACCCGGCTCCGGGCGAGAGGCTTCTCTGAGAAGGGTCTCGGTGCAGAAGCTCACGAGCTTCCCCGATGACAGCGGGCAGCCAAGGACCGGGGTACCTGCAGAATCTGGTCCTCGCCCAGGTTGGCAGAGGGCTGCTTTGCCGGGACCTAGGCGGGGGCGGCAACACTGGTCCTGGAATGGACTAAGGAAGAAAGCCAGTGGCTGGAGAATGAAGGTCAAGGGACACCTTGGGGTTTCTCGGTTGTGTTTTGTTGCCTATGTCTGGCCATTGCCCCAAAGGCCCTCTAGCACCTTTCCAATCAAAGCCGCTGGGACAAGAGAACAGGAGAGAAAAGCAATCGGAAAAGGAGTTTCTTCTCGGAGGAGGTCAGGAGGTTGGGGACAAAGCGTAAAGGAAGGGATCTCACCTTGAGAAGGAAGGATTTACATCTGTTCCTTCAAAACACAGGAAGAAGAAAAGGCAGAGACGGGTGGGACTCAGTGAAGGAGGTGGCGTGGCAATGGAAGGCAGACCCGGGTGATCGGAGGGAAGGCGAGGTTGGGGGGGTTTGGGGGGGTCGCAAGACAGGGTGCAAGGGTGTGAGAGTTCCCCCATCTTCTGAAAGGAAACACAAATAGCTTGTGAGCAACTCATTCAATCTTGAAGCTCCCGTGCTGCCGTCTCTGGCACAGCTGGGTTTTTTAGGGGAACAGGGAAAGAGCAGAGGACTAACCCAGAGGCCAGAAACCAGCTGCTTTTAAGTACTGGACACACTGGTGTGACACCCGAATTCAATCTTGTGCCCAGCATCCCCTGAATGCCCAGTGAAACGTCAGCGTCGGTGATGCTGTGACTTTAACCATGCCACGAGCCTGGTGTCCCTGTCTGTACGGCACACCTAGGGACCGCTACCATACCTTTCCGGGGATGTTGGGATAGTTCTTGGAGATCCCCAGATAAAAGGAATTATGAAAACATGAGGTATTCTAAGAGAACGGGCTATTTCACATACATATTTAACAAAAACACCCCCTTGGAAGCCTCAAGGAGACACATGTCAGTCAAAAATCTCAGAGGCCGGGCCCCGGCGAGGCTCGGTGGTGAAGTGTCTGCCTTCGACCCGGGGTCCTGGGATCGAGCCCTGCATGGGTCTCTGTGCTCTGCGGGAAGCCTGCTTCTCCCTCTCTCAGTCCCCCTGCTTGTGCTCTCTCTCTCGCTGTCTCTCTCTCTCCGTCAAATAAATACAATCTTTAAAAAAAAGAAAACTCAAAGGCCACCCAAGACTTCATCACCCACAAAGAAGCCGACATGTACAAGTGGTTAACGTTTTAGATTTCCTGCCTTCAAAACACGTTGTCCACAGTTTGTGTCAGAAACAGCTGCTTGGGGGCATCTGCGTGGCTCAGTGGGTTAAAGCCTCTGCCTTCAGCTCAGGTGGGGCGCCTGGGTGGCTCAGTGGGTTAAGCCGCTGCCTTCGGCTCAGGTCATGATCTCGGAGTCCTGGGATCGAGCCCCACATCGGGCTCTCTGCTCAGCGGGGAGCCTGCTTCCTCTTCTCTCTGCCTGCCTCTCTGCCTGCTTGTGATCTCTCTGTCAAATAAATAAATAAATAAAATCTTTAAAAAAAAAGAAAAGAAAAGAAACAGCTGCTTGAAGGCACCTGGGGGACTCAGGTAGTGAAGCGTCTGCCTTTGGCTCGGATGTGATCTCAGGGTCCTGGGATCGAGACCCTCTTCAGGGTCCCCACTCAGCGGGGAGTCTGCTTCTCTCTGCCTGCTGTTCCCCCTGCTTGTCCTCTCTCTCTTCCTCCCTCTGTCTCTCTCTCAAATAAAATAAAATCTTAAAAAAACAAAAACAAAAACAAAGAAGGGGCTCCTGGGTGGCTCAGTGGGTTAAGCCTCTGCCTTCTCTTCTGGTCATAATCCCAGGGTCCTGGGATCGAGCCCCGCATCGGGCTCTCTGCTCAGCGGGGAGTCTGCTTCCTCCTCTCTCTCTGCCTGCCTCTCTGCCTACTTATGATTTCTCTCTCTCTCTGCGTCAAATGAATAAATAAAATCTTAAAAAAAAAAAACAAAACCAAAACAAAACAGAAAGAAATAGCAGCTTAATCCTCGCTCAGACACTTGAAACAGAGTCGACCGCACACTCCGGGGTCCCTGAGACCCTCCCACACATACGTGATTTCCTAGAAATCACGTTATTGTAACACCAAGACCTATTGCCAACTGCCGAACGCCCAAGTGTGGCCGCGCGCGCGGTGCGTGTGCCCTGCTGCCTTCTGTGCGAAAAGAAACACAACTGCAGTGCCTTAGGGGGCTCTGAGGTCAAACCCCAAATGCTGGGGGTGGGGGAGGGCACTGGGAGGACAGAGCCCAGGATGAAAATGAGACTTGTTCCTGAGTGGTGTTCTAGATGGTTAAACTAGTGAATATATCAGCTACTGAAACTTTTCCAAAACCATTTTAAAAATAAAACATTAACGCGACAGATCTGTATGTGACCACAAGAGCTCCAGCACATAGTGCCGAGCTCAGAACAGAATGTGCAGTGTGACCCCAGCGAGCTCAGAAAGTCTGTGGGGCGGCTGGGGCGGGGCCCACAGGGGGTTCATATTTAGGCCCTGTTGCAGTTCTCCATGTGTCTTTTTGCTGAAAGGATTAAAAAGGAGAACACAGTACCTTTACTGTGCATTTCTTCGCCATTCCTTAGACATTACTGGTGATGTGCCGGTTACAGCGCTGGAGAAATGAAGAGTAGCATCCTTGACTTTGGGTACCACGTGTTGGAGGGGAAGTGCTGGGACTTTTGTAAAGTGTCTGCTTTAAAGGGCACAGACCATGCACGTCCTACAAAAACACACGTGTGCCCACTCACTGAAAGCCTCGGACGGGAGGCACATGTACGAATACGTAAAGAGAGAAAATGGGGCAAAGTGTTAATAATCGATGCACCCAAGTGAAAAATATGAAATGTTCACTATTCCATAGCTTTAGTATTTTTCAGAAGAGTCACAGGGCGTGGGAGGGTACACAGGAGCAGAAAATGGTGGGAGCCTCGAGCCTGGGAGGCAGAGTATGTGTGGGGGAAGCTGGGAACGGGCCCGGATGCTTACTGTTTGAACCCCATGCCCTGAGGACGTATCCACATGTAGAATCAACAGGCCCAGGGAAAGGGGTGCTGTCTAAACCCCTGTGACCCCCCCCCACAACGCTCGTGGGCATTTCCTGATTCAGGTAAGAAAGTGAGCCGCATCTGGCTGACCTTGGAAAGGGGTCAGTCAGGCTTCGGCTGATGGGCGCTGTGAAGCTTCTGACTTGCTCATGACAGGTCACTGAAGCTGTCACACTCTTCCCATCAAATGAACAGAAAAGCTGTAGGTGACACGCGCAGAGGACGAGCTCCGGCAAACCCAGAGAGCTGCTCCGCGGTCAGACTTGGTGGCCAACCACGGCACCCCTGCGCCTGGGACTGTCGGAGCTCCGAACTGCACGGGGCCCCCCTGGGCGTTCTGCTCCACTCAGACACCTGCTCGTCATGAGACACAGAGTAATACGAAATATGGGTCATAGCGATGGCGTCACAAACCAGTCCCATATATTCGGCATTTCCATAAAACGGATAGAGAAAGAAAGGAGGCACCGACCCCAGAGAAACAAAGGAAGAGCACAGGGCTGACCTTCCCTGCAGGTTCTTGTGAATTCCGACTGCTTTTCTCTGATCTTTGTGTGGCTGACGAGTGCCATGGCAGTCACATCCTCAAACTGTGCGTTTGAGGAATTGAAGTGGTGGAAATATCCATAAAATGACTTTTTGGCTCATCTTGCCAAGCGGCTGACCTGCGCGTGGTGTGTGACCACAGGGACACGCTCAGCAGGTAGCCTCGAATACGGCCACGGACTCATCCTGGGGCTCCTGAGCCCCGAGTACCTCGGAGACCCAAATGAGAATTTAAAACCATAAACTTCTAGAAGAAGATACAAGTGAAAATCTGTGAGACTTCCATCAGCTGGGATTGTGCAGGACACTAAAAGCATTTGTCATAAAAGATAAAACCGGTATTTTGGACTTCATTAAAATTAAAAAATTTTGTTCAAAAAACTGTTATAGGAGCACCTGGGTGGCTCAGTTGTTAGGCATCTGCCTTCGGCTCAGGTCATGGTCTCAGGGTCCTGGGATCCGGCCCTGCATTGGGCTCTCTGCTCAGCGGGGAGCCTGCTCATGATCTCTCTCTCTCTCTCTGTCAAATAAATAAAATCTTAAAAACAAAACAAAAACAAAAAAGCAAAAACAAAGCCAGAAAGGGGAGTGTTGGCAAAACTGGGGTAATTGGACCCCAGTGCCCTGTGGGTGGGAAGGGGAATGAGAGTAGCCTCTGTGGAAAAGTGTTCTCACTCCTCAAAAAATTAAAAATAGAATTACCAGATGACCCAGCAATTCCACTTGTGGGTGTAGACCCAGAGAAGGGAAAGCAGGCGCCCGAGGAGCTATGGGCACGCCCGTGTTCACACAGCAGTATTCACAGGAGCCAAGGCTGGAGGCAACCCAAGCGTCCACGGGCGGACGAGCAGACAAGCGAATGCGGTCCCCCTGTGCGACAGACTAGAACTCAGCCTCAAAAATGAAGAGAATCAGGGCGCCTGGGTGGCTCAGTTGGTTAAGCGGCTGCCTTGGGCTCGGGTCATGATCCCGGTGTCCTGGGATAGAGTCTCATGTCGGGCTTCTTGCTCGGCGGGGGGCCTGCTTCTCCCTCTGCCACTGCTGCCATTCTGCCTGTGCTCGCTCTCTCTCCCTCTCTCTCTGACAAATAAATAAACAAAATCTTAAAAAAAAAAAATGAAGAGAATCCCACAGCAGGCTACAGCACGGAGGGGCCTTGCCGACCTCCTGCTCCCAGAACCGGCGGCTCACAGAAGGGCAAGCGCTCTGGTTTCCCGTCTGTGAGGTCCCTGGAGCCGTCAGATCCAGAGGGAGAGAAAGAGGAGAAGGTGGGTGCTCAGGGACCGGGGGTGGGGAGCGAGTCAGTGCTTCGTGGGGACGGAGTTTGCGTTTCACCAGATGGAGAGAGTCCTAGACATGGGGATGGGATGGTCGCACACGAGTGAATGACTTGAATGCTGCTGAGCTGTGGACCTAGAAATGGTTAAAAATGGTAAATTTTATATTATGTGTATTTTACCACAAAAAAAAAAATTGGAGAGGGGCGCCTGGGGAACTCTGTCGTTAAGCATCTGCCTTAGGCTCAGGTCATGATCCCAGGGTCCTGGGACCGAGCCCTACATCGGGCTCCTGCTCAGTAGAAAGCCTGCTTCTCCCTCTCCCACTCCCCCTGCTCCTGTTCCCTCTCTCTCTGTGTCTCTCTCTGTCAAATAAATAAATAAAATCTTGAAAAAAAAATTTGAGAAAAAAAATCTGATGTGTGATCTTTCAGGCTTGCCCATGGCCAGTCCCAAGCCTTTGTCCCTCCATAGATTTCAGTGTCCAGTCTGCAGCGGGCACCGTGAACAGCCAGCCAGACCCACCTGGCCCCAGCAGGTCAGCAGAGGTGCTGAGGCAGGCAGGACTTGGAGAGGAGGCAAGCCAATCCCAAGCCTATGGAGTAATGAGACCCCCATCGATGGAAGCATTCAAGGACTGAACCGACATTTGTCAGGATCCTTGAGAGCCGATTCAAGCGCTGAGGACTGCACTGGAGGAGAAGCCACACTGTGGCCACGTAGGGGGTCCCACGGCCCAGGTGCTGCCGGCAGACTCCTGCTCCTCCTGCATTTCCTTCTGTAACCCACATTTCCTCTTTCCCGCACAGGCCGCGCCGGGCGGGACCCATGAGCCCCGGAACCAGGCAGGACAGGGGTGGGCGGAGCGGGCGTCTTCTCCGGCAGGGGACGTGTGCTCGGCTCTGCGAACGTGAGAGGAGGCTGCTCAGGTCTGCGCTTTCAGAAAGCCGTCTCTGGGGTTGGTGGGAAAAGTCATTCTGGGGGTTAGTGGCACGGAGCACCCCGCTCAGCACCCACTACCAAGTAGGACGCAGTCCTGGTCGTGCTCCGTGCCCTGGTCTCTGTTGTCGTCCTGCTTTGGAGACACCTCCTGAAGGAAACCGTAACCAACTAACACACGCTCCTTCGGATTCTGGTACAGGAGCTGACCACCCGCAAAGGCCCTGGTCAGCTCCTTCCTCTGGTCAGCCGACACCGAAGAGCCAGCTCTGCGCTCAGGCTGCCCCGGCCCGGGGAAGAGTCCATGGATTGCAAGCGCGATGGGGCCATCGACCGGGCAGATCCAGATCCAAGCAAGGACGCTCGGCTTGGGGGACACTGCGGATCCGGAGGCAGTTCCGGGATTCTCAGCATCAGGAACCCGAGGAGTCATCCCTGGAGGGGAGCACTCCGCCGTCAGATCACTCTCCGCCCGCGGGAGGGCCACTTTGCGCCCTGCTTCTGCTCCCCAAGGGCTGCGGCGGCCCCTACAAGAAACACTGGCGGGGGGGGGGGGCAGTGGTCTCCGTGGCCTCTGACCCTGAGGAGGACAGCGGGGTAACAGAGCATCTGATTCTGGAACGAATGTAACCCGGAGCCTTTGTTCCTCTCAGAAGCCTCAACGCTTGACCTCCCCTGCGAGCCCCGCTCCAGAGCGACCACCCTCCACTTTTCAGTGAACCGTTAGAGTTCCCTTCCTTCCCTGACTGTTCCGAAGTCCACAGAAGCTGCTAAATGGCTCTCCAGGGTTGGCAGGAAGCCTGGAGCCCTGGGACGGGTTTCCTGCACGCATGGCCCTGGGCGGGCACTGACCCGGTGGACAGAGCCTGAGACCAGGCGTCCGGGGCTCCCGGTTCAGCCCAGGTTCGAACAACCAAACCGAGGCAGCGGCCCCACCCTCGCAGACCGAACCTTCAACACGGAAGCTCCCGACCACCCTGACTCCTTGCTTCACTGTTCAAACTTGCAGGAAAATTGAAAAATGAGTCAAATGAACCCACAGAAGTCCTTCCCGTCCCCCCGTTTTCCCATTGCTCCCCCTCGTTTCCCGTTTATTGTTGGTGGGACCGTCTGATAGTAGGTTGTTGCTACTGTGACGCTCGACCCTGAATTCTTCAGCACGTGGCCCCTAAGAGGAAGGGAAGTCCCCCTCGCCACCATCACCGTGAGAAAACAGACACCTGTTCCCTATGAGCAGCTGACACGTAGACGAGGGGAGCAGCCTGGGCCATCCGCAAATGTGCCATCTTGGCGTGTGGATTGTTTTGAGCTTGTAGGATGTCCCGCACTCAGGGATCCGACTGAGTACTTCCTCGCGGTGAGATTTAGGTGATACTGTTTAGCAAGAACAGCTTGTAGACGTGCGGTGGGCATACTGGGCGCCATCAGGTACTTCCACTGCCGAGGGCCCAATCTGACCCCTTGGCGGGAAGGCGGTGACCAGCAGACACTCCAGACTGCAAAGGTACAAGTGTGTCCTTGCACGTGACCCATCATCTGTGAGGGGGCCTGTTGAAATGACAGCACAGCACTTGGGGCGCCTGGCGGCCTCCGTCCTCAGAGCCCGCAACTCTCCATCTCAGGGTCATGGGTTCAAGCCCCGCACTGGGCGTGGAGATGACCTTCAGAGAAAAGGAAAGAGAAGGAAAGGAACGGAAAGGTGACTGCACGGCATTTTAAGTCCACATTAGCAGGACTGTGGATGAAAAAAGGCAGCCCACTGAATTTTGCATCTACAATCCGCATATTCCAACAGAGGGGCTTAGGGAGGGGTAAGGATTCGCAACACGTATTAACCACCCCTGCTTTTGTGGGCAGGGCGCCCCTGACTTTTACCTTCTTGGTCTGCCGTGTTTGGCGTTTCCTAGATCTACTGCAATCCACACGTATTGCTTTCATAATTCTGAGGGAGACGTTTCTAAAGTTTCAAGGAGAGAAGAAAGGAGGAGAACGAGGAACCCCTGGGTCCTGCAGCGGAGTGTGGGGGGCATGGTGGAGGGTGCTCACTCCGGGCCATCCCTTCAGGCCAGAGCTATGACGGTGGGTGCTGTGCTCCCAGAGCTGCCTTGCCCCTCCTTTCCCTTGTAGATAAACCCTCCTGGGCTTCTCCTCATGGGACAGAGCCTTTCCTCATGGGACAGTGACGGAATTTTACCGTCCTTCCGTGTCGCCCGCCCAAACCTTGCTCAGGGCTTGCTTCTCCTCTGGCTGGAGACACCCCACGTCCACTCAGGCCCCTGGGAGCCCCAGGGCCGCCACAGCCTGACACATGGTGCGTGCACATCTGTAGACTCAGCAGGTAGAGACGTGGATGAACACCGTCCTGGACAGCCTGGAGAGCGCGCGTTTGGTACGAGAGTACCAGAGGGGCGGGGAGCTCCTTACAGTCTGAGAGACACTGACAGCCAGCATGGGGCCAAGAGGGCCCCCAAGGGGATGATGGGCTTGTGCAACACGGTGATGGGCAGGGCCAGGCCCGGGCCGGCAGGGTCCCCATCCACACTGACCCTCAGCGGAGCCCCAGGGGGGCGTGCAGGACCCAGCAGCGTCCTCCAAGGCCAGACGGCGTCTCCGTTCTCTGATGTCCTGCTCTTGGATGCAGGGAAGTGTGTCCCAGCAAGTGGCCCTGCCACCCCCTCTGCAGGGCTCCTCTCCATCTTGGACGGGTTGTTTCAGATTCGCAGACCCGGTGGGGCCAGGGAAGGAGCAGGTAGACCAGTCACTCTCTATTGTTCAAAGATGTGTAGAGATGGGCCTCCTCGGGCTGGGCGTTGACAACTGGGCCCCGAGAGCCTGCCGGAGAGACCTCCAACGTGGCGCGCGCCGCGGATGTTGGTTTCCCGGCCTGCAGGCTTCGAACATTCCACGGTCACCCGCCGAAGGTCACCAGCGTGAGCCACCGGCATGGGCCCTGTTGTTTCTGGAAAAGGCAAGGAGCTAGGGAAGGCCCGTGTCCGTCTGCCCCGTCACCTACAACGTCATCGGACTCCCGGGGCTGTTGCAAACAGGCTTTGTCTGTGAAGGTCACGGATGGTTCACCAGGAGTGGCGACGTCGGGAAAGCCGACAGTGTCCAATAATCAGGAGCTGCGATTCAGGACAGCTGCACGCACAGGGAAAACTCTCGTTTTTCTTCATCTGGTATTTTCCTTCTAAGTAAAGATGGTTTCAAAGCCAGGAAGTCATGGCAATGGAGCTACTCCCTCGTGAGACGTGAAATCGTAATATTCTCATTGTTGCTTTGCCGTGGGGCTGAGCAGTGGCCGCTCCGCCCGGGTCAGGGGCGACCGCACGAAGTAGCCCAACCAGGCAGGGGACAGACGCGGTGCCACGTGGGGGCGCTCACTGGGTCCAGCCACCCACGGCGACCGCCGGACACACCCCATGTCCCTTGCCTTGCTTCTCCTCCGCCGCTCTGGCCGCCTCCGCCGACATCTGCCCTGTCCTCGTCTCCCCGCAGCGCTCCTGGCCCACTAGGCAGACATCCGTGGTGTGAGCAGGGCTCTAGGGTGAGGACAGCAAAGTTAGAGGAGAAAAGGCAGTTGGATGACATGTAAATAATTCAGCGGGAGGGCTGCTGTTGAGGCCATGAAGGCCGTCGGCCGCGGCCTTTGTGGGAAGCTGGGGCTGGCCTCTCCAGACAGCGACAGCGGGCAGAACCCCGACCACCTCCCCCCGTGCACCCCACCCGCAGGTGGGCCGCTCCTGCGTCCTGACCAGGGGTCTCTCGGGCCACTAGGAAGCCCAGGGCACTGCGATGGAGACCTCAGCCCCCGGGGATGGGGACAAAATTGTTTCCAGACTGGATCGGTTTGGGACTGCCCATGTCCCCCAGCAACCACTGTCCCTTTGGGTCATAGAATGAAACCCTCCAGTTCTAGGTAACAGGGATAATGAAGCCTGCAGCCCAGCGGCCACGACACCACGCTCAGGCCAAGAGGACGAGGGTCAGGACTGTCTTTAAAAGGCAGCACCAAGGCAGACAAGGGCAGGAACACAGAGAGGCCCTGGGGCGGCAGCAGCTCCCAGGCTGGAGGGAGCCCAGAGTGGGGAGGGGTGCCAAGATGACCACAAAGGACCCCTCGCCGGGTGCCCAGGACAGGCACGTGGCCCAGAGAGGGCAGGACCACGGCACCACAGTCTGTCCTCACCCCCAACTCCACAAGGGCCCCAAGGTCACAAACCCGCCTTCCATCAGGCTCTTCGCATGTGGCCTAGTGAGTGCAGACCCTGCAGGTCTTGCTGTGGAAGCCCAACTGTCTCTGACGGCGCGTCGCCCTCCACACCAGCTCTCTTCAGCGACCGCGACTGGGCTCTGGAGCGCCGCAGCTTAGTCCTTCACTGTCTGCGGAGCTGAACCCCGTGGAAGTGGACGGTTGAAAGGAGAGGGAGCCTGGCCGCTCAGTCCGTGGAGCGTGCAACTTGCGGCTGTGAGTTTGAGCTCCCTGATGGGCCTAGAGATCACTTAGAAATAGACAAATAAAACGTCTTTGGTTTTTTTTTGTCGTTGTTTTTTGGAGTCCCAGGATCGAGTCCCGCATCAGGGTTCCTGCTTGGCAGGGAGTCTGCTTCTCCCTCTGACCCTCCCCCTTCTCATGCTCTCTTTCTCTCTCTCTCAAATAAATAAATAAATAAAATCTTTAAGGGTGCCTGGGTGGCTCAGTGGGTTAAGCCTCTGCCTTCGGCTCAAGTCATGGTCTCAGGGTCCTGGAATCAAGCCCCGCATCGGGCTCTCTGCTCAGCAGGGAGCCTGCTTCCGCCTCTCCCTCTGCCTGCCTCTCTGCCTACTTGTGATCTCTGTCTGTCAATAAATAAGTAAATTTAAAAAAAAAAATCTTTAAAATATGGGGACACTTTATGGAAGGTCAGGTCCAAAGGGCCATGTATGCATCAGCAGATGCTCCCGGAGACGCACTATGTCCGACTTGGAATTGTTCAGTCCGATTCAGCTCAGCAAGTCTGTGCATGGTAAGGAGACTGTCTTGGGATTAGGTGGCATGGAGGTGCCCTGGGCCAGGGGGCAGCAGTGGATGGGGGCATGGGGGACGCAGTGGGGCAGGGGAGACGGGGGACAGGAAGTGGGCAGTTGGAGAAAGGGAGCACAAGGCTGTCTATGGTTCCCAGGACCATCAGTGACGTTCGTGGTCACAGGGAGAGTCAGCCGCGCTGTCCGAGGTTGCCCGTGTGGCCTGGTGACCCGGGAAAGCAGCTTCTTGGTACAGATACGGGGAAGCCGAGGGCGGCAGGGACACAGCGGCTGAGAGCTCCTGCACGGTATCCGGGGCCGCCGAAACCTCAGCGGCCCAGCACCTCGAGAACAAGCTCCCTGCAGACGCAGCGGGTTATGATGACGTCAGGCCGGAGTCAGTGAGCTCAGGCCCATGGCAGGGGGCCTTGGAAGAGAGAGACTTAGGAAGATGGCCCGGTGACAGCCGGGTGACGGTTGGCAGAGGCAGGAGGACGCAGCCCCCAGTCCTGGAAGGCCCGGGATTGCCGGCTGACACCTGAGTCAGGAGAGGGCAGGGAGGATTCTGCTCGGAGGCTCCGAGGGAGGACAGTCCTGCCGTCGCGTGGACCCGCACTCCCAGCCCCAGTGTTCCTGATGCTCCAGCCGCCCGAGGGGTGGGTTCTGCTGCGGCAGCCCTGGGAACTTGTCCGGACGCTTGCAGAGTCTTTTCAGGGGGGACTGGATCTACCGTGTGTCTGAAGCCTCACACGCAGTCCCCACAGGCCATGTGCTGGCCCTCGCAGGCTCTGAGAGTTTCCTGTGGGTATCAACGGCAGAGGGAGAATCAACTCATCCAAAAACTTGGTTTTTGGGGCGCCTGGGGGGCTCAGTCGTTAAGCCTCTGCCCTCAGCTCAGGTCATGATCCCAGAGTCCTGCGATCAAGTCCCGCATCGGGATCCCTGCTCAGCAGAAGCCTGCTTCCCCCTCTCTCACTCCCCCTGCTGTGTTCCCTCTCTCGCCGTGTCTTTCTCTGTCAAATAATAAATAAAATCTTAAAAAGAAAAAACCCAAAAAACAAAACTTGGTTTTTGCTCTGAAATCTGTTTGTTGTTCGTCCAGGGGGACTTCCGGCCCTGACGGCCTGCAGAGGCTCGGACCCTGGTCTGACCTCCAGGACGTGAACAGCCACAGAGCACAGCCCCACTGTCTGATACAGAGAGAAAGGTTCACGCAGGAGGGACGTTTAAACTGAACAAAATTGGGACGACTGGGGGCTCAGTCATTAAGCATCTGCCTTCTGCACAGGTCATGATCCCAGGGTCCTAGGATCCATCCCCACATCCGGATCCCTGCTCAGTGGGAAGCCTGCTTCCCCTCTACCACACGCCCTCGCTTGTGTTCCCTCTCTCCACAGTGTCTCTCTCTAACAAATAAATAAAATCTTTAAAAAAAAATAAAATAAACTGGACGAAATTGTGATTTTATTACGTGAAAACTGTCAAACGGTAAGAATTGGTCAAATATATTTGCCATTTTACACATCAAAACCCATCAAATATTGGTAATTTCATTGGATTCAACCTCATATACTGACTAATATTTAAGTATTTTTTAAAAGATTTTATTTATTTACCTGACAGAGAGATAGAGAGCACAAGTGAGCAGAGCGGCAGGCAGACGGAGAGGGAGAAGCCGGCTCCCCGCTGCGCAGAGAGCCCGATGCGGGGCTCGATCCCAGGACCCTGAGATCATGGCCTGAGCCGAAGGCAGAGACTTCACCCATGAGGCACCCGGGCACCCCTCTTTTTTTCTTTTTTTAAAAGATTTTATGTATTCATTTGACAGAGAGAGAGAGAGAGACAGCGACAGAGGGGACACAAGCTGGGGGAGTGGGAGAGGGAGAAGCAGGCTCCCCGCCAAGCAGGGAGCCCGATGGCGGGCTGGATCCCAGGACCCCACGACCACGACCCGAGCTCGCAAGGATGCTGAGGGCCGGAGGAGATGGCCAAGGAGCTGGCCAAGGTGGCCGTTGCGGGGAAGCCCCGCATGGGGGCTTTGCTTTTCTTCCTTTCTTTTTAAGTCGGCCCCTTGCCCAAGGGGACCTCACCAGCCTGGATCCCAGCGTCGCGCGCTCCACCGCCAGAGCCCGCCCGCCCGGCTCTTCTTTTTGCGCGGCGCGTGCCCGAGTCAAGCTCTGGCTCCTGAGGCGTCTGGATTCTTTCTGGCCCCACAACTAGAGAAAGAGCCAGGTTGCCCCCCGCCCCCCACCGCGGCTCCGTGGTTCTGGAGATCCGGGACGGTTTAGGGAACTAACTCTTTGGGCCACTGGGGTCTTTTTCTCTCCCCCCGCTTTAAATTCCCAGGGTTTTGTTTTAACCTCACCCACAAGGTGGGGACGAAGGGGAGGGGGGAGCCGAAGGCCCGTGGCACAAAGCACGGCCGACACCCCCCACCCCGCCCCACCCCTCCCCCCACCCCCGGCAGGTGGGATCTGTGCAACATTCCTCACGCCCTCCCGGCTGCCCCGGGACAAAGGCAGAAGGAAATGCAGATCGAATCAAACGTGCATTTGACCTGCAGCCCATTGACGAGCACTTGGGGCATAAGGATCCCCCGGGGAGCGCCCCGTCTGTCGGACCCAGAGCGCTGGGGCGGGGGGGTTGTGGCTGGGAGGGAGCACCCCAGCTGGACAATGGCCGCCCCTGCAGCACCCTGAGGGTCTTCTTTAGCAGATGAAAGTCCTTTCGGGACACCTCCCTGTGTCCTCACTGCCCTCAAACCCTGAGTATATAACCGGCCCCTCCTCACATCCCCAGCACAGCTCTTTCTGCCCCTCGGGTCCCTCCCCAGACTTTCACAAAACGACCTTTTTGCACCTAAGACATCTTGGCCTCCCATTCCGGACCTCACCAACATTCCAAAAGTACGTGAAAAGCAAAAGGGAAAACTTGGATTTCCTTCCTGCAGGCGGCCCATGGCCAAGTCCGCAGGACCGGTGGAGTGACCCACAGAGAAACCCAGGGGCCTGAACTTCGACACTTTACCAAGGGCAGGAGACGATCTCAGCCCAAGCCCTAGGACCCTGTAAATCTACTTTAAAGATTTTATTTTTTATTTATTTATTTGACAGAGAGAGACAGAGATCACAAGTAGGCAGAGAGGCAGGCAGAGAGAGGAAGGGAAGCAGGCTCCCCACCGAGCAGAGAGCCCGACTCAGAGCTCGATCCCAAGACCCTGAGATCATGACCTGAGTGGAAGGCAGAGGCTTAACCCACTGAGCCACCCAGGCGCCCCTACTTTAACATGTAAAATCTCTTTGGAAACTTTCTCTCTAGCCCCCAAGATACACATCAGCAACCATCCTCAAGCACGGGGCCGCGGGCACAAATCTGAAGGGCTCCCGACTATGGTTTTACTGGACAGTAAGTGACCCTTTCCTAAGGTCCTCGAAACCTTGCTTCCACAGCACCTGGGAGGCTCCCTCTCCTACCCTTCACACCACCCTGTTTGCACAGAAGACAGTTCACGAATTCTTTCTTGATCATTCACTCCTGAACCCAATATTCTCACCAACCAGTCCGAGTGAGAACCCCAAGCCCGCGCTGTCTCCCCCTCTACCCGCGAGACGGCTGCGTGGGCCGGGGTGGGCTGTGTCCTTTGCAGGCCGTGTAAGTAAAAATCCGTGATTTTCTCCGGTTCCTGATAGTTCCCGCGGAAGGGGGTCTCACAGTCAGAAGTAGCAACGACGGCTGTAGCCAGCCGCGGCTGCCTTGGCCCGGAGGCCGACCTGAGCCCCGGACACGGTCCTGTCGTGACATTGATGATGGGGCAGAAGGCAGGCTGAGGACAAAGCAGGAGCAGACACCCCGCAACCCCTCCCGCCCCAGGTGGGATCCGTGTTTCATTCCTCAGAGCCCCCTGGCTGCCCAAAACCTAAGGGAGGGACGAGCAAAGGGTAAACTCACAGAGATCACGACAGGAGTCGTCTTCCGTTCATAAACGTCTAAGTGACTTACAAGAACAGCATTCTTTTTTTTTTTAAGATCTTATATATTTAATTACAGAGTGACAGAGGGAGCACAAGCAGGGGAGTGGGAGAGGGAGAACAGGCTCCCCGATGAGCAGGGAGCCCGATGTGGGGCTCAATCCCAGGACTCGGGATCGTGACCTGACCAAAGGCAGAGGCTTAACCCACGGAGCCACCCAGGTGCCTGAAAAACCGCGTTCTTACCAATAACCTGACTTCCCGAAGGAAACTCCCAACTCTCTTAAGGCTGAGGCGGTGCTAGAGGCAGAAACCACCTCAGCATGACAAGAGCCAGGCCTCCAGCATCTTGGAGGTCGTCTCCAGCAGAGGAAAGATCTTGAAAACCAATCCATGTCCTTACCTCACCAACTCCCCAGCGTGTAATCGGTCACCCTCAGAGCCCCCGGGCCCGTCCCCGCTGTCTGCTGTCTGACTGCTCCCGCTCGCTCGCGGTCAGGTAAATACATAAATAAAATCTTTTTTTAAAAAGATTTTATTTATTTATTTGACACAGAGAGGGAGATCACAAGCAGGCAGAGAGGCAGGCAGAGAGAGAGGAAGGGAAGCAGGCTCCCCGCCGAGCAGAGAGCCCGACTCGGGGCTCGATCCCAAGACCCTGAGATCATGACCTCAGTGGAAGGAAGAGGCTTAACCCACTGAGCCACCCAGGCGCCCCTACACAAATAAAATCTTAAGAAAAAAAAAAGATTTATATATTTATTCGACGGGAGAGAGAGCAGGAGCAGAGGGAGCGGCAGAGAGAGAGGGAAGCAGGCGCCCCACTGAGCAGAGAGCCCGATGCAGGGCTCGATCCCAGGACCCTGGGCTCCTGACCTGTGCTGAAGGCACATGCTTGATGACAGAGCCCCGCACCCGTCTTTCGAGGTCAGTGACGTCACAGCTCCTAGCTGGAACCGCGGAAGGTCCTGAGCCGAGCACAAAGCAGCCGCAGCAGCCGTCAGGCCTCCTGCTGTCTTGGAGGCCCTCGGGGACTCTGGAGTTGTGGAAAGTGGATGAGGCAGTGGACGGTCCACAGAAATGCAGATTAGTTGTGCCCAGTGGGACTCTGCTGCCTGTCGTCCTGCGGCTAAACCTTCACCAGCAAAGTCATTCCAGAATTCCTTCTTCCCGTGTGCGCCGCGCCAGACGCTTCTGAACCAGCTGTAGCAGCTTAATTAGCGAGTGAAGGAAAATCTTGACACATATTCATGTTGTATCTATTTATGATTATATCCTCTTAAAAATTTTGTTTTACTGTCTCCTAAGGGCGCACTTCTATAGAATTGTTGGGACGCCTGGGTGGCTCAGGGGGTTAAGCCTCTGCCTTCGGCTCAGGTCATGATCTCAGGGTCCTGGGATCGAGCCCCAAGTCGGGCTCTCTGCTCAGCGGGGAGCCTGCTCCCCCCTCTCTCTCTCTGCCTGCTTGTGATCTTTGTCAAATAAATAAACAAAATCTTTTAAAAAAATAGAATAGAATTGTTGGAGGAAAAACACACATTTTGCCTCTCAACACACGTTGTCGCATCGTGGTCGCACGCGCACCGCACTTTGCACTCCTGCCAGACAGTGCTCGGCCAGCCTGCTCCCTCCCAAGCCCTCCCTGCAGTCTGGCAGATGAAACGTTTGTCTCCTTGGGTTTATGGGACTTTCTGAAAATGGAGAGTATTTTCTTCGCTGCCAAGTGCCAGACACTCGTCCCACTTTGTCGGTGGTTCCCAAACTGCAGTGGGGATTAGAATCACTTGGAGAGTCCTAAAAACAGGACTTTCCAGCTCCCCAACCCCCAGCGTTTCCGAGAGAGTGGGTCTGGGTGGAGCCTGAGGCTTCTGGCAAGTTTCCCAAAGGAGGCTGGTCCAGGGAACCTCACTTTGAGAACCAGAGCTCTCAGAGTTCTGGAGGGGGACAGTGGGTGACTGGGGTCCAAACAGCCTCTCAGGAAGTGAGGCAGGAGGCAGGGCAGGCCCAGAGTTTGTTACCGAGATGGAGGTTGAAGGGATCAGATCTGCCACCCTGAAATAAGACGCTTTAGTAGAAACGTAGATGAAGCTGAAGACATTTGAGATTCAGCAGACGTAGAGAAAAGGGCCTTCTGGAGCTTTCCTTATCTGACTCCAAGCAGTGACCTCTCAGAAATAAGGTCACAAGAAGTCCCTCGTCCAGGCAGATCTTCTCCCTGAGTAGAGAATGAAACCTATCCCAAATCCTTTTCCAGCAGAGCTTTTTGGCCCTGAAGGGAGATGGAAAAGTTGACTCGTACCCACCAGACAAACCTCTGTCTCGTGTTGATCCTCCTGAAAACCATTTCTCTCTCTGAAGAGGCAGCTATCCTCCCTGAGTGCCCTTGTCCCTTCTGCTTCACCTAGTGATGTGGTATACAAGCCTCATGTTCTCACCATCACGCCGTTACTCCCCACTCTCCCCTGGGCCTGTGTGTTTTTTGCACACGGAAATAAAATAGTTTTCTTCCTACCTGTGAATCTCTTTTGTCAGTTTAATTTGCAGCCCCCACCCCCCAGACTGAACCTAAGAGGGTAGAGGGAAAAGTTTTCTTCCTCCCCTGCAAGATCAACTTGAACTCATGGGCCAGGGTCAGATTTTGAGAGTCATGAATACCAGTTTGAAACCATATCCCAAAAGGACGGAGGAGGGTGCTAGCCTCTAAAATCACGATCCCTTCCCTAATGGAACTGACATCCAGCAACTTAGTCAAGGAACCACGCGGTTCCTGACAGAGAGTGGCTCAGGGCAGTGATTGGCGACATCTTCAGAGAGAGCAGGTAATGAGACCCAGACCAGCCACGGCTGTAAGGGGGTTCCCTCCCAGTGTCCATATTCTCAGCCTCTTTAGAACCTTGAACTGATGGTCATACTGGGAGGTCCAGGCGCTTCTGGATTCTGCAGAACCCTGGAGACACATGCGCGGATCTCTCTGAAGTGGCATTTGTCTTGCTGCAGTTTGCACGCCCTGTCAGTCCGGGCCCAGAGGCATGGGATCCTGGGGGTTGAGTTCTTGCCCTGGTCTTCTGAAGGCTCCACCTCGCCACCCTCTAACGTCAGGGCCACTAAGGGGCCACCAGCCCGCCAGGCAGCAGCCCCCAGTCTTCAGTCCCCTCCCCAGTGGATTTGGAAGAAGGCAGGCAGAAGCCTCAAGGGCAGAGCCAGGGCACTGAGGGCTCTTGCTTCCCTGCAGGGCCTGGGTGCAGGGAGGTGGGGCCCCGGGGCGGCTGAATTCCTTTTCCTTCTGTCTGGCGACCGGAACTCACGACCAAATAAAAGAAGAGCTGTGCTCAGCCGGCCGTTCCCACTACTGTGGGCGTGAAGGCGGCCTTGCCTCTCGCCCCCCGCCAGGCCCTCACCCACCCCACCCGGGTAGTTACCAGGGACTCTTCCAGCAAATTCTCAGGGACCAAGAGGAGAACGGAGACACCACTCCTTACCGGCATCATTTTCCCACTGACTAAACCCTCTTCCTCCCAAATTCTTTGCTTGCCATTCCAAATTCCATATGACCAACAAATATTTTCTAGAAGCTTCATACTCGAAGGGGTTGCATTTTTATAAAACATTACCAAGAAAATGTCAGAATTCTGTGCACTTCTTTTTCTTTAAGATTTTATTTATTCATTTGACAGACAGAGATCACAAGCAGGCAGAGAGGCAGGCGGATCGGGAGGGGGAAGCAGGCTCCTGCTGAGCAGAGCGCCCGATGTGGGGCTCGATCCCAGGACCCTGAGATCATGACCTGAGCTGAAGGCAGAGGCTTAACCCACTGAGCCACCCAGGCGCCCAGAATTCTGTGCATTTCTGAGGCTCTTTTTAAAAAGTGTATCATTGGGGCCCCTGGTGTCTCAGCCGGTTGGGTGTTTAGCTCTTGGTTTTGGATCAGGTCATGATCTCAGGGTCGTTGGATCAAGCCCCACGTCAGGCTCAGAGCTCAGAGGGGAGTTGGCTTAAGATTCTATCTCCCAAGGGGAGCCTGGGTGGCTCGGTGGGTTAAGCCTCTGCCTTCGGCTCAGGTCAGGATCCCAGGATCCTGGGATCAAGTCCGTGTCTGGTCATCGAAGAGCCTGCTTCTCCCTCTCCCTGCCCCCTGCCTTGTGCTCTATTTTGCGATCTCTTTCTCTCTCTCAGATAAATAAAATCTTTAAAAAAAAAAAAAAGATTCTCTTTTTCTCTCCCTCTCCCCTCCCCAACTCCCTCTTTAAAATAAAGGAAAAACCAAACCAAGACAGAAAAACTTTCATCCTTGTACAGAATGGCTCAAGGACCATGAATCCGTTCTAGAACGCACTAGGACAAGTTGCGTAAGGCCTCAAGGAAATCCTGAGCCCAACAAGGTGTCAGACTCCAGCAGTCGCAGGGCCGCTGTCTGGTCCGGGCGCCATCCTGCAGTCAGAGAAGCCCCGCGTGCGTCTGGCGACCGCCGTTGCCCAGTGAGCCCAGCCCCGCCAAACACGAGTGTGAGGGTTTGTGGACGGTTGCCTCGGAGTCTGTTTGGTTTCCAGAGTCAAGCGGCTCTCTTCTGTGGGCGTGGAGGGACCACTGAGGGAGTCCCGCCCCAGACAGACCCCACCCCTTCCCCAGAGGAGGCCAGGTCGGGGCTGGGAAGCTCACTTTCTTCCACTTCCCCTTTCCGGGACTTGAAGGTCACCCCACTTTTCTTCTAGGACAAAAGCTCCAGCTTTTCCACTGAGACTCTGTGGTAGGGACTGAACTATGTCCCCTGTTGTGGTCTTGGCCTTGGGGGTCTGGGCAGGGACCACAGAGGGGGTCAGGTGATGGGGAGTCACCAGGGTCATCTGGTCAGGCTGGGTCTAATCCCACACGCCGGGCTTCCTTGTAAATGGGGGCATCTGGACGGGGAGACACGGGCTGAGGGAGGCACTGGGAGGCCCCAGTCTGGAGACGGCATCCACAGGCCAGTGACAGGCTTGGACCGGGACTCCCCACCAGCCTCCGGAGGGACACCTTGAGTGGGAGCCCTGGGGCTCCAGACCGTGAGGACATCCGTCCCCTGTCAGTGCCCGCAGGGGGCTTTGTCTGGGTGGCCCCGGCGAGCTGAGACGCGTCCTATCCGCAAACACAGGTAACAGCCTCTCACATTCCCCGCGGAACCTACTCAACTCACACGACCCCCGGGCTCTATCCGTCATTATCACCGCTCGGTGGTTGTGAAAGGAACTGGGGTCTGAACTCCTTCCTGGTCAGAGTTCCTCATGGTCACCCTTCGGCCTCCTTAGCTCCCCATGGGCCACCAGGCCCCCAGCCAGTTCCCCAGCCGCTCGCGACCGTCCCCCACTGCTGTCTTCATCGGCTGTTGCTCTCGAACATTCCGCAGAACCTAAGGAACAGTCACGTCGCTGTTACTGCCTGCGCCACCTGCCCGCGGGCTAACTCGGTCCCTCAGGCTGGGGCCGGACAGGACCCGAGGCCTCCGGGCTCCCGTGCGGTCTCCACGCACGTGTCAGCCCTGGTTCACTGCCACCCCTCGTGGTCAGAGCATGGGTGGCCTGCTCGCCGCACCCCAACTCGCAGGTAATTACGTCCTGGCCCGGCTGCCTGAGATGGGCGTTCGGAGACAGGGCCAGGGAGCACGACTGCGACCAACGACCCACGCCACTCGCAACGGGGGACTCCTGACCAGTAGCCCCCCTTCACCCACTGAGGGTCACAGGAAGAAATCAGGGAGACCCACAGATGACGCCATTGGTGAGCCTCTTACCTAATGGGACGCCCCGGCAGGGAGAGGCGCCCTTTCCCCGGGCGGGGACTCGCCAGTCGCAGCCCGTGGGGACTCAGGCTAGCATAGGGTGTCACGTCCCGGCTTCCACAGCGCCTGGTATCCCTGCGGAGCTCCGAGCTGGCCAACGGAAGACGGGGACACCCTGCCCTCAGCCAGGTTAGCCGTGGCTCCCTGGGAGTCAGCCACGACCTCGGTGGGTGACACGAGCGAACCACAGACGCTCTGGGCCAGGAAGGAGGCACCAGGCGAGGGCCCGAGGGACAGCATGGGGCGGTGCAGAGCAGGTCATGACCCGGGGTCCAGCCGTCCCCGGCCGCTTCACCGGGGCCCCCTCTTCAGGGAGAGGACAACTCCTGTCCGGCTCAGCTGTTGGGCAGCTGCTGCCGTTGGGGGCCCCGTGCAGGTCTGGCCGTGTGGGGTGCGGGAGACACCACGGGGAGCAGAGGGAGCCTTCAAGGATCAGGAGAGTGAGGGTGTGCCAGCGTCCTTCCCGCGGCCTCAGGCTATGAGCCGCTCGCAGCTCGGGCTTCTGCCGCCTCTTCCAGGGCGTGAGCGGGCTCAGCTGTCATCCGAAGGCTCTGTGGGGCTGACATAGGGTGCCCACTCCCAGGTGTCACCCCGATGGTGCCGAGGCGGCTGGCTTGGAGAGGCGGGGCTCCCCCAGCTCAGGATCTGCTCCTCAGCTCCAGATGCCCCGGCTGCCTGTTGGCAGGGGGGTTCCCAAGGACAGCAGGTGTCCCTGCTCGCCCACCAGGGCGTCCCCCCACCCCCAGGCCCCGGGGACACACGTGCTGTCCACAGGTCCATCTTCCAGCACTGCACACACTTGGCCCTCCCCATGTCCCGCCTCACCAACCCTCCACTCCTTTCCCCTCTTCCCACCGCCCAGAGTTCAGTCCAAATTCCCATCAGCTCCGTGGCTGGGCCCACACCCGGCACACACCACCCCCCGTGTGCTGGGCACCTTCCACACCGCCAGTAAGCATTGCCTGTGGACCGGTGCTTGGCGTCTGTCTGTCCTGGCGTGCTGTCTGCGGGGGCTTGGCACAGCGGCACCCCAGACACCCCGCCAACTGCAGCCGAAGGGGCACGTGGTGAGCAGAGGATGCGGGAGAGCAGGAGGTCCGGCTACAATCAGGATAAGTCCGGCCCAGGCTGCCGGCTGGAAGGACCCTCCCGCGGCCGTCTGAGACTCATCTCCGCGCCTCTCCGTGTCTGCACCTGGAGATCTGCAGACGTGAGCCCTAACAGAAGGCCCCCCAGATATTTCCTGGAGCGGGACTCACACCCTCAGGACCACCACTGCCGGGGCAGGCACCCCTCCAGCGCCCGTCCCGCTGCAGAGGCGCACCCTCCCTCGCAGCCCCGGTGAGAGCGCGCCCACCAAGGCTCAACCCAGTGCTGACTCAGAACTACAGACTCCAGCTGCGGGGGGCGGGCACCCACAGTGGCCTGGGCGGCCCTGAGGACGGCACAGTGGCAGGCGGGCTGCAGGCAGTCCCCGGGCCAGGTCTCCTTCCATCCCACCCCGCTGCTGGAAAGCACGGGGCTCCCCGGAGGACGGACTCACCTTCCTGGCACCAGCACCCTGGGACCGGAGTCCCATACAAGCCCAGGAGTTTCTGGGACTTGGTCTGGAACCGCCCATGGACGGCCACAGCTGTCTCCCCGCCCCGGGGGCTGAGCAGGCAGGCCCGCTGCCAGCTTCTGAGGTCAGGGCTCCGTCTCCTTGACCTGGGCAGCCCGCCCAGCCCTGCTGCGGGCTCAGCGCCTGGGGGCTGTGGTCCGTCCCCTCTGCAGGGATAGCGGGAAGTCAGGGCACTGGGCCCCAAGGCTTAGGGGGACGGCTTCCAGGTCCCCGAGCCTCTGTCCCACCCCCAGTGTGACTCCCGTGGGCTGCTGTCCTCCAGGCCAGGGGGTCTGGGGGACTGTTACATGCACACGTGCACACACAGGCACACACCGGCACCCATGACACCCACGCATGTACCAACAGCGACATGCTTCCATGCACATACAAGCACACACACTCACACGCAAGCACACACACACTTGCTCACACTCTCACACACACTGGCGCACACGTGCACACACACGCACACACACGTGCACACACTCTCACACACACACTGGCGCACACATAAATACACATTTGCACATAGTGAACACGAGCAGTGCCCGTGCATCACACATGCACACGGTGGCCCACACCCACACTCACGCACGCACACATGTGGCACACTTACACACATATGCACACACGTATGCTCACACACAAGCACACAGACACATACGTAACACCATGCACACACTGGCAGCACCCACACGTGTGCATACACCTTGTTTACACACATAATCATGACATTCAACCACAGGTGCGCACGTACCTACACGCGCACACATGACGCTCCAGTCGCACTCAGCTCGCAGAGTGGACGCTGGTGCAGCTCGTCCCAGCGGGGTCCGCAGTGACAGCACAGACACGTTAACTTTAACCTGAGCTACGACTCCCTTTCACACCCTTGTACGAACAACGCTGCGAGTCCTCACAGTCACAGCAGCCCCACGTCAACACCCAAACGTGATGAGGGTCCTGCACCACAGGCGGCCGCTGTCTGTTCGGAAACGTCTCCCCATGACAGAAGAGGGGAAACAGCCGCGATTTCCCGCCACGCGGGGGCGCCACGTGTGTAGTCATTACTGCCGCCTCCTGGAAGTCCTCCGGGCAGGGGTGGCCAGCTCTCCTGCCCCGTGGGAGGGCTTCCTGCTGCACGGCGAGGCCCGCCCGTCCTCCGGGAGCAGACGCCCGGGCACGCATGCGGGACAAGAGGCCAGGAGCGGTGGCACGCGGACGGAGGAGCCGGGTGCCAGCTTCCAGGGAGCTCTCCGAATACCCTGATCTGCACACCAGCCTTCCTCCCACTGACACTTGTAGCTTTACTCTGGAATATTTTTCTTTTTCTGTTCGTTTTGATTGTAGTAAAACATGTGAAATTTAGGGGCACCTGGGTGGCTCAGTGGGTTAAAGCCTCTGCCTTCGGCTCAGGTCATGATACCAGGGTCCTGGGATGGAGCCCCGCATCGGGCTCTCTGCTTGGCAGGGAGCCTGCTTCCTCCTCTCTCTGCCTGCCTCTCTGCCTACTTGTGATCTGTCTGTCAAGTAAATAAATAAAATCTTAAAAAAAAAAAAAACAACATGTGAAATTTACCTCTGTGACATTTTTAAGTGCACACTCGGGGGTGACGAGGACACTCACACTATCATGCCACTGTCCACAGAACATTTCCCTTTTCCAAACGGAAACTCTGTCCCCATAAACACTAGTCCTGTCCCCTCTACTCTCTGTGAGTCTGACCACTCCAGGGACCTCGTGGGAGGAGATCACACAACATTTGTCTCCTTGGGACTGGCTGATGTCCCTCAGCGACGAGTCCTCCAGGTTCACACATCCGTCCTGGAGTGAGTGTCAGAGTTGCGTCCTTGTCCTGTGCACCTGCTCTCACTCCTCCTTGTTCTTCTCTCTGCTCGGCCTGGAGGACAGCTCCGCTCCCTCAGCCCCCTCCCACCCCCGCCCTCGGCACGGGGTCAGAGCCCTTCCTCCCAGATGCCCCATCTTGGGCTCCTAGGCACACGGCTCAGAGTAATCATAGGACAACCAGTGACTTTGCCCATTGCTCTGCTGCTGGCGGTGGGGGAGACTCGCAGGCAGAGACACGGTTCCCCCTGCACCCTTGTCCCCCTGAAACCGCAGGCTCCTCGAGGTCAGAGCACGGCCCCTCCCCCAGGTGATCCAAGGGAGAGGCTCTAACCTGCCACCTGCACCTTTGCCTGAGCCCCACCCAGGCAGACGGTCACCCCCCAACCGCCACGCCGGACCCGCCCCCCCATGCCTAACCCCTCCCCCATACCCAGCGTCCAGGCTGCCAGCTTTCCAGGGGAGCCAGCTGAGCCCAGCCCAGCAGGGCCCTTCCCAGAGCACACGTGCCTGTCCACTCGGGACCTCCGGAGCCTTGGCGAGCATGGCAGATGGCAGATGGCGCCGGGTCAGGCACGGAGCCCGCAGCGGGGCAGTAGCCGGGGACAGAAGCCCTTCTGGGAGGCCCTGGGCTTCAAAGGGCGGTGCGGCACGCGGGTCACCGCCCGTGCCTACCTGCAGCCTGGCCAGGCAAACCTGTTTGCCCTCCTGCCCTGACTCACTCACTCCAGTCTCCGGCCTCCCCACCCCCATACAGGAAGCGCTCCCAGCCCCTCCTCGCAGCACCTCTGCTACTCCACTCCTCCGGGCCAGGACAGAGGGGAAGCCGTCCCCACCCAGTACCATCTCCTGAGAAGTCTCAGCCCAGTGCCCCTGAAGAAAACCCTCATCCCAGGAGGGCCTCCCGCTGCCCCGCCAGGCTGTTAGTCATTCACAGGTTAGCATGAATAAGCAGCTTTGCTCTCTGGCTGGGACAGAGTGACCCATTCAGGGAGGAGGCTTGCCCGGGAGCAGGGAGGAGCCCGGTACTTCCCAGGGAGCCGGTCTGGGTGGGGCCTGGCACGTAGGTCCCAGATTTCCCCGAGAAACACCTGGAGGTGATGAGGCCTTGGGTGGGGTGGGGAGGAGGGGGATGGGGGACAGGCCTCTGCTTTGTCCCATGAGTCTCCTGCCTGGGGACTGCTCTTCCCAGGGGCCTGTCCACCACGAGCCTCGTGACCTACATCCATCCCTTTCTGTCCCGTGACCGGGGACAGCATCCTCTGCTTCTCTTTGGGGCCGTGCCAGCCAGGGGAGGGGTCTGTCCTGACTCAGACCAGCACCAACGACCCCCCCCGGGCCTTGCTCCGGAATGTCCCCTTCAGCCGTTTGCCCAACAGGTCCCCCGGGGCCTCCTGTCAGCAGCGATCCCGCCCGGCTCCGGGAGCCACTGCAGGTCCCGAGAGCAGAGACGCTGCCTTTGTTCCCGACGGTCTCTTCTCGGGGACCGAGGCTCACTCACTGCAGCGATGGCAGCCGTGATAGCTCTGGGCCCTCAGCCTCGGAGTCCTCCTGCAGGGCTGTGGCCGGCCGAGCAGGTGCTGTCCTTGGGGGAGGCGGGGCTGAGGCTGCACACCCCTCTGGGCGCCGTGCCCCCGCCGCTGCTGGGAGGGAGGGGGGTCCCGTCTCTGAGCCCGTCTTCTGCTGGCGTCAGGAACCCAGGCCACTACCTGGTGAGCCCAACCCGGGCTTGTCACTGCAGGTGAAGCCTTGTCCCTCTGCGTTCCCGGGGTGCAGATATGTGCAGGGAGGGATGACAGCATTCTTCTCCTGAGACGGCTGTGCGAGCAGGAGCATGGGCATGGGGGTTGGCCTGCAGAAAGTTCTAGAACAAGATATAGACTCCAGGGCATAGAGCAGGCAAATCTGTGCTTCACACTTTGCCATGGCTGGTGGACCCACACCACTGGCCCTCAACAGAACCCAGAAAGACCATGTGGGCCCTGAGGGCTCCAGAGGGACAAGCCTCGGGCCCCATGGGAGGAGAACAGAGGACAGGCTGCCTCCGGTGGGCCTGGCCTGTGCAGAGGCCGGCGGTTCCTAAAGCAGTTCACGGAGCGAGCGTCTGAGCGCATCTCGGTGAGAGCAACACCCACTGTCTGTGGGAAGCCGGGTCTCCGGAGAACAGCTTTCCTGTCTCCGCCAGCCCTGCCCACGCCTACTGCCTTGGCCAGACCCAGCGTGGCCCCCAGCCAGGGACACCCTACCTGTCCTGACCAGAACCAGCCTCCAGACGGCTGAGGCCCTAGGGCGGGCGGGGGCGTCCTCTGGTGAACTGGCAGCTTCTTCAGACCTGAGTCCCCTCCGAATGGCACTTTCATTGCTGGCTGCTTGTGCTGGGGACGGCCCGTACCTCCTGGACCCCAGGTGCACCGCTGCCACTCCTGGCGTGGCCAGCAGCCCAGCCGCCTGGACCGGATGCCCCAGTGGATTAAAGTGCTTGCAGACACCCCATGTTGTGTGAGTGACGTCTACACCACCGCGAGGCTCTCAGAGCTCGGGGACGGAGCAGCGTTCCCTGCTAGCGATTCAAAACCGAAGCCAAAGCCCTGTCCCCAAACTAAGAGCTAAGGTGGCAACAAGAAGCCCAGAAAGGTCATCCCATCAGTCCCAAGGACAGGACATTTAAGGTCCTGGGAAGGAGAGACCCGGGCGACTGCTCGTCTGGTGTCCGTCTGGGCGGCACCTTACACAGACGTGGCCATTGTCGAGGCCTGCAGTGCCGAGCGTCTGGGCCTGGCCAGCCAGGGTGAAGCCTGCAGGTCCCTCCCAGCGGTTTTCAGGAAATACAGATGTTTCTCTGAATCCCAAGAAAAATCGCAGGAAAAACTGGTGGAACCGGAAAAAGGACGGCAATTCTCTGCGAGAGTTAGAACTTAGCCACACAAGGTCACGGCTGGCTGGAAAGTCCCTGTTGTCAAGGGGAAAGGGGGAGCAGGACTGTACAGGGTGGTGTGGACGTTTTTGGGAACTGGGGCAGGTGGCCTGGGACAGACAGCGACATGGGGCAGCTGCCCTGGAAGCCGTTGTCATGATGGAAATGTGTGATGGGGCTGTCGGCTGCCCCTGTGAGTGATGCCTGCGCGGGACGCCAGCGCCGGCCACCCCCCCCCCGCCCACCCCAGGGGCACCGCTCAGACCCTGGAGGCCCCCTCCCGCCCCCCGCGGACAACGCGCTCCCGGGCCCCGTCGGGGGGTTCTGTGCGGGGCGTGGACGGAGCAGCCCGTGGTCTGAAAGCTGCCAGCCGGGCTGGAGCGCCTGCCCCGGGGTGCAGCCCCCGGACGTCCTGCCAAACACAGGAAACGGAATGAAACGGAACTTTATGGATTTCCAAGATCATGAATCACGAGTCTGAGACACGGCGGCGGGATCTTAAGAAAGATAAAGGAACCCCACCGCGGGCAGCCCGAGCCGACCGAAACCACACGAACCTTGCATTTAGTGTGATGTCTTTTCAATACAGAACAGCCTCAGATGTTTCCGTGTGACCGAGTCACAGAAAAACGATTCGCTCTCATCATCACGGGCCATCAGTGTTAGTTAAAGACGTGAAGTACAGGGGCACCTGGGTGGCTCAGTGGGTTAAAGCCTCTGCCTTCAGCTCAGGTCATGATCCCAGGGTCCCGGGATGGAGCCCCACTTCGGGCTCTCTGCTCGGCGGGGAGTCTGCTTCCTCCTCTCTCCCTGCCTGCCTCTCTGCCTACTTGTGATCTCTGTCTGTCGAATAAATAAATAAAATCTTTAAAAAAAAAAAAAAAGACGTGAAATACAGTGGGATGGAAAAGGTTAGACTCCTGTGATTTCAGGAACCTGAGCAGCGGCTGGAACTCTGGCTTCTCCTTCCCGGATCCTGAAGACAGGCCTTGTCGGGGACTCGCGGGCCCACCGGTGTCCTCCCAGCCTGGTGCTCCTGCCCCCTCCGCCGGCTTCGCTGCTCTGGACCCCAGTTGTGCCTGGTGTGGGTGAGGCGCTGGCACGCGGCGTGGGTGAATGTGGCCTGCCCTGCGGGAGGACACGTGGGGGGGACACGTGGGGGACAGTGGTGGCAGCAGGTACAATGGGTGGGCAAGTGGCCCACCGAGGAGGCGGCAGTCTACCAGGGCCCAGGGGGGACATGGCTTCAGGACTACCGTGCCAGCTACCTAGCACCAGCCCCGCAGAGTCGGGGAACCAGGGGACCTCAGGTCCGTCCCTGTAATGGGGCCACGGCTTGGGAGCCGAAGCTGTGCGCCAGTGGGTCCCCTCAGTGAGTTCTCACACAGGTCTGCCGCCGGATCCTCTCGCTGCCCTTTTACAGATTTACAGACGGGAAACTGAGGCACAGGGGACCTGTGTGACCTGCCTGGGATCAGAGCTGATGAGCTTGAGTCTCCTGGCCCCAAGCTGCCTCTCTCACCGCCCCTCCTTAAACCCCCATCCCTCAGGCTGCAGCCCAGCTCCGGAGGGCCAGTCCCCTCCCACTAGTGTAGCCCCCCCAGAATGAGGGCTGCACCCTGGACAGGGGCCTCGGACGGCAGCCCAGGCACAGATGTTCTAGAAGGTAACCCTCAGGGGGGCTTTTCCGTCCCGGCCTCTGTGGTCTTGGCAGTCAAGCCCACCCTCCCGCAGAGCACGGGCTCCTTCACACCGTGTTGGGCCGCTCGGGGGATCTGAGCGGGAACCACAGTAAACGGGTGTGGGCCTTCTCTTGCCGGACTTCCCCGGGGCTCCCCCGCTGTCCCCCTCGGACGGCCCCCACCCCCCGGTGTTGCGTGCCGGCAAGGCCAGCTCCCCAGAGGCTCAGCAGAGGGGCTGGGAGCACCGGCAGGCGGCCGCACGCTCGGGGTCAGCTCTGCGGCCTGCGCCCGGCCTATCTGTGAAGGCCCTGACTTCATCTCCGCGCGGTCCCTCGGAGGTGGCCGGCCAAGGGGGACTCTCACCCAGCTGCCTGAGGTCCTCGTGGACACGCGGTGTTTGTGGCCACCGCGCCTGCCCAGCTCCCAGTCAGTGACTGTGCGACACACACAGGGGGCTGGCGTCCAGCCCCTTCCACGCGTCAGGGGGTTGGTTCGGCAGCCCCAGGAGAGCCGGCCTCACGGAGTTGAGCCCAGGGAACCCCCCGCTCCACTCGCCTCCCTGCCTTCCTGCAGCTGGGGGCCCAGGCCTGCAGGGAAGCGTGGGCGCCCCGAGCCCCGGGGTGGGTGCAGAGCGGATGGGGGGTACTGGGCAGGGCTCTCAGTTGGGCCGGTTCCAGGCCTGGCGGGCTCTCCCTGACACGCGGCAACAGCGAGACCCCCTTGCAGCCACTGGGGTCCCCTCTGTGCCCCCCGATGAAAGGCCCGCCCTGGGAGACCCCTGTCTGCTGCCTTCAGCAGCCTCTGCCCAATCGCCCGGGGGTCTGCGGGTCCCAGGAGCCCATTCCTCCACTAAGGAGGTGTCTGGGAAGATGGGCCACCGAAGAAAGGCAGCTGGAGGGGCCCCGTTAGTACGGCGCGTGGCTCTCGGTCTCCGAGCCCCATGTTGGACTAGAGATGACTTAGAAATGAGATCTTAGGGCGCCTGGTGGCTCAGTGGGTTAAAGCCTCTGCCTTTGGCTCAGGTCATGATCTCAGGGTCCTGGGATCGAGCCCCACATCAGGCTCTCTGCTCTGCCGGAAGCCTGCTTCTCCCTCTGCCTCTCTCTCTCTCTCTCTCTCTCTCTCTCTCCCCTCGTCTCTGTCTCTGATGAATAAATAAAATCTTAAAAAAAAAAAAAAATCTTAAAAGAAAAAAAAAGTGGCTCGAAAGACATCAAACACCGCGTGGTGAGCTGAAAGACCTCCAGGGGAGGAGAGGTCTCGTTTCTGTCCTTTTTTTGAGATTTTATTTATTTATTTGACAGAGAGAGACACAGGGACAGAGGGAGCACCCGCAGGGGGAGTGAGAGGGGGAGAAGCAGGCTCCCGCTGAGCAGGGAGCCCGATGCGGGGCTCCATCCCAGGACCCTGGGATCGAGACCCGAGCCGAAGGCAGAGGCTCAACGCTGAGCCCCCCAGGCGCCCCAGAGGAGAAGTTTCACTGGCGGCCTCGGAGCTGGAGCCGGGATTCCAGGAGCAGCTCAGGGCAGGCCGGGCCTCGAGGGGCTTCCCGGAACCGCCTTTGCTTTGGGGCAGGTCGTCCAGCACCCCACCCCCACCCCCACCTGTGCTCCGTCTTGTAATAAAAAGATTATTATTTCCAAGTAACTCTCTTCCTGGGATTTCGGGGTGATAGCAGCCACGAGGCGAGGGCTAGAGGAGGCCGGCCAGGTGTCCACGGCTCCCAGCACCCTGGCAGCACCCCAGGGCCCCAAGAGAGAACCAGGGTGCCCTCAGCCGAGGCCCACTCCGGGCTTCCTGAGACAAGAACCTCCCTGCACCTGCCTCCCTCTGCCCTCCGCTGGGCTTCTGCTCTGTCCCGCTCCGCCCCCGTCTCCAGGAGCCCCGTGGCTTCACGGGTCGGACGCCATGCACATGTTGGGCTCTTCGTTGTGTCCTGGCTGGGAGGACGCAGGTGCATTCGTGAGGCACAGACCCGAGGACGGTGAAGGTCAGAGCGAGCGCCAGTCTCACCAGGGACACAGGGTGGACGGCACTGACCGGCCCTAAAACCAGAGGGAGGAGGGATGGGTAGCCACAGGCCCAAGAGACGTCAACGAGACAATGAACTGCCTCCCCGAACCCCAGGCCGCCCGCACGGTCTGAAGTCCCAGAAGCACCCTAAGCCTAACAAGTTCAAATGTCCACTTGGGGTCCCCGCACTTGTGCCCGTCTCCACAATGTCATGGGCCTTCCTCATGGAGCCCTGGACCCTTCCCACTGCCTCCGCCGCCCCCAGGGGCAGCCCTGGCACTGGTCAGGAGAAAACACGACATCTATGGGGCTGCAGAGCTGAGTCTGGGCTCCCCTGCCCCTCACACCTCGTCCTTAGCCACCACCCCCCACCTCGGGGCCAGCTCTGTGCCCCGGGGCACTGTGGCAGGAACAGCCAGCGGTGGTGTCCCTTCTCCTGTGCACACTGGTCCTGCAGAGCTGTCTGCGTGGCCGAAGCCCCGGCAAGGTCACCCAGGGGGACACAGATCGGTGGGAGTACCGGCACATCCCTCAGAAGGGACAGGAAGGACAGAGCACAGGTGCACGTGTGGACGGCTCCGCCGCACGCGGTCTGCTGTCCACACGGCGGTGGGGGGGGGGGTGCCTCCGCCTTCGCCTGGGCAGGGGGCGGCCAGGGGAGGCTGGAAGGGCCTACGGACGGTGTGCTCCTGACCACTGGGCCGTACTAGGTGCACAGAGGGGGCAGGAGGGTACGCACACTAACCTGGCTCTGGGGGCATGAGCCCCCCACCCCCCGCTTAAACCTGTTGAAGGGTGACCCTGCCCAGGTGGGGAGGCACTGGGGGCTTGAGAGGACTCCACGGACAGTGTAGTTTGTGCTGGGGCCTGGTCTCACAATGACTCCTCCCTCCTCAGGGGCTGTGGACACAGCGGAAGAGACACCACCCTGCCCAGCGGGCACCCCCCAGTATTGTTTGCGGGTGACTCGGGGCCTGACCTCCCTCCAAGCGCCCCAGTCCTTCCATGGCTCTGCTCACCTTCTTCCTTCTTATCTCGAGCCTGCGAAGGCTCCAGGCTTACCCCCTGGGGCCCCGCCAGACGAGAGGCCCCGGGCCACCTGGGGCAGACAGAGCTGACCCTGTGCCAGCCTTCCACCTCTGACCCCCAGGCTCGGGCTGTCTTCGCAAGACCCACATGACATCTGCCACCTGCTGCCTGGCCGGGCCAGGCCGGACGGGACTGGGTGCTGCTCATGGGGCCCGTCTCCCGGCCTCCCTCGCGACCCCGGGACGAGCTGGAGGCCACCACGTGATCCTGCGGGGCCAGGAAGGGTCAGCTGTCCTGCCTGCTGGCCCTGACCACCCTGTTTATCTGCTATGGACAGAGACCCACTGCGTCCCCCT
This sequence comes from Lutra lutra, assembly GCF_902655055.1. Lineage (NCBI taxonomy): Eukaryota > Metazoa > Chordata > Mammalia > Carnivora > Mustelidae > Lutra > Lutra lutra. The sequence goes on along the minus strand of NC_062288.1, from coordinate 107,339,073 downwards.
GCTTCAGCTCCTGTGCATGGACACTCGGGTGGACAGCCTGGGCATGCCTGGGGTAATGGCCATAGTTTACCGTCGGCCTGAAGGTCCCACCTAACTGGACGTCCCGCTCCTCAGGGTGGGGGGGAGACGCGAGCTCCCGCTGGGGCTGGTCCCCAGGCCCTGACTCCCCAACAGAGACTTCCGGAAAGTGGGGCTGCGCTTCCCCACTCGACCTGCACCGTGAGGGGGCCCTCCCTGCCGCCAGCCCCCCTCTCCGTGACCCACAACAGTCGGCACAGAGAGCAGATGGCTTACTGTGCCCCACGGTTAATCTTCCGTTCCCCAGAGGGTGCACCGCATGTCACAACCCCACGGTCCCCGAGCTGCCGGGTGCCGACACCTGAAGCCTGCGGGCTGGCGGGCTGACAAGCTCTGGCAGGGCCGGGGTCCGGCAGGGAGGCGGAGAGCTGGGCTGCTGTGAGACCCCCTCCGTCCATTCATGTGGCCTCCTGCCCAGGGCACTGGGGGCTGGCTCTTCTGTGGTGGGGGTCCCGGCCTCATGGCCAGCCCGCAGCACCTCTGGTTTTCATCCCTCGGACTCCAGGAGCACTTGCCTTCCCCGGCTGTGGCACCCAGAAGGGCCCCTGGCAGTGCCCAGGGACATGGTCGGACCCCATGTGACCCTCCGGGCAGTGGGAGAGGCGGCCGCGTGCAGCAGGTCACGGCACCGTGGGCCCAGCGCCTGGTGCAGGGGAGGCTCTGTGGGACCTGTGGGTTCTGGAAGGCCTGTTGGGACTGCGCCTGAAGGAGAGCGGCGAAGACCCCCCCAGAACAAGCTGGGCCACACTGTCCTTGGCCAGGGGTGAGCCTGGGATGCCTGCCTCCAGCCCCCAGCCCAGGCACAGCAAGCCGCAATGGCTGTTTTGGTTCCCAGTGTCCTGACCCGCGCGGGGAGGCACCACCTGGTGGCCGTCCTGGCCGGCGTCATGGGGGCGACTAGGCCTCCCGCCCGCGGGCTGGAGCGGATCCATCCCCTGTGCTGACCTTGGTGGCTCTGCCGAGTGTGGTCACTACCCAGTTCCAGGGTGACCTGGGCCTTGCTCCTCTGTCAGCTGGCGCGTGCCGCCCGTTTCCCAGTGTGGCCAAGAGCCGCGGACCCGCCACCCCCCACGGGGCCCAGAGCCATGCCCCCACGGGTCCTACACCTGGCCCAGTGCCCCGCATCCACACGGCCCGCACGGGGCTGATCCGCGCCCCCGGGCCATGCCCGTTGCTGTCCATGGGTCTCCTGGCTCCCCCCACCCGACCGCGCGGCGGCTGAGCAGACCCAGGGCTGGCAGTGCACACCCGGTCCCCACCCCCGCCCGCCCTCGGAATCCTCTGGAGGCTCCCCAGTTCTCTCAGGGCCAAGTCCCGGGCCCCGTGTTGGGGCAGCCCCTTCCTTGCCCTTCCGGCTCTCTGGCACGCCGGCCCCTGGGCACAGCGGGCGCCCTCAGGTTTCAGATGTCAGCTCGCCCTCCGCTCGGGAAAGCTCCCTGACCCTGGACGGGGACCAGCCCGCCCTTTCTCTGCTCGCCGCCCACATCCACAGGCACCGCGTCTGGCGGCTCCTGGAGGAAGCTCAGGGCCGGGCCGGGGTGGAAGGCGCGGTGGAGCACCGGAAGCCGCCCTCCGGGGCGCACGCGCGGGTCACAGGGGACACCTAGGGCACGCGGCTCTGCGTCCTCGCAGCCACGGTCTTTGGCCCTGAAAGATCTTAGAGCCGAGGGTCCCACCCCGGGGGGACACAGCGCTCGGGGATTCCCGCGGCCACCCCGCCCTCCTGGACACGGGACCCAGCTTCAGCTGCGTCCCTGACAGTCCGAGTGGACATCACGAGCTGAGGTGTTCACTGTCCCCGGGGCCAGACGCCTCACCTGGAGAACAGATGGCTTGAAGCAAGGCTTCCAAGTCGCACCAGGACACCGGTCGGGCAGGAGCCCAGAGAAGCGACCACCGCGTTTCAGCGGAAGAGCCTGGCACACGCGGCCCCCAGCGCGCCAGCCCCAAAGACCTTCTAACTGGGGGTCTGCACGGCCTCGGGCGCTCGCGACGGCCGCACTCAGACGGCGCTGGGATTGGGGCGCGTGCGGCCTTTGTCCCTTTATACCATACGCAGCACAGCTCTGACTTCACAAAACAGCAGCTGAACCAAACGGCGAGGGGGCTCGGGGGGCTTGGGGGTGGGGGGCCCTGCCGGGGTGGCACCCGAGCCTAGACCGCCAGCCCCTCACCCTGTTGCCTCGGGAGGGGCCCTGGCCCCACGAGTTGGTGCACGTGGTCGTTTTATAATCAGGGAAACTGAGGCCCAGCGCATGGGAGAGCCTGAAAAAATAGTGAAAGATCAAAACCACCATCGAGACGCTGTAGGGATTGCTCTGGGGTGTGGTGAGCCGAACAGCAGCCCCCACGGCATCAGAGCCGGGTCACTTCCTACGGCGACCGTCTGCAGAGGCGTGGGGTTAGGGGGTCGGGACGGGGATGTCATCCTGGACCATCCGGCAGGCCCGATGCTGTCACAGTGCCCTTCCCAGAGAAGGCAGGTGTGGGGGCCCCGTGGAGATGGAGGCAGCGGCTCTGACCACCGTGACGACAGTCACCATGAATGACCACGAAAAGGAGAGAAAACCGGAGACATGAGAGGTTCCACTGAGACCCTGCACGTGACAGCTTCTCACTTTCTGTCTCCTGCAGAGCCGGGCGCAGATGGCCCTCCTCGGGGCTGACAGAGGGGGACGGTCTGTGACCCCTCCTGGCACTGGGGGTCCCCAGCGGGAGGGGCCCCTGTCACGTGAGGCTGGGTCGGCCGCCACTCTCCCAACCCGTGGTGTCCCCCGCTCTGGTGGGGAAGGGCTGGGGGTCCTTGTGGGGACTGATCTCCTCCTGAGCCCACCAGGGAAACAGCCTTCCTTCTACAGGGTCTGTTTCACGGGGCCATGTCACCAAAGCCTGACGATGAACTGGGGTATTTCTCTTCTGAATGCGGGGCCCTGTTCATGAGGCCTGTCCCCCTTCTCTGAGAGGGCAGGGCTGCCTCCAGGTGGGGCCAAAGGTGTGGTTGATGGAGGGCCTCACCTTGGCTGACGCCACCCCCCCCCCAAGCCCAGGACCCCAGGGAGGCCTGGGAAGGAGCATAGGGGACAAGGGCGAGGGGATGGGACAGGGGGGGTACCTGGGCCCGTTGCCGCGTCACTTGCTTGGCACCCCCACTGGAGTGGGGTCCTGCCGTGAGCTTGTCGCCCAGCCCCAACCCTGTCACGAAGGCTGCACTCAGCGGGGGGTCACAAGTCTGAGTTTCTGGCTGGACCAGAAGAGGAATCGTCCAGCCCAGGGGCCCGGGGCAGGAGGGAGGGCCAAAGACCTCCTCTCCCATGTGTCCTGCGTTCACACATGGACTGTGCCGGACACACCAGGACGGGCAACGGCCCCCCAGCCTCTGCAGGGCCCCCTGGGACACCTGGGCCCAAGGGTAGGAGGGGGGTGGAGGGCAGTGAGGCCACATTCAGGATGCAGGGGACAAGGGAGGACACCCAGCCCCATCTCTCTGAAGACTGATTTCAAAGGAAGCAAAATCTGTCTGCTCCACAGGGGGTCGGCACTGCTGGGTCCAGGGTGTCGCTGTCCCCGGGAAAGCCTGGCCCCGGAAGTTCTGACCGGACGTCCTGTGCTACCTCCTGGGGGAGGGTCCTCCCCTCCCTTTGAGTCCGTGCTGGTTCTGGCCAGGACCAGGTGGAGTTCTGGGGGCACATGTGTGCGCCGTGTGCATGCGCACACGTGTATGTGAATGCGTGTGTCCGTGGCCCGCAGTGTGCGTGTTTGCGTGTGGCCCCAGCGCCCCCTGCTGGCCACATCTGGAACAACGCACAACCGCCCAGGCCGGGGTCTCTGGCAGGGAGGGTCGCGAGGCCCCGTATAGGACGGCGGCCTGAGGCCCCTTCCCCACCAGCTCCCGCGTGAACAACGCTGCTGCGTGTCTGGGGCTGGCTAGACCCGCTTTCAGGACCACGGACGCACCTTCGCGGTCTCCTTCCCCCCACGCCCCGCGTCCCTCTGGACCTGAGCCCCAGGCGTGGGGCCCTCCCAGCCCCACTCTGGCGCAGAACCGCCACCCTCCGGGAACGGCTGGACGTCCCTGCAGGGCTGAGAACCGAGTCCCCTTGTGGGGCCCCAGGAGCACAGGCTTCACACAGATGCCTCCTTGGGCTCAGGGATGGCTTCTGCCCCTTCTGAGCGTGAAGTCACCTGGCGTCTGCCCTCTGGTCCTCAGGGTGCTGGCAGGCCGGGTCCCAGCACCTGGGGTGCGCCCTTCACCCGGCCTCGCTCTACCAGGCCCCTGTGTGCCTCCGTCCCTGGCAGGGCCTGGCCCCCTTCCCTCTTGCAGGTGGCTGTGGGTGTCGGCCTTGTTGGCCACGGGCATGACCCTGTGCTGTGGGCTCATGGACGTGACCTGACTCTGCGGCCACAATGCCGCCTGACCCTGGCCCAGGTCCTCCCTGAGCAGCACCAGACCAAGGACATTGAGCGTGTCATTCTCTCCTGGCTCCTGACACAGGTCTTCGGACATGCCCCTGTCCCCACAGGGACATCCCCCACATGTACCCCAACGGTTGGATCAGGGTGAGCCTTAGTCCCTGCTCTGCTGCAGAGAGTTAACAAACGGCAGGTCCCTCGTAGATGGGGACGAGCTCACGTCTGGGGGGCAGCTTGCAGTCCGGCCTCCCACGCCTGCATGGCTCACGACTGCCTCCCGCGTCTCGAGCAAGCTCCTGCCCCGATGTTCAGGATCGGCTCCAAAGGACACAGAAGCCATCTCGCCGACTTCCTGTGGAGTCACTGTTCCTGCCCAGCTGACCCCCCGTCCTTCCCCGGGGGGCCTGGTCCCCTGGACCTCCGCGCCACCTGCCAGTGGCTCCCGCCCCCCTGGAGTGCGTGCCTCCCACCCCCAGTCGTTGAAACTCAGGTGCCCTCTGGCCGGCACAGCCCCTGCCCTTGCACACCCCCAGCGCACACAGAGCCCCACTGAGCCGCCATCACTGTGCATGCAGCCGGTGGCAAATAGTTGCTGCGGCCCTGCTGGTTCTGGCTGTGGGAAGGGCCCTCCCGGATGGCGGGGAGCACAGTGGCCACAGGCCCAGGCTGCGGAGCGTCTCCTTCACGGACGTCAGGTGCTGCAGGAGGTCACAGGGGCCTCCTGGATGTGATCAGGGCGGTAGTGCCCACGCCAGCACGGACACGGGCAGACGCTATAGGGACCACGGCCCAGGCCCAAACTGCCCTGGCTGAGGCTCTGGGTCCCGCCCACGCAGCTAAAGGGCTTGTGCTCCACATGGATGGTACAGGTGCCCACGGGCGCCCGTGAGGCCAGTCTGGTCCCAGCCCACGTGTTCCAAAGGTCTTAGGGACTGGAGGAATCTGGCAGCCGCCGGAATGCCCTGTGCCTGGAGCTTGGGTCGGGCCGGATGACGTGTGCTAACACGGTTGGGCACAGCGGTGCTCGTCTCTTGTGCCTGGGGCTCGGGGCTGCGCTGGGCCAGTCCCCAGGGAGTTGTGAAATGAGCACGTGAGCTCAGTGAGGGGGATGCCATGTGCCTTCGAGACCGAGCCTATATAAACCCTGGACACCCGGGCTCCGGTGAGCGTCCCCGCCACGGGGTCCAGCCCAGGGGCACCCGGAGGCTGGTGCTTCTCTGCCCAGGTCCAACCCATGTGCCTTCCCTCCGCTGGTCTAACCTGTGCCCTCCCGGTGTAGTGAGCCTGGCTCCGGGAGCTGTGAGTCCATCCTGTGACTCCCGGAGCCTGGGGACAGTCTCGGGGACCCTGGCCAGGTGGGAGAGGTTGTGGCCATGACTTCAAGGGGAGGGAGGAGCCCAGGAGGGCCCAGCTTGAACGTGGAATCCTGGAATCCGAGATGCTCACACGTTAGGAGACAGTCAGTGTGTTCCAGGACCGCCCAGGCCTCATGTCCGGGGTGACCTCTTGTTATGAAACAGGATGCTTAGGTCGTTGATCCATAAAAATGTAAAAGATGAATTTCTCATCCTGTTTATTCCAGTTTTTTTTTCTTGTTCCCATCCTACCCCATCTGCTTTCCTTCCTTCTTAGACATGCACATGGGGTTCCAGCTGTGCTCACTGTGGGGCAGGGGCCCAGCGGCGTGGTCTGGGCATGGGGGGGTGCCCGGGAGGGCATGGAGAGTGTGGTGGGGTGTGTGCATTTGGGCTGGGGAAGACGGACTTTGAAGAGCCCTGAAATAGCCAAGTGGGGCGCCAAGTATGCACGAGGGAAGGTAGGGTGCAAAGGGAGGTCCGAACCGAAGACCCACGTGTGAGACACCGGGGCGTGGACAGGACATGGTGGCCGCCAGCACAGAGCAGAGGCAGTCTAGGGCCGGCCCTCCAGGGGAGCCCAGCCACATGGCCAGGGGACATAGCTGGAGGACAGAGGGCCCCGTGACCTGCCCGAGCCAGGGTGCCCCAGGCATCAGAGTATGGGCGGGGGCAGTCTGGTTGGTGGCCAGAGGTCAGAGGTCAGGGTGCCAGCGAGAGGCTTCCTGCAGGCAGGGAAGGTGGCGGAGACTGGATGAGCCCGCGGGTGCCAGTGCGCTGCGTGCTCCGGCAGACGCCGAGGGCTCACCGGGACATGGCGCATGTTAACTTCTCACGGCTCTGGTCCCGGAAGCCCAGGACTGAGAGCACGGTGGACTGGGTGTCGGGTGAGCCTCTAACTGCTGGCGTCCGTCGCGGGGTGCTCACCAGGCGGGGGCGGGGCGGCTCTGGCGTCCTCCTCTGACGTGGTTCAGCCTGTCGTGGGGCCTGCTGCAAGCACATAGGGAGCCGTGTCTCCACAACCAGCTTTATTCAGCAGAACAGCAACATCACAGCAGGTTCACGACTCTAAGCTCAACGACAGGGCGCCTGGGGGGCTCAGTGGGTCAAGCCTCTGCCTTCGGCTCAGGTCATGGTCTCAGGGTCCTGGGATCGAGCCCCACATCGGGCTCTCTGCTCAGCAAGGAGTCGGCTTCCCTTCCTCTCTCTGCCTGCTTCTCTGCCTGCTTGTGATCTCTGTCAAATAAATAAATAAAATCTTAAAAAAAAAAAAAAAAAGCAAAACTCAATGACATTTCCTGAGAGTTCACTCGGCTTCTCAGCTGTCACACACAGCGGAGCCCAAGACAGAGCCACAGGACAGACACGGGACGAGGATAAGAAGTTAACAAGCCATGCAAGAAGGCCGTGCACGGGCGCGCAGGTGAGGGGCAGACCCGGCCGGGGAGGATCTCGGCTCCGTGAGAGACCCAGCGGGCACGGCCTGCGGGGCAGTGGCTCTTCCTGTGCGGGGACAGGGAGGGTCAGCATGGCGAGAGTGTGGCCCTGGTGGCGGTCAGTTCAGTGTGCCTGAGTGGAGCGGGTTCTCCAGCCCCGGCGCTGGCTGTGGGCCCCTCTGCCTGCTGGGATGACTCTGTCCTCGCTGCGCAGTTGCCTCCCCCGGGCCCTGCCACACGTGCGGGTCCTGAGCGTGGTGGGACGTGGCAGTACGCGGGAGCCGCTCAGTCTCCTGCAGGCCCGGCGGAGGCGAGGCGGACGGGCAGCTTGGCGGGAGGAGGGCCTCCACGGACCCACGGCCGCCCAGGCGAGGGCAGAGACACGGAGGCTGGGGAGTCGGGGCGAGAGCCCACGTGGAGTCAGTCCCGGCCGGACCGGCTTCCGTTAACACCGTTCCAGACGCTACTGTGCGCCGGGCACAATTTGGCTGAGAACCTAAAACTGCCCTAAAAGTCTACTCGGAAGGAAACAAAGATGCACCAATGAGCTCCTGGCGCCTGTGCTTCTGGGGCCGTGTCAAAAACAGCTGATTTCTCACCCACCCGTGGGTGGACATTTAGGTTTTCTCCATCTTTCAACACCCACACACCAGGCTCCTGAACTGTGCCCCGGTCTTGGCGTAAACCCGGGCCCGGGACTGCGGCTCATCTGCTAACTGGTGACACTCTGAGCCGCGGAGGTGAAGGGACTTTAAACCTGATCTAAGATGTTCCGTAAAAGCCTTGCTTTCTGTCCTGTCGTTCTAGGGCCGGCGCGTGAAGACGACACGGCAGCACAGCCCCACGGGTTCTGCGACGGGGTTCAAGCTTCTCGACAGGTCACTAGCTCCTGACGGGTGCTGTCACGGAGAGAAACCGGGACAGACTCCGAGGGGTCCAGGGACGCACAGCATTAACCCCACTGCCGCACCTGCCTCCATCAGAGGGCGCGCGTGCGGCCTGCGGACCCACCGAGGCCTGGCGGCTACCGGCAACGGCGACGCCCCGAGGGCAACAGAGCCGCCCGCTGGGCACTCGGCCGGGGAGTCCCCACGAAGGGCACAGCACCCCAGAAGGATCTGTCCTGGGGCCAAAAGGGCAGGGCGGCCTATGAAGAGAACCGAGCTCTCGCTGCTGTTGGCAAAGGGTCTCCCATTGGGGCCCGAGGGTTCACATCCGCACGTTCACTTGAAACCCGCTTCGGTTGGCAAAGCCTTTCTTGATTCACAAAGCGGCTTCATCCCACAAGGGTCAGAGCCGCTGGCTGTGCGCTAGGCATTATTCCGGGAGTCGGAACAGTGCCGTTGGCACAAACTCCTACCCCCGTGACACTTACACGCTAGTGGGGAGGGACGGAGGAGGATGGCGCGGAGGCCGCCACACATCAGACAGAACTAGTGCCACTGAGGACGCTGAGTGAGTTAGGATGGGCCACGATGGGCACAGGGAGCGGTGGCAGTTTTTACTAAACAAGTGGTAAGGAAAGACGGCACTAAGCAAAGAAGTGCCTGAACAGAGTGAGGGCGCCTGAGTGTCTGTCCTGTACGGGGAACGAGTGCAAAGGCCCTGAGGCCAGGGGCAGAAGCCAAAGCAGCCAGTGGAGCCCAGTGAGCAAGAGGGAGGGATCCAGGTACTGTCACTAAGGGCTTCGCCTCTGACTCTGATGGAGGAGGACTGGCTTAGGACCCATGGTTTCCTTCGGCTACTGAGTTAAAAACAGACTGGAGGTGACCAAGGACAGGAGCAGGGGGACCTTGGAGAGGCACCTGCAGAGCCAGGCAAACCCAAGACTAGGGCTCAGGATGGGAGGCGGCAGAACGTGGTGAGGAGTGGTCAGTCCGGCCGTGGCAGGAGCAGTGCTGGCAGGAGGCACAAGGCGGCAGGTGACCTGGGGCCCAGGCGGGGTTCGGCGGGTGTCTTGGGCTCACGGAGTCTGGGTCGAGGGGGGAGTGGAGGCACAGGGGAGTCCTGTGGACACAGACGCAGTGTGTGAACTGTTGTCTGCGTCTGGACTGGGACCCCCAGATACACCTGCTCGAGTGTGTGTGGGGGGGTGGGAGCCACAAGGGGCCACTGCCCGGCTTGGAACAGGAACCTGTGTGGGGCACTTGCGCTGGAGGGAACCAGCCTTGCTCCGCAGCAGAGGGCCCAGTACTGCCCAGAACGGAGGAAACGGATCCCACATAGCTCGGAGGTGTGGGAACACTCTGCAGCCCTGCCCTGAAGCGCTTATCAAGACTCTCCGAAGTGACGTCATTGTTTCCTGACAGCTACCCAAGAAGGACTGTCTGGGACACTTGAAAAAATGCAGACTGGTAAGCGCCCCCCGGACCATCCTTTTCAAGCTGGGGACCCTGATCTGGGGTGAGCCTGCATTTCCCTGACAGTGAAGGATGGACCTGCTCGGCGCTCTGCGGTTCCCGACTTCCCAGTTACAGGGCTCGTCTGGCGCGCTGCTCTGCTGCTGGGAGGGAAAGTACAGAGGTGCTGGGCTGAACAGTGGGCCCCCAGCAGAGGTCCGTGTCCTCACCCCTAGAGCCTGGGAAGGCAGCCTTACGTGGGAAAGAGGACTTTGCAGGTGGGATCACGCATCTTGAGATGGGGTCACTCTGGGTTCCTCGTCGGGCACCCGTCAAGTGCAGGCAGAGGATTGACATGGGCAGGAGACACAGCCAGGGCATGGACGTGCCAGCAGCCACCAGGAGGGGAAGAGGCAGAGAACAGGATCCTCCCTAGCGAGAGCCGGGTTGGGACGCCTCCGGGCCTCCCGCACAGAGGACAGAGGCTGCTGTTCCCGCCACCCGTCCGGGGTCATGTGACGGCAGCCACAGGAAGCTAACCAAACACGAGATGAATGTTCGTGACGAACACGGGGCAATGCATGCGGTGGGACCCTCCGGCTGGCTCTCTGCTCTTGGGTCTCGTCTGTCCAGCAGCCACTTACCGCCCCATCCCAACTGCTCCAGAGAGCGCCGTGTCCAAGCAGAAGCTTCTGGAAAGCTCAGCAGGCCGCAGGCTCACCCAGAATCAGAATGTGTGCTCTTGCCCGCAGCTCTAGCGGTCGGCCCACCGGAGCCCCAAGAGGTGCTCAGACCCCATGTCCCCACTTGACCGCACACATGATCTCACCTCCAAGGCAAGCTCAAGGTCACCAGAAGGCTGCCCTCTGCTTTGACTCTGGAGGGAGGGAGAACACACGTGGCCCTGAGCCTCTGCAGGTGCGTCTGCTCCCCCGCACGGACCCCAGAGCCCAGCGAGGAGGCCAGCGGTGGGGGCTCCCCAGGAAGGTGAACGGACCTCCGGCTCACTGAGTGCTGACCGCGGAGGAGCCACACCCTGACTCACGCAGCGGGCTGTGAGTCATCCCAAACACAAGCGAGGGATGCTCCTTTCTGAGAGGTGCTCAGAGGCAAACGGGGAGCCGTCCCCCCACAGGAGCGGAGGGGAGGGAAGACAGATGGGTGACTGTCCTCCGCCCGCCTCTGTGGAGGACACCGCAACGGCGCCTGACAGGGCAGCGTGCTGCTTCCCAAGGCCTGGGTTGGACGCTGTCGTCCGTGTCTGCAGTTGGTAGACGTGGCATCAAACCACGTGAGACCAGGCTAAAGTGAGGTTCTACTGCACGTCCCTGCGCAACGCGGCTGGGAAGCCCAAGTACCTAACCATCCCCATTTCACACACCAGCGGAGGCACCAAGTACTCAGGCTCTACGAACTCCCCTCAGAATCTTCTGGAAGCAGGGAGCTTTGCATGGCCCACAGCCCTGGAGCCCACAGGAGTCTCCCACCTGCAGCCCACGTGGTCCTCTCAGCTCTCCAAAGCCTCCCGCAGGACGCGCTGAGGCTGCCGACTGCGGTGGCCGGCACAGCACCAGGAGACGCCTCTGGACGACGGAGAGAGAGCTCGCCAGCACACACCTTCGCCTGGGGACGGAGGTGTCGGGGAGGCCGCGGCCTGCGCGGTACCACGTGGCTGTCAGTTCAGACGGGTCAGTACTCGCTCGGAATGCCTCCTGGGCCAGAACAGACGAAGTTCAAAGCGCAGCCTGTTTTCAGTTTCTGAGTGTCTGTCTCGGCTGCAAGAGATCAGCGGGGGAGTGGCTTTGGTCGGCTTCTTCAGGTTCTTCCCGTTCTATCTGCATCTCCGTGTGCCTTTGGCTGTTTCTCTCCTTAGAGTATGAGGCGGCTTCAGTACGGGATTCTGTCAAGCTCCCACTCCCGTTGGGGAAGCTTCCAGAGCCCTTCCTGTGCTCCAAATCCCGTGAGCATCTGCGGGTCTGCGAGGCCCTGGCTCGATTCCCCGTCGCTGCCGACCGTGTGCCTGCGTCCGCGCGCGTGGCTGCCGCGGGCTCCGTGGAGCTCGGCCGGGCCGTGCAGAGGTGCTCCCGCGAGTCACCGGTGGGACCGTCACCGACACCGAGGACGGCCAGCCAGGATCCACCTGCAGGCGGGTGTGAGAAGCACCAGGACTAACCCCCCTTTACCTCAGCCCTCCGGCTTGCGCACGAAACGGCAGCAGCAGAGTAGGGCGCTACGCAGCGAGGCAGACAAAGCACAGGAGGAGCGTCTTCCTGCACGTGCGGCTCTTCTTATTACCAGTGTCTCGCTAGCCGCACGGAGAGCCGTGGGAAGGCGGCGCCCCTCCCGGCCAGGGGCTCTGGCCGGCTGCAGCCCCGGGAAGGGCAACCCAGCAAGGGCCAGGAGGGCGCTCCCAGGTCTGCCGGGGCAGCGTGTCTGTGCGGGGGCGGCGGGCTTCCTGTCCGGCCTGGCGGGGTCTCAGCATGGCCGCAGGCTGTCCTTCCACCTCGTTACCTGACGTCACATACGCGCCCGGGAGAAACAATCATTCCAGTAGCGAACCGCAATGATTTCGGGTGACTCCAACACAGTCTTGGGGAAAAAAACATTTAATGCAAATATTTAACCACTGAAACATACAAATAAATAAATAGGCTCAGGAGAGCTGAGAAAACCCAAGTAAGTGTAACTGCAGCCTCCCTTCAGTCCCAGATAGTCCGCTTCCAAAATACTGATAACAAAATGCAGAGAAGGTACAGAACGTCCAACGTAAACCAACCTAAAATAAAGATAAAACCAAGGACAAACCCTAATTATTTTATTTCTGTATATCAAGACTACAAATAGCATTTAAACACTTAATTTATTATTCAAATTATGAAATTATACATTTTGTTTTGATATGGTCATTGTCTTAAAAGTGTCATTCAGTTTCCCCGCATTTAAAAGCATATTGCTAATTCTGGTCAATTCCATAGGACAGCCCACAGCCCCAGTGACAGGAAACGCTAGGTGAGGCAGAGGGAGGTCAGAGCGAGAGCCCTCAGGCCCCCTGCGTCAGCGAGGGTCAGTCTGGCTCTCCCAGCGGGTGCTCAGACGCACTCCCTGCTCTCAGAGACTGAAATCACCCAGCAACAAGGTAGGTCCTGATAAAGTGCCTTTTGAAGAGTCACCACCTCCCCTCCCCCCAGACACGCGACTGGGGCTGTCCAGTCTTCCTCGGGAGCAGCACCGTCGAGAAGCAGAGGGTGCAGAAGCCTGGCTGCCCAGGGACCGGGGAGAGGGGCGGGCGCGGCCCCGGGGTGCAGAGGACGGGCGGCCTCGAGGTCCCGCCACAGCAGGCCGTGCCCAGTGCAAAGCCACAGCCCGCCACTTTGGTTCAAGTGACTCAGATCGATGCCAGTGTCTGCTCTCCCCAAGCCACCGCCGATCACGGGCCACACGCGCTGCGGGACAGGCAAGCCCGCAACCGGGCCGTGGAGCTGGACACGGGAGGACGACGTCCGCCCACACACCCCCCCACACAGGAACAGCCGGACCGGCACGATGCGGTCAGCGTAAACCGAAACAGGCATGCTAGTCCCGTTCAGGGGAATGGCTTAAAAAGCACAAATGAAATATTATCATTGCTGTGTATTTTCCAAACCTAACCACTTTGGGAAAAGGCAGCAGGAGAAAATGCCTTTAGTTTGAACAATCAGGACTGTAAACAATTCCGCCACACGAGAAGCAGGAGCCCCGAGAGGATGCGCCTCCAGCTCTCAGACCGGGCGTCTCTGCACACAAGCACCCGCGCTGCGGCCCCCCCCGGCCCCCCAGCTCAGGAAGGGCTCAAGTCCACTAGCAAAGCCAAAGCTTCTTCTTTGGTTAATTTCACTGAGTTGCCACTAGTCTTAAAACCGTGCTCCTCTCGGCACAGTCACTACAGTAGCCACATGGCACGTAACGTTTGTGAGTCTATGTTGTCGGAAAAGCAGTGTCCGTCTGAGTGAGTGACCATGACTTCACGGACCATCTGGAAAACGAGGAGGGGGGAAGGGAGGGACGGGGGGGTGCAGGAGAGCTGCAGGAGTCCGGCCCCAGCGCCCTCGCGGCCAGGGGTGCTGCCCGCAGTGCGGGCCCTGGTCACTCCTCAGGGGTGGTGCCGGCACTCGCTCAGCTCAGCTCGAAGCCAGCGGCGCACTCGATGGCGTAGAGCAGCTTTCGGCGCAGGAGCGCCTCGTCGTGGAACTCGGGCAGCTTGAGCAGGTTCATGCAGGTGCTGGCCGTGGGTAGCCGCGCCAGGTCGGAGCCTCCGTTGTGGATGCAGAACGCGGGGTACAGCTCCTGAAAAGACAGCAGGCGCGCAGGACAAGGCCTTAATGGGCGGCCCCTGGATGGACTTCTAAAAGCACATAAAACCCGCCTGCTCCCAACAGGAAAACGCCGTGGTCCCATTTTCCCAAAGACATTTGTTTCTGATGGGTTTAGGCTGAGCTCTGCGGGACGGCAGATACTGGGCACCACGCTTTGTGCACGAGAAAGGGCGAGAAGGACATCCACTCACGGGAAACAGAACCTCTCCACTGAGCAGGGCCTCCACGGTTGTTTTAGTCTTTTAAAAATTTGTTTGAAATTCAAGAAGGCATGAGTGTGAAGACTTGAGTGCAGGCGGCTGCTGGCCTGTGTCAGAACAGACAGAAGCCCCCGGGGGAAGGAGCAGGAGAGGGACAGTGGCAGAGCACGTCTTCTCCAAACTCAGAGCCACATGGATGTCCCAACAGAAAAAAAACCAAAAACCAAACCAAAAAAACAAATTCATTCAAATGGGGAGGAAAACAGTGATCTTAAAATATTGAAAGCAAAATGAAACAAAGGAAACTAACACATTGGTGGCTTAATCACACAGCGAGGCACTGTTCTGAGTGGTTTTTTTTTTTTTCTTTTTTTTTTTTTTTAACAGATTTTATTTATGGGCACCTGGGGGGCTCCGTCAGTTAAGTGTCTGCCTTCAGTGCAGGTCATGATCCCAGGGTCATGAGATCAAGCCCTGCATCGGGCTCCCTGCTCAGTGGGAAGACTGCTTCTCCCTCTCCCACTCCCCTGCTTGTGTTCCTCTCTCACTGTGTCTCTGTCAAATAAATAAATAACATCTACTAAAAAAATAAAAAAATAAAAAACTCCGTTATGTAGAACTGAGAAGAGAAATCAGAGGCTGAAAAGTCCATATTGTTTACAACCTCACGTCTGCTGGGACGGCTACGATCAGAAAACCAGAAAGTAGGGGCACCTGCGGGGCTCAGTCATTCAGCGTTTGCCTTCAGCTCAGGTCATGATCCCAGAGTCCTGGCTCGAGCCCCACGTAGGGCTCCCTGCTCAGTGGAGAGTCTGCTTCTCCCTCTCCCTCTGTGCTCCCTCTATCAAATAAATAAAAACATCTTTAAAAAAAGATTTTATTGGGGTGCCTGGGTGGCTCAGTGGGTTAAGCCTCTGCCTTTGGCTCAGGTCATGATCTCAGGGTCCTGGGATCGAGCCCCACATCGGGCTCTCTGCTCGGCGGGGAGCCTGCTTCCCCCGCACTTTCTCCCTACTTGTGATCTCTTTCTGTCAAATAAATCAATAAAATCTTTAAAAAAAAATAAAGTCATAAAAAAAGATTTTATTGATTTATTTGAGAGAGAGGGCTCGAGCGTGAGCAGGGAGTCCACCAAGCACCCCCTGCCCGCCCCCGCGGTGTTGTTCTGAAGCCACGCGGTGTTCCGTAGAACTGGTGCCCATCTACGCAGAACGCCCCAGAGTGTGGGACCCGAGAACTCACTAGGAGATGAAGCAAAGGAGCAAATGAAAACCACAACTACCACTAGTAAAACAAAATCCAAATGGAAAATAAAAAATAAAAACCTTGGAAGTCTAAACTTGAATTGGAAATGTCAGTCTGAACTTGTGATGTCATTTTCTCTTGGGGGAAAAACCCACCCGTTTGCAAGCACTGTCCGTGGCGTCCAAGCCCGGAAACGACGACCGCGCGCGACGACGAACAGCCAGACGCCCCGGTTTCGGCTTCTGCGGACCCAAATCTCACGGGAAGGACCCGGGGCTCCCCACGGAGCCAGGAGACCCACCTGACGAGCGTGGCCACGTGCCAGCCCACAAAGCCGCCCCGCAGTCCCCGACCGCGGGCCCCAATCGCAGTCCCCGCCCGCAGGTGCTCGCTCCGAGGGAAGGGGACGCCTGCAGTGGCCGAGGCACCCGGCGCGCTGAAGCCACGGGTCCGCGGTGGCGGCACAGAAGCCGAGCGGACGGCTGCCCCAGGCGCTGGCTCACCCCGGGTCCTGGGAACCGGCAAGTGAACAAGGATCACGGCTTATTCGATCATCTCTGCACGGAGCCCTCGGCGTGACCCACGAACTGGTGAGAAAAAATAAACTTTTCCTCACAGGCGATGCCAGCTGGGACCTGAGGAGACGTTGCAGGCGGCAAACGGCTGCTTTACCGGCGCAGGACGGAAGGGATCTGGGGGCAGCGGCGAGGGGCGTCCGCAGCCCGCGGGCCCACCCCACTCCCGCCCCGGCCCAGCCCCCGGCCGGCGCGACGCTGGAACGCAGACAATGTCACCCACGTGACACTACTGCCAGGAGAGAAATTCAGGTCTGGAGGCTGTGGACCCTCTAGCGACCAAGTTCACAGGACGGACAGAGGAGCGACCCAGCCCCTCCATGAACTCAGGGACCAGGGACAAGAGAAGGGGGCGCAGACAGGTGGCTCGCTTGTCCCGGGGGCGCTGGCGGACAAACTCTCCGCAGCCTGGCCGCCGGCCCCCGAGCGCCGCGCTGGGGTCTTCCGCACAGGCCCACGAGATCTGAGCACCGAGAGAAACGGCTCCTCCTGCCCCACTCTAAGTCGGAGGACATCAGCACACTCCAGACACTGTCGTGGACCTCGGTTACTGTCCACGCGCTCCTCTGTCTCCACGCTCTTCCCTCCTGCTTTTCTGTGGCTGTGCGGCGTCCTACCGGATGTGGCGCGGCCCCTCTGGCCCACGGATGGTCCCGTTATTTCTTAATTTTACAAATTAAAAGGGGTGAGGAGACGGGCTACGTCCCCTCACCCTCGTGCAGGCGCGAGTGCCCGCGGGTAACTCGACCAGGCAGGCCGTGCGCGGAGCTCTGCGGCGGCCACAGTAACCGCACCCTCCCCTCTGCACACAAGCCGCACCCGGCCTCGGCGCGGTCTGCGTGTTCGCCTGCAACAGGAGCCCAATGATGGGGCGACGGCCTTCGTCCCGAAACCCTGACTCTGCCAACGCTCGGGCAAGCGTTCTTTTAGGTCCGGTGCTAAGAGATTTCAGACACGCTGCCAGAGCCTGCACCCCTCACTGCACCAGGAAACGGGGCCCAGGAAAGCAAAACGGCCCCCCATAGGCGCCTGGCTGGTACCTGGAATAGATGGTTTCTCCTCGGGGTCAGTGCCCTGTACACTGTCACAGGCTTCCTCCTCAGAGCTGTGACAAGACACATGTGCTTCCAACACCAGAGCGAAAGCTCACTCGGACGGTGGCGGGCACCTTCTCGCGCAATCCCCCTCCTTCCTGACTCCCCGCGAGGCCAGCCCGGACGGACAGCCCTGACCTCCCTCCCAGGACGGCGTCCTAAGCAGACAATCCAAGACACGGATCATGACTCACACACAAGGAGGTTCCTAGCCTGTAAGGAAGAGTTGTAATCAACTAATAAGAAACAGGAAGTCAATTGTGGTAAATTTGCAGGATGGGACATTACAAAATTTATTAAAAATATTTCAAGTACCTGCTTCCTCCCCCCTCTCTCTGCCTGCCTCTCTGCCTACTTGTGATCTCTCTCTCTCTGTCAAATAAATAAAATCCTAAAAAAAAATTTCAAAGATGTTTAAATATGAAGAAAAATGATCCTGATGTAATGCTGAGTGGAAAAAAAGCCTATCGAACTGAGCCACATTTTGCTTAAATTATAGTCGAGAATTATGATCGAAGAGCATAGAAGATAATTCCCTATGAGCCACCATCATGGAAATGAGAGGACAAAACGGGAGCGATGCCCCTGCTCAGGTGGGGCCCTGGGAGGCACCTGTACCCGTCGCCCAGCCGGCCTGGACGGCTTCCCGGCGGGTCTGCCTCGCTCGCAGGCTGAATTTAGCACGGACCTCACAACGCGGACACGGCCGGGACGGAGCGGCCCACGCAACACTGACCGCAGACTTACACGCTGCGCATCAGCCCGGGTACGTTTCTCACTGCTAAACGGAAAGCTTCATTTAAACAGTATACGTGGCATATAATATGTGTTAAAACCACTGTCTTTTAAAAATTATAGTTCATATGCCATTTTAAGTGTCTCATAAAAGTGTCAGAACAGGAACCAAAAGAGAAACAGAAAGCACTTTAATTACATTTATTATTTCACATTCTGACTACATGGAGCGCAGTTAATTTTCTCAAATGCTTGAATAATCTAAGATGAAAACATCACAGTTTTGAAATACAAAAGGACCTTTGAAGGCAGAGCCAGCGGGCACAGGGAAGGTGAGTGACCGGCTACATGGTGGGAGCCTGAGACACGTTTTGAATTAAATGCCCCATTTCAGCGTTTCTTTCATAATGCTAATTGAATTTCCTCCTTGGAGTCTTAAAAGTAAAAAAAATGAAGTTCTTCAGTGAAATCTGAGTCAAGGGCACCGCGTCGTGCATAATTAAACAGAGCACAACGGGAATCTGCATTAATTCAGAGTGAGAAAAATCATCAATTTGTTACGTGGCCCAATGACGACTTAACAATTTTCTACAACGCTTTAATGATTTTTCTGTCTGTAACAATCACATTCACTGAACATATTAAACTTTAATCAGCTTTAGCAGACGCTATTCTTCTCCAATAATGCAGCACTGAGTTTTGTAACTTTAAATTATGCAGGTTTGCCTTTGCTCCTTACGGCACTTGGACTGAAGGACACTCTTGCTGGGCCTGCCTAGCCGACTGGAAAGCACAAATACTAAGGTGATTTCTTCCACTCTGGAGTCTAACTTAGGACAAATGCAAAGATATCTGAAAACTCTAAACTAAATTTTACAATATATTTTAGATCCTTGGGAAAAAATCTAAACTAGGAAAACGGTCTCATAGCTCCGCAAAGAATTTTTCATGGTCCGATGACAGCTCAGTCATGACTGTGTGGGGTCACTAAGAGGGGACCAGAGCGTTCTCACTATGGGTCCATGTGGGACTTTTCTTTTTTTTTAAAGTTTTATTTCTTTGTCAGAGAGAGAGAGAGAGAGAGAGAGCAAAGCAGGGGAAGGCAGGCAGAGGGAGAGGGAGGAGCGGGTTTCTTGCAGAGCAGGGAGCCCGATGCGGGACTCGATCCCAGGACCCTGCGACCATGACCTGAGTCGAAGGCAGACACTTAATGACTGAGCCCTCCAGCTGCCTCTCTATGTGGGATTTTAAAACCTAATGTAAAGCCCCTCACTTTTCCTTTCCTTTAAACTTGCAACACTCTCTCAGGCCTTTTAACACATTCTCCTCCAGTTCCCAAATCTCTGGAAACTTCCCCTTCCAGCAACACCCCTAATTCTTACTAGCCCTCGACGAAATTAGTCAGGAGCCGGCAGAAATCTCTGGGTCCTCCTCTTGGTTTTGATGGGGGTGGGTCTTCCAAATCTCCTTTCACGGAACTAGGTCCTTACTTTCCTTACGTCTAGGTTTGGTGTCATTTTGAAGATTCTAGAAGCCTGGTCTCTCATAATAAAAGGTTGCTGATAAAACGATCTGATCGTTACTACAATCTTAGCCTGTATCATATGACTGTTTATGTGACCAGATGATAAAACTTGGCCCGCAGAAGGCCCTTTCCTTGGTCCCATCGGTTGGCGCACCGCCCTCGTTCTTCCCGCTCTCCAGGCCCCAACAGGGCAACCACCCCAGACTTCATGACACGCCCATGAGGAACCAAACGGCAAAGCTGTGTTTATTCCAGGCTGCTGCCTGGTTTTCCTCAGAGTCGCAGAGGCCCGTTTTCCTGTGCGGTCACGTGGGCCAGTGCTCGACACCGTGCAGCTGGCCCAGCCAGGGCTGGTTCCACAGTGAGCCTGAAACGTCGCTCACTTTCTCAGTCCCTGCTGAGGGTGCTGCTGGTATGCAGCAGGGTTTTTTAACCCAGTCTGGAAGTTCTCCCCTTAACGGATGAGTTTATTCTACGTCCCTTGTAATGGTTCAGCTCTCTCATTAACATCCCGTGTCTACTGCAGGATTCTTAGTGTTTTCTGTGTCTGACTGATGAAGTGGCTTCCGTCTGCCTTGCTGGGCACGTTTACTTCCTACCTTGGTACTTTGCAAGACAGAGAGTGATTTTTAGTTCTGGTTTCGCTGAAAATGACTCACAGCTTCCAAACTACAGCAGTCGCACAAGTCCTGCCTGCACGCACGCCCCTCCCGCTTCTCCCCTCCAGGGCTTCGGCTCGGGCGGTCCCACTGGGTGCCACACGGAGCTACTGACAGTCAACTTCTTTTTTTTTAAGACTTCTAAAAAAATTTTTTTTTAAAGGTTTTATTCATTCATTTGACAGAGAGCACAAGTAGGCAGAGAGGCAGGCAGAGAGAGAGGAGGAAGCAGATTCCCTGTGGAGCAGAAAGCCCGATGCGGGGCTCGATCCCAGGACCCTGAGACCATGACCTGAGCCAAAGGCAGAATCTTTAACCCACTGAGCCACCCAGGGGCCCCTAAAATTTTTTTTAAGTAATCTTTATACCCAATGTGGGGCTCGAACTCACAACCCTGAGATCAATGTTCTACATGTTCTACTGACTGAGCCAGCTGGGTGCTTCTACTGAGGTCAAAAAAAATTTTTTTTAAGATTTTATTTATTTATTTGACAGATCACAAGTAGGCAGAGAGGCAGGCAGAGAGAGAGAGGGAAGCAGGCTCCCCGTCAAGCAGAGAGTGTGATGCAGGGCTCAATCCCAGGACCCTGAGATCATGACCTGAGCCGAAGGCAGAGACTTAACCCACTGAGCCACCCAGGCGCCCCTCAAAGGAAAAATTTAAAGAATAACTCCTACCATATAACTCATTGATTGAAGGTTCCCGGAAAGTACATGCCTCTCTGTTAAACCAGCACTACAGAACTCCATGCTTATCTGAACTGACACTCTTCCCTATCATATATACACACACCGCTGTATATTTTAAACTATTAACATTGCTTTGTTTTAATTGACAATGAATAAGGGAACCACTAACTGTCCCCTAAGTTTAATTGCTAAAGATATTAAGTTGAACTAATGAGGTAATCATCAATTATCGGAACTGATAAGTAACACAAAATCAGTAACAGGGAACAACCAGGGAAAAATACACCCCTGATGCCTTGAACAAGGACGGTCTGAACTCCACGAGTCCGCGTGCATGCAGATGTTTCGATAAGCGCACATCTGTACCACAAAGGTGCCTTCCCGCTACGAGGGCCGCTCCCTGTTGTCCGGCCGCCTTCCTCTGGGGATGCCGCGTGCGAGGCACGGGCTCACCGGCTGCCCCGTCAAGAGCTGTTCGCAGTTAAGTTCTGGAAGCGTCAAGAGGTACCTGTGGATCTTCTCTGCGCGGTGGGGGTGCAGAGGCCCCCAGCTCCTCTGCTCCCTCTTTCCTCTCCTCAAACACCCTACCTCCCTGTTTTTAGCTTGTGCTCTCCTCAGCGAGGAGGAACACGGAGGAGATGGTCTTTTACGTCCCGCTCTTTACGTCCTTTACGGGTCCCCAGCCCGGTCTCAGGCCATCGTGCCCACAGCCGCCCTCAGCTAACCCGGGACCCGCGCCAGGAATATGCGTGGTGACCTGCACGTCAGGATCCGGCGGACACTTAGCGCCACCAGGGACAGAAAGACCTGGCGCCACGCACCGCGCACCGCACACCACGAGGCGGTGCACACGTCAGGTTACCCGCGTGGCCCTTCCTGCTCCAAGCGGCGCGGGGGCCGCCTACCTTGAAGCCCAGGAGAGGCGGGCGGGAGCAGCTCGTGACAAACTTGAGCAGCTTACGCTTCTCCTCGTCCGTGAAGCCTTCCACGACCCTCCAGAAAACTCTGATGACCGGGTGGTCGGCCGAGTAGCCTCCTGTGAGGATGAGAACAGACGCGTCAGCGCGAACACGGATGCTGGCATGGGGCTGCCCCGGAAACGCAGAGCAGCTACCTGCGGGCGGCGCGGCATCACCCCACCTGCCGGGGCTGGAGGCGGCACCCTGTTCCCCAGACAGCTTGCTTCTGAGCAGGCTCCGCGCCCCACACGGGGCTCGAACGCGCCCTGCCCCCATGTGACCGGGCCAGTGGGTGGCCTGGCCGCTCTGCTCCTCCTGCTCTGGGGAGATGACGCATGAGCAGGGGAGGGACAGCGCAGCTCTGAGGACCCAAACCTAAGGCCGGGGCAATGGTGAGCCCGGGCACAGCGACGCTGCAGAGGTGTCCGAGCGTTAACAACCATACTCTGAGGGGCAGACCCTGAACAACCAGGGACTTACACGAGAGCCACGGATCCAAAAACTTGTTTCTAACACACCCGGTTACTCTGCCCGCGTGATCTAAGCGTCTCGCCACACTTCACAGCCCCCCACCAGGCCAGCAGCTAGCCCCGCGCGTACGACACCTGCTCTCGGCGTCACGGCCACTCACTACTCTTCATCTGGTTAAGTGCTTCCTAAAACTGAAATAATTGCTATATATTGTTCCCCCATTGTTAATACGCTACAGAAATAACATCGATAAAGTATCTTAAGTGCATTAATTGGCACCAAAATGAATATGATAATATTTTAAAGCCTATTTACTGGAATAGCGGAGATCACTAGAGATCTGAGCTTCCAGTGCGGACGGGTGGTGCAAACAGCCCAAGACAGCTTCTTGGCAAAGGAAAGGCTGGACTGATTCCCTTTCTGTAAAATGATGACTGGAGAGTGGGGACAGAGTGACCTTAGGTATTCTCTGCCTTTACATAAACATTCGAGTTCAAACTTACAGCAGTAAAAACTAATGACAGAAAGGGGAGATTTGTGCACACATTTATGTACAGATAAATGCATGCATATTTGTATATTTATGTCAGTGTCCGCAGACTCAGACGTTGGCAACCATGGCCGCGACCCCCCTTGGAACACCCCCACTTTCTCAAACGAATCCCACGTTCCCCGCAGACCACCGAGGCCTGCGGGCTCCGCACGTGCACTCTCAGGGAGGCTGATGCACGTGGGAGAACAGGGCCACGATGGGACGCCTTCCCCGGCACCAGCTCCAGACCCCGCCAGAGTGACCTTGCGGGAAAGCTGGGAAAATGGGGGCCTTGCGGGAAAACAGGACTGAGAAGTCTGCATGGGGTTCTTTCTTCAAGTCATACATTTCACCATTTAAACTTTCTTTTTTAAAAGATTTTATTTGAGAGAGAGTGAGAGTCGAAGAGTGGGAGGTATTTCATATAAGTTGAGTCATACCACATACGTCCTGTTTTGTGCCTGGCTTCACTTGGCATGACGTTTCGAGACGTATCAGAACTTCGTTCCTGTCGAAGACTCAGTGACACCTACTGCTGCACACAGACCACACCTGCTCCTCCATTCATCTGCAGGACGCCCTTTGGAAGGCCCCTCTGAATAATGCTGTGTGAACACCCACGCACAAGTAAGTATTCAGTCCCTGCTTCCAACGCCCTTGGGTGCACACGCGAGAGCAGAATTGCTGGGCCCAATGGTAAGTCTGTTTAGCTTCCTGGGGAGCCACCGGACCATTTTCCATAGTGGCTACTTTACAGGCCAGCAGCCAGCAAGGGTTTCAATTTCTCCACATCCTTGACCACCCTTGTTACTCTCTACATGGTGCCTGTGTGAGTCGTCTTCATGGATGGGTGACCTGTTTCACTGCTGTCTCATCTGCATCTCCCTAACGACTGGTCACATTTGGGTATCTTCTTTGGAGAAACGTCTATTCACGTCCTTCTCCCGTTTATGACTTGGCTTGTCTTCTTGTTGAGTTGTAAGAGTTCTTTATATATTCTGAACACATATATATGATTTCCAAATATTCTCCCCTTTTACAGGTTGGCCTTTTTACTTTCTTGATAATGTCTTTTGATGTACAAAGTTTTTAATTTTGATGAAGTCCCATTTCTTTTTTCTTTTTTTGCTTATGCTTTTGCATCATATCTAGGAATCCAAAGTCAAATCCAAGATCATAAAGACTTACCCCTTTTCTCCTAAGAGCTTTATGCTTTTAGGTCCTACATTAAGGTTGCTGACCCATTTGGAGTTCACTTTTGTATATGGTGTGAGGTAGGAGTACAGCCACTTTCTAACTCATGGTCAACTTTTGCAAAGAGCCGCCACCATTTTACGTGCAGTCAAGAGGGTTCCACTTTCTCCATGTACTCACTAACACCTGGTACTCGTCTACCTTTCTGATTACAGTCTTTCCAGTGGGTACATAGTGTTCTCTCATCACAATCTGACTTTGTGTCGAACAGCTGTTGCTGTGCTAATTTGCTTACTGGCCATTTATACGTATGTTCTTAGGTGAAACTTTTTTTTGGCCATGTTTTAAATTCAACTGCTTGTCCTACTAAGTTGTAAACGTTCTTTATATATATTATATATATCTCCTGAACATGGTTTCTTCCAATCTGTGACTTGCCTTTTCATTTTTTTTTTAAGATTTTTTATTTATTTATTTGACAGAGAGAGAGATCACAAGTAGACAGAGAGGCAGAGAGAGAGAGAGAGGGAAGCAGGCTTCTTGCTGAGCAGAGAGGCCGACGTGGGACTCGATCCCAGGACCCTGAGATCATGACCTGAGCCAAAGGCAGCGGCTTAACCCACTGAGCCACCCAGGCGCCTTTTTATTTTCTTAACAGTATCTTTTGAAGCACAAAAACTTAAATCTTGAGGAAGTCCAACTTTCTTTCGGTTTCTTTTTTCTGGCTCATGCTTTTGGTGTACAACCAAAAACTCTGTCCAATCCAAAGGCCATGCAGATTTTCTCCTTTATGTTCTTTTAGAGGCTTTATAGTTTTGGCTGTTACCTACGGGGCTCCCATCCCGTTGAGCTCATTTCTGCACGTGGTGTGAGGTAACGGAAGCTCTCGGTTTTCCATGTGAATGTTGTCCCAGGACTGCCGAACCATCAAGTGAATGGTCAACGGACCATAAACATGCGGATTTGCTTCTGAACCCCTGATTACATCGCATCGATCAGTGTGCCAGTCCTGGTGCCAATTCCACAATGTCCTGACCACTGTGGCCAAAGGAAGTTTCAAATCCAGTGTAACTCCTGTAACTTGCTCTTCTGCAAAACTGTCTCGGCTATTTTGGGTCCTTTCCGTTTCAAAATGAACTTAAAAATCAGCCTGTGTGTTTCCACTGACAGGCCTGCTGGGATTTTGGTAGGGCTGCATGGAATCTGTCGATGAACATCGGGCGATACGGAGTGTCCAACCCGTGACGCCGGGCTGTCCCCTCTTCCTCTCCGTGGTGGCGTGTGCCGCAGCGAACGGGTCCCGCGCGTACGCTCGCTTTGCTGTGTCTGCACTGTATTCTTTTTGCCGTTACCCTGAATGAAACTGCTTAATTCTGTTCTCGGATTGTGTGTGAGACCAACGTTGGTTTGTGGTACTGATTTGTGCTGAAATGGTTTTTTTAGTTCTCATTTCGTTTTTCTGTCAAGCTATCTATGAAGAAAACCGGTTTTACTTCCTTTTTGGGGGCGGAGGGGGATAGGGAGAGGAGGGGGAGACAGGATCTTAAGTGGGCTCTACACCCGGCGTGGAGCCCACCGTGGGGCTTGCACTTACGACCCTGAGGTCATGACCTGAGCCGGAACCAGGAGTCGGAGATACCTGGCCAACTGAGCCTCCCGGGCGCCCACGGTTTCACTTCCTTCACTTTTCTTTTCCAACCTGGACGTTCTTCTCTTTCCTTTCCTGCCTCCTGCCTTACTGCGCTAGCTAGAAACCATGGTCACATGCCTCTGGCGTAGGCAGGCAGCATTTAACCTTCCCCAGGGTGCCGGCAGCTCTGAAGTGCTGTGCGTGTCCACTCTCAGGGCGAGAAAGTTCCCTCCTGTTCTAGTTTCCTTAGGGTTTTCATCCCAAATGGATAGGAGACGCTTCGATGCGCCAGAGCTGCGCTCGCTTTTTCCTTTCTCTTCTGCCTCGACTGAGATGACTGTGCGGGTCCTGTTCTCTGCACTGTCAGTACTGCACGTTACGTGAAGACGTTTTCAGATGTGAGATTAACTGTGCATTCATTGGGTGGGTGCTACTTAGCTGCTGGATTCAGGCTGCTAATATTCTGAGGACTTTTGATCTTTGTTCCTGAGGGATATTAATTTATTAGTTTCTTGTGTTATTTTTGTATCAGGCTAATAGTGACCTTTGAGGAGAGAAATCCTCTCCTCATTCAGCTGTAGCTGGAACTCCTACACAGGGTATGTTTTTAAGGCTTAAATACTGTTCTGGGAGAAATACTCATTTCATAATATTTATTTATTTATTTATTTATTTATTTATTTAAAGATTTTATTTATTTATTTGACAGACAGATCACGAGTAGACAGAGAGGCAAGCAGAGAGAGAGAGAGAGAGAGGGAAGCAGGCCCCCCGCTGAGCAGAGAGCCCGATGTGAGGCTCGATCCCAGGACCCTGAGATCATGACCCGAGCCGAAGGCAGCAGCTTAACCCACTGAGCCACCCAAGCGCCCCCATTTCATAATATTTAGAAAACAGAGAACAATGAAGAAAAGTCACTTGTAATTTTGTCAATTATAAATGACTATTTTATGAAAATGAAGTGACTTTAAATTTTTTCCTGATTTTTAATTTTTTTAAACTATTTTATTTATTTATTTGACAGATCACAAGCAGGGAGAGAGAGGGGGAAGCAGGCTCCCCGCTGAGCAGAGAGCCCGATGTGGGGCTCAATCTCAGGACTCTGAGATCATGACCTGAGCCGAAGGCAGAGTCTTAACCCACTGAGCCACCCAGGCGCCCCCTAATTTTTAGTTTTTTAAAGTAGGCTCCACGCCCAATGTGGGGCTCAACTCATGACCCTGAGAGATCAAGAGTTGCAAGCTCCAATGAGGGAGACAGCCTGGTGCCCCAACACTGGAATGACTCCGTAGTTCTCCTGGTCTTAAAAAACGAATTACGCAGCATGTACCAGATAATAAGGAAAGGGAGCAGACACTGCGTAGCAGCGAAGGGCCTCACGCCTGCGACCACGCACCACTCCTGCTTGGTCCTACCAGACCCCAGCCGTGGAGACATGGTTTCATACGCACTCATTGTATCGTCACGTTTACTTAAGAATATGTCTACATTTTCTAAGATATATAAAACATTTTTAATGTTATATTTCGTTTTTTAAAAAGTAATCTCTATTCCCAAGGTGGGGCTTGAACCCATCCCCGAGATCAGGAGTCACATGTTCTTCCAATGGAGCTAGCCAGGAGTCCTGCTACATAAAATGCTTCAGAGGTGGGGCGCCTGGGTGGCTCATCGGGTTAAAGCCTCTGCCTTCCGCTCAGATCATGATCCCAGGGTCCTGGGATCGAGCCCCGCATCGGGCTCTCTGCTCAGCGGGGAGCCTGCTTCCTCCTCTCTCTCTCTCTGCCTCTCTGCCTACTTGTGATCTCTGTCTGTCAAGTGGATGAATAAAATCTTTAAAAAAAAATGAGTCCTCGGGGCACCTGGGTGGCTCAGTGGGTTAAAGCCTCTGCCTTCAGCTCAGGTCATGATCTCAGGGTCCTGGGATCGAGCCCCGCATCGGGTGCTCTGCTCAGCAGGGAGCCTGCTTCCTCTTCTCTCTCTGCCTGCCTCTCTGCCTGCTTGTGATCTCTGTCTGTCAAATAAATAAATAAAATCTTAAAAAAAAAAAAGATAAAATGCTTCATGGGTGCCTGGTGGCTCAGTCAGTTCAGTGCCCAACTCCTGGTCTCGGCCTGGTCATGATCATGGAGTCCTAGGATCGGGCCCTGCGTCAAGCCCCACTTTGGGCTTTGTGCTCAGCATAGAGTCTGCTTGGCCCCTCTGTCTGCTCCTTCCACACTTGTGCTCTCACGCTCTTGTGCAGATAAATAAATAAATAAATAAATAAATAAAATCTTTGGGAGAAAATAATAAAAAAATAAAAAAACTTTAAAATGTCTGTGCACAATAAAATTAAGAATCAATGGCTCACGGGGGTGGGGGGTTGGGAAGGCCTGGTGGTGGGTGCCAAGGAGGGCACGTATTGCATGGAGCACTGGCTGTGGGCATAAACAATGAATCTTGGAACTTACATTAAAGTTAAATTAAAAAAAAAGAACGGCTCACAACTACAGATCTTCATATGTATTTAAGATCTAGAGTTTCCTACAGATGAGAAAAAAGAATGAAGGGGTGGAGTTACCCTCAACCAAGCTCCAGAATGTACGCCATCTCCTCAGTGCTAATCCTACTTGCCACACTCTCTCTGCGAGTCCTACCCATCCTAATCTCACCCCCTGAAGTCTTCACTTTCTTAATAAGCAATTTAACTTCTGGGCTTCTCTCATTAAAAAAAAAAGAAAAAAAATAAGAGTATACATAGAAATAAACATAAAACTATTATAGTGGAAGGTTAAATAAATCATATATACCTATTTAATCTCAAAAATTAGTTGTAAGAAGAGTAACAGCTTAGAGATATATATATGTGTGTGTGTGTATATATGTACACATATGTTATATTTTTATTTATTTATTTTTAAGGAGACAGAAGTTTATTGAACACACCTCAAGGGCGGACAGGACAGCAGAGGAGAGGCTGTCTGCTGGAAAGAGCTTATTTTTATTTTTGATGCTACACAGACAATGTATACTATAAATTATGTATCACCACAAACTAGGATAGACTGAAATTCCACTAAAATTACGGTGATTGTTTTAAGGATTTTTTTTTTCTCTCTTCATGTTCCTAAGTGTATATGCGGTTAATTTAAAAAACTTACAAATGCCCAAAAGATACGCCAGGTCCAGATCTGAACAATGTCTCTCTCTGATGACTAATGTCATTAAGCATCTTTCTATGTGTTAACTGGCCATTTGTGCACCTTCTTTCTGGTGTTTCATTTTCTTGAAGGGCAGAAACTTTTAAGTTTAACTTAATAAAAAGGAGGTCCAATTTTTTTTGTTTATTCTTTTTAATTGTTAGTGTTTTATGTTTTGTTCTGGCTTTTGGGTGGGGCGTTGGCAAGCACTATTTTAAAAGCGGAAGACTAGAAGCGATCCAATGCATTCGTGGAGACTTAAGAAAACACGGTGGGAAGAGAAAACCACAAGAGGCAGAATCATGTGTAAAAATGAGGACAGTAAGAAGAGCTTCTGTAGTTGTGTGTAAAGATATACAAAACCAAAGAGCAGCTACTTGCTGGGGGGCAGGCGGAGGAAGAACGGGCCAGCTGGGGATTTCCGGGGCCCTCGTGCTGGGCTCCAGACCGTGTGACTGAATCACCGAACAGAAAGCAAACGGAAAGTCCATTTGGAAAGACCATCTGTAACGTTTTCAGGAATAAGCAAGCAGCAGTGGCAACTTACCTGAATAGTTTGTAAACGATTTGAGGTCGTCCAGACTTATGGGGACTTGTGCACCAGAAATCAATACCTGAAAAACAAGTTCGATTCGTAAAACGGGAGGCAGCCTGCCAGGCGGCTCCTCCGAGTCTCATGGCAGCGGGGGTCCCGGGGGGTGCGGCCGGCCCACCTGGATCTCCTGCTGGTCGAACATCCGCAGCCACTCCAGGTTCACCACGTTGGCCAGGCCCTGTCTGAAGGCCAGGCAGTGCTGGCGGATCTGCCTGTTCAGCCTGTAGTCAGCCACGAGGTGGATGTACGCAATCCTGTTGGCACTCGTCACAGGGATGTCTTTGCCACCAAATTTCAGTTCGACCACCTGGAAAGAGTAAAACAAGGGTCTGGAAATTCTAGGTAGGACTAGAGCAAAACAAAAGCCAAAACACTCACATCAGAGAAACCCGCTAGCGCGGCTTTGGACACAAGCAGCTGAGGAAAAGGCCGTGCGGCTGGTGACCGGCCAGCCTGGGTCGGCGCAAGGACACCCCGCGGATGGGACCCTCCACAGCCGGACGTCTTATTCTGCCTTTAGGAGCGTCAGCCACCAATGCAACAGGGTGGTGACGGCAACTCCGTCGTAAAAATTAGCAATCTGGGGCGCCTGGGTGGCTCAGTCAGTTGGGTGTCCGACTCCTGATTTCGGCTCAGGTCATGATCTCAGGGTCGTGAGATCGAGCCCACGTCAGGCTCTGTGCTCAGCGGGGGGTCTGCCTGAGACTCTCCCTCTCCCCCTGCCCCCCCCACAGGCGCACGTTCTCCTTCTCTAAAATAAATAATTGAAAGTTAAAATAGGGTACCTGACTGACCCCATCGTCAAGCATCTGCCTTCAGCTCAGGTCATGGTCCCAGGTCCTGGGATCGAGCCCTGTCAGGCTCTCTGCTCTGCAGGGAGCCTGCTTCCCCCCTCCCACCCCCCCTGCTTGTGTTCCCTCTCTCGCTGTGTCTGTCAAATAAATAAGTAAAATCTTAAAAAAAAAAAAGTTAAAATATATTGTGAATCACAAAGGGCAAAGATATGAACCGAAAAATGAACTCATGTCAAAAGGGATTCATTCTGGAGAAAATACAGCCTAAGGAATGAAGGTTGTAGTGGAATCATAACTCATATTTGTACAAACATAACATTCTTGCCTTTGTGCCTCTGTCATATTGTTATCACTATGAAGTACTTCATTCTTTCATTCTTTTTTTAAAAAAGATTCTTATTTATTTACAGAGAGAGAGACAGATACAGGCAGGCGGAGGGAGAAGCAGACTTCCCACCAAGCAAGGAGCCTGATACGGGGCTCGATCCCAGAACCCCAGGATCATGACCTGAGCCAAAGGCAGACACTTAACGACTGAGCCACCCTGGGGCCCCTCATTATTTTTATTATTTTTAAAGATTTTATGTTTAACTTATCTCTACACCAACGTGGGACTTGAACCGACAACCCAAGGTGAAGTGTCGCAGGCTCCACTGACTGAGGGGCCAGGGGCCCCTCATGTACTGCAGACAGGACTCAGAGGACAGCAGTCCATTAGAGATGACGGGCCGTCATTCAGATGGCCCACTCCCAGGGACAGCCTTCCATCATCACCGGACCATGCTCACACAGTGTGTTGGGGGCACAGAGCTGGGTAGCAGGGCTGGCAGCACCGGGGTGTCAGCAGGAAGCCCGCGGCAGGAGCTAGGGCCAGACGCTGGCTGTCCCCGCCCACTGTGACGGGGACAGCTGCAACCCCCACCTGTCCCGGGAATGGCTTTCGTCATTAATAAAACGGTGGTATTTCTGCTTGGTCTACCCTAGGTCTGTGGTCTGTAAGCTCACGTGAACCAAAGGTGACGGACAACACACCACAAGCCATCGCAGATGCGTCAGCCTAACGCACAAGAATGCACCATTTTCACGTTTGCTGACTTCTCGGATGCACCTGGATGAGGCCGCCTATGCTAAGAACAGAGACAGCAAGTGAAGAAGATGTTCCCGATGGCCGGTGGGTGGCAAAGCTCGGGGTGAACACAGAGCACTGCCCAGACTGCGGGTCACGGAAGCCGCGGGCACGTCCTTCTCGCGGTTCAGCATGAACGAGGACAGCACCTCTGGCTCCGGGCAACGGCCTGCCCCGGGCAACGGCATCTTGGCCAGTTTCTGCACCACTTCCCACGGAGGCCATTGTCCCGTCGCGGAGGAGCTTTCCTGAAATCATCTACGCCATGGCCGCCCGGCCACCCTGCGCTACGGACATGACAAGGCTTCGACACGTGGGCTAGTTCGACACTAGCCTGCTCGCTAGTGCCTGTGCTCCGGGCTGGAACCAGAGGCCCAAGAAAGGCTCTGAATCCACACCTCCTCTCACTTCCCCACTTCGGGGAGACTGTGATGCATCTTGTGCTTGCCGTCCGTGTATTACCTGGGCCCCACGAGCCCACGGTGCTGCTTTCCTGCACAACTACCAGCCCTTACTCCACGTGCACCAACAACGGGAACCAAATGAGCAGGCAGTGAGTGATTCAAAGACAAAGGACCTGGGAAACCGTCAGGTAAAGGACCCCCAAAGCCCCAGACCCTCTGCCTTATCAGATGGCAAGGCTGTTTCCAGAGACGGCAAGGGGACAGCATGTGGTCATCTCCGCTCCCGTCTCGGCGACGCTGGAACAGCGACCCAAGTCTCACACCGTGTTGGATCGGTCCTGGGCTTCCAGGGTGAAGGCATATTTACACCTCTCAGTATGAACCAGGGCAGCTCTCCTGCGCTGTGCTTCCCGCCCCTCCTGAGTGCGGCTGGACAGCACTGGGGGGCGCACGGGCTCCCCACCCAAGTGCGCCCACTTCATCCTCGGGGCCCCGTCCTCGCCCTCTGGAAGGGCGGAAGCGCTGCTGTGACCAGCCCAGGGTCATGCGGCGCGGCAGCAGAACCAGGGCCTGAACGAGGTCTTGCGCCTCAAGTTCATGCTCTGGGCGCAGTGACACTCAGGGACCACCTTAAACCCTGAGCCCTTCCTTAGCAGAGATACGTGTACAAACTCGTGGTCTAAAATTTCACATTCGTTTTTAGGCAGGCTAACAGCCATACTGATTTCACCGAAGAAAACAAGTTGGGGAGAAACCCTCGTATTTCCGAAAGGAAAATTAACGTGACCTACCAACATAATGGAGTATTTGCATGTTAGAACTCTCTAAGTCACGGTATTTCATGTACTTAAACCCGTACAGAGGACTGTTTCTGTATCTGCCGCTGCAGGAATCCGGAAGGTGTCCCCCAAAGATCAGCTGCTTTCCAGGGACTGTTTCCTTGCTAGACCCTTCAGTGCAATTATCCCTCTGCGCGGCCACCCACAATCTCTTTATTCAGCGGGCACTGAATCATCACTTCGCACTTCTGCTTCTAACCGGTTCCAGTGTTACCCAAGCTGCTCTAACAGACACTTATGTGGGCGACGTCTCACTGTCACCGTCTATCTCAGAAGGAAAGTGGGAAACACTCCCGCCAGCAGAGGCTGTGGGCAGGTCACTATAGAACCGCCCGGTTCATTGGTGAACCACGCCAGCAGGCGGCCCGAGACAGGGACCCGCGGCCTCGCTCCCGCCGTGTTCACGGTGTCCTCACGCCGCGACACACAAGTCTGATTGCGTAGAGCGAAACTTCGGCGGTTTCAGATGGAAGGGGTGGGAACAAATGCCAAGTAAGTGAGCCATAACCAGGATGGGGCTCTGTCCTCCCCGTTCTCATCTCCTCTCCCGGCGCCAAGGTCAGTTCTCCAGAATGCCCAGAGGTGTCCGAGTGAGACAGGGAAGCAGGAGGCCAAGGTGGTGTCATTTCCCTTATTTCCACTTAGGATTTAATCCACACCTATTTCTTAAAAGGTGGCTTTTTGTTGTTGTTTTTGAAGATTTTACTTATTTGAGAGACAGTGTGAGCTCATGCACAGTGTGGGGGGTGGAGGGCAGAGGGAGAAGAGAGAGAGAGTCCCAAGCAGACCCCTGCCGGGCATAGAGCCCCTGATGTGGGGCTCGATCTCACGACCCCAAGATCATGACCTGAGCCGAAACCAGTCGGACGCTTCACCGACTGAGCCTCCCCGGTGCCCCAGGAAATAAGTAGCCGTTTAAAGGCCAAGAAACAGACTAAAACTCAAGTACCACGAAGGCAGGCAGAACACCCAGAGTTTAGAACGAGGACGCATAAATCTGAGTATGCTTCTCATCTCTGCTCCCGAAGACATCCCTGTTGTGGGGCCAAGCGACGGTTCAGCAGTCCCAGGATCGAATCTCAGCTTCCTGGGAGGGGAGGCTCAGGGGTTTTTATTTTTCTTTTCTTTTTAAAGGATTTTATTTTTTTAAAGTAATCTCTACATCCAACATGGGGCTCGAGCCCACAACCTGCAGATCAAGAGTCACACATTCCTCTGACCAATCCGGGCGGGCGGCCCTCAGGTGTTTCCTTGTTACTCATTTCCTGCCGGCTCTGAAACGCACGTGTTTAGCCCGCTGTACCCTGAGGAACTGAAATCCTGCAAACCAGGATTTGGACTCAAACGCTGGGTCTCCTTCTGCGTATGTCCTTGCCCTTTCTAAAGCCCAAGGCCTCTAACTGTTCTCCACAACGGCAGGAGAACGCGACTCGCTGGCGTCCGTCCACCTTCTCTTGTATGCCCCTAAGCTTAGCTGCTGCTTCTTTTTCCTTTTTTTTTTAAGAAGATTTTATTTATCTGACAGACAGAGATCACAAGTAGGCAGAGAGTCAGGCAGAGAGAGAGAGAAGGGGGGAAGCAGGCTCCCTGCTGAGCAGGGATCTCTCCAGGACCCTGAGATCACGACCCGAGCCGAAGGCAGAGGCTTTAACCCACTGAGCCCCCCAGGCGCCCCTTGACTACAGTTTTTTTTTTTTTTTAAGATTTTGTTATTTATTCATTTGACAGAGATCACAAGTAGGCAGAGAGGCAGGCAGAGAGAGAGGAGGAAGCAGGCTCCCCGCCAAGCAGAGAGCCCGATAGGGGGCTCGATCCCAGGACCCTGGAATCATGACCTGAGCCGAAGGCAGACGCTTTAACCCACTGAGCCACCCAGGCGCCCCTTGACTACAGTTTTAATATGAAGTTACTTTTAAGGTCGCAAAGCTGATGACCTTTGAAAGCCTGAATTAAAAACCAGCAACAGAAATTTACAAAGATTAATGGTAATGAGCGTTCGTAGTTAGAACTATTAGGTTCAGAGAAGATTACTCATCTACATAAGAATGGCAGGAACACTGCTTCTCCCTACAAAACAGAGCTATTTGTCTAAAAACCAAAAATTAGAGAAGCACGTTGGCCACTTTAAAATCTGGTAAAACGAGACATTAACAAGTACGACTTCAAAGGTCCTCCAACAATCCGGTTTGTCGTACACGTCAAAAAAGGTTTTGCAAATTAGGGAACCATCTGAACGTATGCTAATGTACACAAAAGTACGCCGAATGCCCCCCACGCCAACCGCCCATTTCAGCAAGTCCCACCTGGTGGCCAGTCTAGCCCATCTCTACCTCCCCCCATGGCTCCGATCTCATCGCAATGCAAGGAAACCCTGGTGTCAGCAATCCTTCCATGCTGAGAACATTCCTAGCATACTCTTCCTAACAGCTGAAAAGTGGAAATAACTCAAATGTCCGTCAACTGGGAGACTGGCGTCCCCACACGACGGAGTGCCGCTCAGCTGGACAGAGGGACGAGCAGGGGCTCCTACGGCAAGGGAAAGCAGCAGCCACGAAGGGCCACGGCCACAGGGTTCCCGTCCCGCGCCGCAGGTGGGGTAGCCAAGCGTGCGCACAGCAGGCAGGTCGTGCTCACCCATGCGGGGTGGGATGGGCCTGCTAATGTGCACCGGCTTCTCTGGGGAGAGGAAACCATCCTGACTGGAGAGCTGAGGAGGGCGGCGCACCCGGAACGCGCTGACCTGCACCATCCTCAAAAGTGTGATTTTGTGATATGCAAATCATGCCCCAACAGTGCTGTCATCTAAAAAAATCAGTTTCGATCTCTAACATGTAGGCGTTTTTTGTTTGTTTGTTTTTTTAAGATTTTATTTATTTATTTGACAGACAGAGATCACAAGTAGGCAGAGAGGCAGAGAGAGAGAGAGGAGGAAGTAGGCTCCCCGCTGAGCAGAGAGCCCGATGTGAGGCTCGATCCCAGGACCCTGAGATCATGACCTGAGCCGAAGGCAGCGTCTTAACCCACTGAGCCACCCAGGCGCCCTGTTTGTTTTTAAGAAGAATAAAGACATGGGGCACCTGGGTGGCTCCAATGGTTAAGTGTCTGCCTTCGGCTTGGGTCGCGATCTCAGGGTTCTGGGATCGAGCCCCATGTTGGGCTCCCTGCTCAGCTGGGAGTGTGCTTCTCCCTCTCCCTCTGCTGCTCCCTGTGCTCATGCTGTCTCTTCCTCTCAAATGAATAAATAAAATGTTTTTAAAAAAGGGGGCACATGGGTGGCTCAGTCATTGGGCGTCTGCCTTCGGCTCAGGTCGTGATTCCAGGTTCCTGGGATCGAGCCCCACATTGGGCTCCTTGCTCAGTGGGAAGCCTGCTTCTCCCTCTCCCACTCCCCCTGCTTGTGTTCCTTCTCTCGCTGTCAAACAGGTAGACAAAATCTTTAAAAAAAAAAAAAAAAAAAAGAGGATAAAGACAGCAAGACCAACCAGACTGATCACGCAGGCCAGCGGTCGGGGTCAGAGCACCCGAGGTCCACCGAGAATGGGCAAGGAACAGAGGTGCACAGGGACCCTTGGGGCTCCTGTCGAGAAGGGGCTACCCTCAGTCCCCGGGGCCAAGAGCCAGACGAGCAGCAGGCCCGGGAAGAGAATCCCAGAGGACTGGGGCCGTGGCCCATGCGTCTCCAGCCCCCCACGCCCCACGTCGAGCCCTCCAGGCACTGGACGGCACCGGAGCACTTCCACACGGGAGGACACCTGCCGCCCTGCGGGAACGGCAGCAGCGTCAGAACAGGCCCCTCACCTGCGCCTCCCCCAGGTCGTTGTTCACCACGGTGAAGTTCAGCCCCAGCTCCTCTACGTCGCCTTCATAGCTCTTGAGGAAAAGCAGATTCTTGTACACTTCAGGGTCGAGCGAGGCCAGATGATGGATGTCCACATCCGCGCTGGTGCCGAGCAGTTTGGACAGGAAGAAGCCGGCGAAGGGCAGTTCCACCAGCATGTTTTCATAGAGCGCCTGCAAACGAGAACACGGAGCAGTGGTTAGTGTCGGAGGGGCTCCTCTTTCAGCCTGCCCACCGCTGAAGCCACCCACCCCGAGATTCCGCAGAACCCGGACGGACGGCAGACATGCTCCTTGCCATGCCCACGATGGCGGGTGCGGACACCAGCGGGCATCCTCCGCACGAGGCCAGGCTGGCCGCCCGGTACGTGTGTGCAGGGCATCGTACGTGCTAACGCGGACGTGGAGTGCACTTCGGGGTGCCTCGCAGAGCGTGCGCGCCCACGGACACTCCAGAGCCACATCGCCCGTGCGGCCACAGAGGGGCATGTGTTCCTGCAGACGCTTCGCAGGCATCGGGGGCTCTGAGGGCTGCTCGGCGAAGCCCCTTGCGGGCGGCCTGGAATGACAGCTCAGCGCCTTGGAGTTCCGTGGGCCGGAAGTCTAACTCCAGGTGGCAGCAGGCACATCCCCTTGGCAGGCCTCCTTGTCTTCTCTGATGTTGCTAACTGTACCCTGTGGTCCCCGGCTTTTGGCTGAGTCACTCCAAACTCGGCCTCTTCGAGAGGCCGTCTTCCCTGGGTGCGTGTCTGCATCTCCCCCCACTTCTCTCACAGAGACCAGTCACTGGCTTTGGGGAGCCATTCTTAACCTAGTGTGACTCACAGGAAAGGTTCACTGGCAAATAACATCAGGTTCACAGGTACGGTGGATTAGGATGGAACCCCATCTTTTTGGGGGTCACAATTCAACCAATGACCACAGGCTGGACCGGCTCGGTGGCCACTTCCCCACTCAGACTTTGTAGCAAAGAAGGAACATAGCGTGTGCACGAGTGAGGGCAGCTGTGCGAGGGATGGACCGCATGTGATTCTCAATGTCATGAAATACTAGTCTTCTGACTTTTCCAGCCCCCAGGAGGAAAATCGTTCTCAGCACCTGACCACACAACTGGGGCAGTCTGCCCCGCCCCGCCCAAAGACGAAGGGACCAGGCCCCGGGGCTCACAGGCACTTGTGCGGCCACGGTGGGTGAGCGTGTGGCGGAGCTGGCGTCAAACCCAGACGCCCCGACGGAGGACTTCTCCACTCGGAGTTACTGCCCACTGTTCTGCTGAAGGGCCACATGCATAACTGTCTTTTTACTTGTGTATGTTAAAGCATGATTTCCATAGAGTAAAATAAAATGTACAACCTCTAAGAGTACAGCCAGACGAATTACCTGGTTGTGCCCGTGCAGTGGCCACTTGGGTGAAAATACAGAGCACCTCCCCTCCCCCAACTTCCCATGAGAGCTCCCTCCTGTCCCTCACGTCACCCCCCTTCTGTGGCCACCCCACCCCCAAAACCCCCTCCAAGGGCATCAGACAGCCCTTGTCTGCCTCTCACTGTGTAAGGCTGTTTGTTCTTTCCCATGAGGCCATGCAGCATCTCCAGCCCTGGGCCTGCTGATGGATGTGGGGGTTGCGTCCCATCTGGGGCTAGGGTAAAGAAAGCTGCTGGACCATCAGTGCGAGGCTTTCTGTGGGTCTGCGCTCTGCTTCCTTAAGGACAGACTGAAGACCTGCTGACCCAGGGGGAGTGCCAGGCATGGGTGTGTTCAGCTGCATTGGGAAAGGACACGCTGTTTTCCAAGCACAACCATGTCCCACCATGACCAGCAATGCAGGAAGCTTCCAGCTGGTCCAGACCCTTGTTGATGATCAGTGTTGTCAGCCTTTTTAAAGTTCAGTTATGGGGCGCCTGGGTGGCTCAGTGGGTTAAGCCTCTGCCTTCGGCTCAGGTCATGATCTCAGGGTCCTGGGATTGAGTCCCGAATCGGGCTCTCTGCTCACCAGGGAGCCTGCCTCCTCCTCTCTCTCTCTGCCTGCCTCTGCCTACTTGTGATCTCTGTGTTAAATAAATAAAATCTTTAATTTAAAAAAAGAAAAAAAAAACGTTCAGTTATCCTGGTTTGTACGAGGGGGTATCTCACTATGGTTTTAATCTGCATTTCCCAGATGACCGGTGGTGCTAGATAAATTCAGTGACTATTACTATATTCATCTCCAGATTCTCTGTCCACAGGCTGGGGGACAAGGGATGCAGGTTTTCCAACACGACGGCAGGTTCATCTTGCATGCTAAATACGCCTATGGTCTAAAGCTGTAAAATGCAACGAGGGATCAGAAGTGGGTTGTAAAGTTTTCAGAAACATTCTTATCATTTTCTTCTACATAGGAGAATACGTTCTAATGTACCCAAGCTACTACGTGCTGAGGCCAGCTCCAGGCCAGGTGACACGCTCAGCACACACCAGCTGTGTCCTCTCCATCCGGCCTATCTGGAAGGTCTCCTAAGCAGAAAGCAACAGTCCCTCTTCTACAGAAGCCGAGGGGAAACCTGGATTTCCAAGCCCATGGCCCTTTCTGCTTGTATAAGTATGGTCTGCAGAGACGTGAGAATGACAGGGAGAGGGGACTCACCACCCCCACGCAGTAGCTGGGGTGCAGGAGACAGAGCCTGAGGCACACATTCTCATCTGGGGGACGGTGGGGAGCCCTGCTGCAGGAAGTACTCAGGGAGCTGTGCCGCAGGCGTATGCAGAGATCTTCTCTAAGTCGCCGCTGGAAGACCCAAGGGTCACCAGGCTGCGCCGGGAACGCCGCCCCCAGAACGCTGCCACAAAACCAAACTGTCATCCCTGGGGCGGTCATTCAGCGGTTCACTCGACCCTGTCCGCACACGCAAGAGGTGAGCCACGAGGCTCTGGTGACGCAGCTGTGCAAGCGAACTTACAGGAGACTGGCAGCTCCCGGGGGCAGGGGCTCCAGCCCTCCGAGCCACCAGCCCCCGCGCCACCCTTTGAGTTGGGCCTGGGAGCCCTGCCCTGGCAACGGGGACTCAGCTGGGTCACGTCCCTGTGCACCCTTTCCGCATGGGCAACAGGTGGTGGGGGCACCAGTCTGTACACCCCCGAGCCTTAACACGCCAAGAAAAGGACCCTCACGCAGCGGCTTCCCAGTCCCTCCTACGCCCCCAGGAATGCTCAGGTTCACCTTGAGTGAGACCTACACTTTCAAGTCTCTTCCACTCTCAGGACTGGAAGGAACCAGAAAAGAGCCCTTAAACATGGTCCTGCACTGGGTTCTCGCCTTGGAACGCCACTGGCGCCCAGTGCGGATGAGCCCTTCTCCCTGAGGTGAACGCACCGAGGACGCCGGGTTCACTCTCTGTTAACTACGTACTTCATGGTGCCCCCAGGCCCATCGGACTCAGATGTTCTCTGTCTGCCAGGGAAACCGAACTGTTACGTCCCTGGGCTTCTATTTCTGATCTGAAGACTAATGAGCACCCAATTAGTTCTGAAAATGCGGCAGAACAGGACTTGTGAGTGAGAATGAGCAACACGACAGCGGCCAGCACTTAACCTGTCCACTGGTAACGCCAAGAAGGGGCTGTTCTGAGAAACTGCAGTTTGTTCGGTTAAGAACGGCTAACGCTATAACCTGCAGCCCTCAGGAATCCCATTATTTCCAAATGAGTGATGGCCTCAAAGCCAAGAAGAAGGTTCTGTCCCAGCTGTCACGATTGATTCCAGGTGTTGAAGGAAAGCGGCACCCGGACAGCGGACTTTAAAGCAAACTGGGAGCGTAAATCACGGGACGCTCGATACGTAAGGTCATTGTTTGCCACTTCCGCATCAGTAACAATAAACCAGGGAAATCCGTTAGATGGATCCGAGCTACCTGAATTTTAAACAGAAATCCCACTGTGACTCATAAAATGTAAATGCCGAGGTGCGATTTTTTACATAAGGCAGGTTTAGGCCTTCAGAGCATTTAATACACAAGCACTAATGAATGATAGCACTAAGAACTCGATTGCAGGGGCGCCTGGGTGGCTCAGTGGGTTAAGCCGCTGCCTTCGGCTCAGGTCATGATCCCAGGTCCTGGGTTCAAGCCCCACATCGGGCTTTCTGCTCAGCGGGGAGTCTGCTTCCTCCTCTCTCTCTGCCTGCCTCTCTGCCTACTTGTGATTTCTCTCTGTCAAATAAATAAATAAAATCTTTAAAAAAAAAAAAAAAAAAAAAAAAAAAAAAAAAAAAAAAAAAAAAAAAAAGAACTCGATTGCATCAGCTAAATGGATTATAAATTAAATTTCCATAATGTATGCAACTTAGATACAAATGAAAGCGTAAATCAAGGTATTTTCTAAACACAGGTTAATTATACAGTTTCAAAACTGCCTATTTTTTATGCAAAAGAATCCACTTAGCATTTTTCACCCTGGCCTTGGTTCTCAGCCAGCTGAACCACGGCTGTCCCAGCAGCTCATCAATCACGACTCGTCGGGGAAAGAGTCACAATAGGTATATGGAAGAAACCTGTAACGTATTTTTCAGCTGTCTGTCCTTTATGAGTGTCTATAGCTAGAAATTGTGCCAAAATGATTTGAAATAAAAAGGATTAATTACAGTAGAAGCCTTTTAATATAAGTGAGTCCGTCGCAATGCGGTTAATGCTGTGGCACTGCTGGGAGAGTGAGTGGGAGCCGCACGGGCACTTCTGTTTGCTGCCAAAGAACGTCAGTAATTTACTACATTAAGAATCAATAAAAAAATAATGCTTTTCAAATGCATCTCTATCAATCTTCAGGTAGTTCTAAAGCGAACATTTATAACTTAATCTAAAAACTATATCAGAGTTGTCTTGTGTTAAAGCCACCCTAACTGAGCAAAATGATGATAATTTTAATTATTTCAGATCATGCTAACCTTGGAGTTTAAAAAAATAAAAAAAGAAATGTACGGAAGGACGTGGGCTGGTCGTGCTGCCTCCGTAACAGCTGTGCTTCCACAAGAGCGACCGAGCGGGAAGCACGGCCTCCGTGTGGCCAGAAACTCCCACAGGGCAGAAAACACCCCTCATCCTTAATGCCCGAGTCTATGTACAACATACGGCATCCCAATCATTTGAGAGACATCTATTAAGTGACAACTATGGCCTTGGGACTACTTTCCACCTTTGGATTCCACAACCGTGAATTTGTTTGCAGAAACCCATTTCTTCTCTTCTGAGACACTTCAGGTTATGCAGAACTATGTATGTGTCACGCTTCATTTCAAACCCTGGGTCTTCGCAATCCCATCCCAGAGGTCTTCCCACACTGCTCACAGCTCTCATCGGCACAGTGGCAGCGCTGCCCAATGTTCAGATCTGCGCTATGGGGCCATGTCCCATTGTCCCCATGTCTCTCCTGCACGCCGTTACCACCCAAGACAGCGAGGCAGCCCCTCCAGCTCCACACTCTCTTACACTCTTGGACACCCTACAGTACTTCTCGAAATAGGGACTCTGGGATGCCTGGGTGGGTCATTGAAGCATTCATCTGCCTTCGGCTCAGGTCATGATCCTGGGGTCCTGCGATGGAGCCCCGTGTTGGGCTCCTTGCTCAGTGGGGAGCCTGCTTCTCCCTCCACCTGCTGCTTCCTGAGCTTATCTTTTTTTTTTTTAATATTTTATTTATTTATTTGACACAGAGAGAGAGATCACAAGTAGGCAGAGCAGCAGGCAGAGAGAGAGGGGGAAGCAGGCTCCCTGCCGAGCAGAGAGCCTGATGCGGGGCTTGATCCCAGGACCTTGAGATCTTGACTCGAGCCAAAGGCAGAGGCTTAACCTACTGAGCCCCCCAGGAGCCCCTCCCTGGGCTTGTCTTGCCTTCTCTCTCCCTAATAGACAGATAAATAAATGAAATCTTAAAAAACAGAAACAGAACATGGGGCGCCTGGGTGGCTCAGTGGGTTAAGCTTCTGCCTTCAGCTCAGGTCATGATCCCAGGATCCTGGGATCGAGCCCCACATCGGGCCCTCTGCTCCACAGGGAATCTGCTTCCTCCTCTCTCTCTGCCTGCCTGCCTACTTGTGATCTCTGTCAAGTAAATAAATAAAATCTTAAAAAAAAAAAAAAAACAGAAACAAAACAAAACAAAAACCAACCCAGAACAAAAAACCCCGAAACAGTGACTCTGTCCATTCACAATTCAGCAAATGTCGGAGCAGGGTCCAGTGGCTCTGGTGTTCAGAGAAAAGGCATCACTGAAACCCTGAGCTTCAAGGCAGGGTGCTGGCACGGCCCTCCTCTTCCCTGCAGAGGCTCCCAAGTGGCCTGGAGCAGAGCGCCTGGGCCCTGCCCATGGCCCGAGAGCCCTTCTCTGAGACCGGCCCTCCCGTGCCTCCCGTCACACCAGCAGCACAGGGCGCTGAGCGGGGGCTCCTCGGGCCACACCAGCCACTCAGGCCGGAAGAAAAGCCTTCCCTGAGGACAGGGCTTCACTTGCTCAGGCCAACTGCCAGTGTGCACTTGATGCTTTGGCAGCTTTAGTTTACAAAACCGTCCTCTTTCAGAAACCCGCAGGGGATCCTGGTGGGTGGGGCATGAAGGTCCAGTTCTCAGATCCTATCTTCCTCGCTGGACACCCAGAGATGAGCCACGCCGTGGGGTGAGCTGGCTGAGCCGAGCGCCGAGGCTTCCCTGCCGCGTGCGTCTCACCGCGCTCTCCCGGCTCCGCCCGCTCTGCCCACAGAGGCATTTCTGGAAGACCAGGAACCAAAAGGTTCGCCAAAGTGACCCACCATGAGAGTGACTACCTGGGAGATGTGGGACAGTTGTTACGTCCCTGCCTCTGAAAGATCCATCAGGAGTTGAGGAAACCACGGAGGCTCCGTTAAAGGACCCCACACGGCAGAACCATCTTCACTAGCGAAAAGGAAACATTTCTCGGGTTTGAAGGCTCCTTTACCACACAGGATAGTAAAATACAGACAGAAATCTGCCACCCTCCCTCCCTTGAAATTCGAGGATATGGATGTCCCTCCAGGATAAGTAACTTCGCTGTGGCCGGGCACTGAGAACTTCTCCTACAGGCTGGTGACACACAGCACTGCTATAGCTCCTCTGGCCGAAACCACCCCCAGAACCCCAGCCCACAGCGAGTTCTCCTTCCGCTAACTCCTCTGACACGTCCCGGCTCGAGCAAAATCACGGCATCACACTGTTTTCTGGTAACAGCTCTCCTGAGACAGGATTCACGTACCGGACAATCCACTCATCTAAAGTGAACAAGCCAATGGCTCTCACTCTTACACAACCATCAGCACGATTAACTTCCGCACACTTTCATCGCCAGCCAAAGAAACACTTCACTCCGTCGTGGGCCTCCTTTCTCACACCCTCCGAGCCTGCGACGATCATTATCGACCTTCTCACTGCACAGATCTCCCTCTCTGGACATTTCAGATGGACGGATCCCCCGGCGGTGGTCTCTGTGATTCGCGCTCGTCACGGAGCCTGTTCTGCCCTGGTGTCCCCGCGGCCGTCAGGACTCCCTCCTTCCCACGGCCAAGTCGTTGCCAGTGGAGTGGATGCACCGAGTCTGTTCTCCTTCGTCAGATGATGGACATTCGACCCATTTCTCCGTGTGGGCTTTTACAGAGGAAGCCACCGTGAGCACTTTCTGCCTGAACACAAGCTGGTTGGCCCAGAAGGCAGGTCTGTGTGACCTGGACCAACCCGCCCGTGTCCCGAGGGGCCGCACTGACGCGTGCGCGCTGCTTCCCCACGTCCTGGCCAGCACCAGGTGCCTCCTTCTGTCCTCGTGGGCATGAGGTGGTCTTGCGCTGCGGTTTAGGTGTGCGCTTTCCTGATGACTAATGAGGGCGAGCACGTTTTCATGTGTTTTACGGCTCACTCGTTTACCTTCTTTGGAGAAATGTCCATTTGGGTCCTTTGCCCATCCTAAAATTCGCTTCTCTGTATCATGGAGTCCCTGCTCTATCCTAGCCCAAGTCTCTTATCAGATAGGAATGCGAATGCTTCCTCCTTTCAGTCTCTGGATGGTGTTCTTTGGAGCAAAAAGTTTCTGATGAAGTCCAACCTATTTTTTTCTTTTTGTGTTTCTGGTTTCGTTTCTAAGAAAAAGGATTATTCCCGACAATATTGCAATGTTTAGCACTGTTTGCAGGGTGGGCTGTGCTAGGCTTTTTTTTTTTCTTTTAAAGATTTGTTGGGGCGCCTGGGTGGCTTAGTAGTTTAAGCCTCTGCCTTCGGCTCAGGTCATGATCCCAGGGTCCTGGGATTGAGCCCCACATCGAAGTAGCAGGAAGCCTGCTTCTCCCTCTCCCTCTGCTGCTGCTCCCCCCACCTATACTCTCCCTCTGTCAAATAAATAAATACAATCTTAATAAATAAAAATCTGTTTATTTA
Organism: Lutra lutra; assembly: GCF_902655055.1. Taxonomy (NCBI): domain Eukaryota; kingdom Metazoa; phylum Chordata; class Mammalia; order Carnivora; family Mustelidae; genus Lutra; species Lutra lutra. The sequence goes on along the minus strand of NC_062288.1, from coordinate 107,294,419 downwards.
CTTGAGAGAGAGAGCAGGTACGCAGGGGAGAGGCCGAGGGGGAGAAGTGGCCTCACACGCCTGCCACCCCCTGTCTCTGGCTTTGACTCTCCTGCGGCTGGGCCTCCTGCATTCCTCCCAGGGCTACCAGCTCCCTGCCCTTGATCCTGACTCAGGGCCGTCTCCTGCACACTCTGACCCTGACCTTGACCCGGCAGCCGCCTCCCATCCACTCTCCTGTGCCTTTCTCTCTGCCACCTGCTGTCTTCTGTCCCACCCAGGTACCCAGTCTTCAGGCCTGTCCTAAGTGTCCCTCCCTGATCTGGTTTCAAGCACCCCACACTCGGACTCCTTCCTGCCCAGTGTACACGGCCCCCACCGCTAACCACAACACCATCCCTCGTCTTGCCGCCTTCTCGTTCCCTGCCCTCGGATCCTCATGACCAGCCTCCTCTGACAGCCCGATTTAAACGTTCACGTTCATGATCACATCTTGTGCTCTCGACTCCCCTGTACCCAGCTCACCCGGCAAACACCGCCCACCCTGGGTTCAACCGACCGCCACACCTGCGTCAGTGCCCCCCCTCAATGATGCCGCCGCCTCGAGGGGGCCTGCCCACCCCCCGCCAGCAGTCCTCAGACTCCGCGGGGATCACATGAGGGCTGCTGGGCCCAGCAGGCCAGGGGCAGAGTCCACGAAAAGGCTTGACCGACAAGCCCCACGCAGGACCGCTCTCGGGAACCAGCCCTCGAGACCCCTACCGCCCCCTCACCTCACTGTCCGTCCCCACCTTCACCCGACCAAGGGTCTCAAGGGAGCGGACGCACTCAGAAGGACCGTCCGTGGGCTCCCCGCTCCCACATGCGCGCCCCACGCTCCGGCCCCGCTTCCGCACAAACAGCCCAAGCCCCGCCAGGGAGCCTCCCCAGCGCGGCCGCCCGCACGGCCCCGGCGCCAACACCCGGCCTGCTCTGCGCTCGGCGCGGCTAAGCCCCGTGCGGACCCCGCTGAAGCCGCCGCGAGATTCTCTCCGGAGACGCGCTGCTCCGCGCTGCCTGTCCAGCGCTGGCCTCCCCGCCGCGGCCGCGCGGAGTCTGCTGCAGGACAGCGCCATCGGGCACTCGGCCCTACAGAGCGGTTCAGCAGCCGTCCGCCGAGAAAGTGCCTGGTACCCGGCAAGAGAAAGTGGCGTCACTGGCCTGGGCCCCGAGGAGAAGGACTGCTACAGCGCCCACCCCATCGTCTGCGCCGTCCTCCCAGCCCGCCCAGAACTGCTGGGGCTCGGGCGCCCCGAGCTCTGACGACACACCCCCGTCCATCCGCGGCCGCACGTCTGGGGGCATCTGGGCCGTGTGGGCCCACGTCGTGCAGCGGGGCCGGAGCCTCTCCCGCGTCCGGCGACACACGCGTCTCTCTGCTGGGAGCGGCTCCGGAGCTTGGGGCTCGGCCCATGACCGGGCACTTCGGGGAGACACGGCCCCGTGCGCCGAGGCTCCACGCAAGCGTCCCGAGCACAGCGAGGGCTCCCCTCTTGGGCCTGTGTCTGACACCACCTGTCGTCTCGCCCTGGAAGCGCGCCGTGATGTGGCCTCGGAAACACCACGCTCACGCGGTTGCTCCCGCAGCCTCCGGCAGCCTCTGAACTCTCGGCCCGGCCCGGGACTCAGCTCTGCGCTTCCGCCTCCGGCTACTCCCATGCCCTGGGCGGCACCGCAGGGTCTCACCACCCTAAGCCCCACCTGAGCGCTGGCTCAGCTCGGACCGTGCCCCCCACCTTGGGGCCCCCACCCTCAACGGCACACTCTGCTGGCCTCTCGGGCCTCAGGAGAAACAGGCACCTCCTCACCCCTTCCCAAGTCCCCCCACATGGCCGATGACCCTCCATTCTCTGGTTGCGTGTAGCCCCGCTGCCCCTCCCCCCACGCCCCCACATTTGGATTTTTAGCAAACCCCTCGGGTCTTCTCTCCACCACCACATCCCAGGACGAAGGAGCTCATGACCAGTCAACCTGGGGGCCGGGGACGCCTCACATGGGTCTCTCCGTGTGACTTCCTGCTGCTGTCGAAGCTCCTCGTCACGGCAGAGGCAAGGGGACCCGCTGAACCCAATTCACACCCCATCGCTGCTCCGCTGCTGAAACCAGCAACCCGGCGGCCTGGTCTCACTCGAGAGCTTTGGCGCAGGGACCGCTTGCTGCCTCCCAGGCGAAGCTGATCGCTGCCGCAGGAACGAGAGCAACACTGTCCGTCTTTACTTGGTCCACTTCTCAAAAAATTACTAATTTGCTAATTCTAAATTAGTATTTTTAAAAAGATCTTACTTATTTTAGAGAGAGAAAAAGCGTGCGTGTGCGTGCAGGCGCATACCTAAGCGGGACAGAGGGAGAGGGACGAGCAGGCTCCCTGACAAGCACGGGGCCCGAGGGAGGCTCGGTCTCTGCACCCTGGGACCACGGCCTGAGCTGACGCCAGGAGTTGGACGCTGAACTGGCTGTGCAACCAGCACCCCCTCCCCAAATCAGTACTTAAATGTTCAGAAAGGAATGTCCTTGCTTCGGAAGCACATATACTAAATGCTCAGAGGGACCGACGTGGGCTTTACGTTATTTTTGGATATTTACTGTTCTTACTGCACAAATGAAGACCAGAGATGAGCAGCAGACTTTAAAGGAGGACCAGCAAGCCTGTGTTTCTAATTTTCTTTCTTTCTTTCTTTTTTTAAAGATTTTATTTGACAGACAGAGATCACAAGCAGGCAGAGAGGCAGGCAGAGAGAGAGGAGGAAGCAGGCTCCCCGCCGAGCAGAGAGCCCGATGTGGGGCTGGATCCCAGGACCCTGAGACCATGACCCGAGCCGAAGGCAGACACCCAACAACTGAGCCCCCCAGGCGGCCCTGTTTCTAATTCTCACGGTGACGATTCAGCATGGCTTAGAGAAAGGAAAATGGCTTCAGTATAATGATACTGATCTGCACTTAATCAGCGTCAAATTTATGAGAAGGGACAGCTTAACAGTGAGCATTCTCTACACTTCACTCAGGAGCAGAAAGAATTTTGGTAAGTATCTCAGAGGGGCTAAAGCTACAGCAATACTTTTAGGTTGTGGAATCAACTGAATTCTGGAACATATGTGTGACTTTTACCATACAATCTAACTTAAATTTGCTTTTATTTCCCATTCAGTTTTGAAGAAATAAAATGAACGTAGACAGAACACCGTGGCCTTGACGGACAGGAGGAAGAGTGCAGAGAGGGGAGCCCTTCGTTGTTGAAGGGGCAGACTGGAAACCATGGGTATCGGCAGCCGTGAGGGCCGGCCCGGTCCTCAGAAGGGGCAGGAGTCCAACAAAGGGACCACTTTTAAGTTATGATGGTCTTTGATTTTTCTGCTTCCAAAAAAAGTTGAAGGTCAAGGAGAGCAAACTCATAATGAACCATCCACTGTGGAGAACTGGGAGATCCAGGGAAAGCTTGCTTGTGAAATTTGCTGACATCAAAGTAAAAAAAAAGTCTTAACATTGATTGGAAGGCTTGGGCTGAGCACAGAATGATCAACTATTTGCTGAATATTATGTTTAAAAAATCTAGGGGAAAAGATATATTAACTTTAGAGACAAGAGCACTTAGTCCGATGACAATCAGAGGAAGAAGCTCAATTACACTGACCCTTAATGAGTCTGAGAGTTCAAAACAAGATATTATAGAAGAGAAGCTTTGCCATTTAAGACCAATGGAACTTAAATCACCAGGACTCGCTTCAATCTACACTTTTAAAGGCTCAGCAAATTCAGTGAGCATTTTACAAAAGGACTCCAATGATATTCAAGAATAAATTTTCCCAGGTCTCAAAAATGCCAGGATAAAGTGTTAACTGTTACACTCTCTGCTACTTTACGTGTGCACTGTATGCTACTGAAACACGAAATTATAAACCACACGGAAGTTTCAGGGTCTTCTAATTAAAAATTGGAAATACATGACCAAGATATTATCAAATAATCTGATTTATAGGCATCCTGCTCCAATTAAATCAATATTCTGAAGCAAGGGGGGGAAAAGCCATTTTCAAATAGAATTCAAATATGATAAAAGAGCTCCTTCAATAAATTCCTGAACTTAATTGGCTTAAATGGACCTAGGTGCTTCTATCTGTAAAAAAAAAGTTCAAGATGACATTACCACATCCTTGAGCTGTTTATTTATTCCCTGTCTGAAGCCTGATTTACAGGCGATAAAACGCAATCACGACCCACACCAGAAGCAGGAATCATCTGCTAATGGAACTTCTAATTGAGAAGTGACCAGTGACATGAGGTAATTCTTTCCATGTAGGATTGCTCTTCCAGACCTCTTTGCACTTTATCACAGTAAACAATCACTAACATATGCATTAAAGAAAATTTAAATACATTATGACCCAATAAATATCATAATCAATCAATACACAATTTTCCTCCCCTAGGATTTAACGTGCAGACACCACACTATTAGGGCTAGACCGTTACGCTCACTTAGATAGGGACAATTTTTAACATGCTGGTACAAAGTTTAACCATTTGTAATCAGATAATAATCAGATGTTTTGGGAACTAGTATTCCCTTAGGAATTTCCAGAAAACTATCTAAGTAAAATCTTAAATACGTAAAACTAAATTGTCTACCATCCTCATAGAACTAGAGTTTCGTTACTGGTTCTGTCTAACCTTCACTATTTTATTATTTATTTTTTTAAAAAAGATTTTATTTATTTATTTGACTGACAGAGATCATAAGTAGGCAGAGAGGCAGGCAGAGAGAGGAGAAAGCAGACTCCCTGATGAGCAGAGAACCTGATGCGGGGCTCGATCCCAGGACACTGAGATGATGACCCAAGCCAAAGGCAGAGACTTAACCCACTGAGCCACCCAGGTACTCCTAACCTTCACTATTTTAAAGAGCTTCACTGAGATACGATTTACACTAACTTCATTTCTGGGAGGAAGGTGTAGATCCCTAATTCTCCCTGGAACCTGGTACACACCGCGGAGGAGAGTAGTAAGAGTGCTCTGCTGTCGGCTCTGGACCTCCAGGGCCCTGCAAGGACACTGCTTCCTTACAGCGTCTGCACCTGGGAACAGCGTGTCCATAAACAGGAAAAAATGAGTTTATCCTCACCGGACTTACAGAACTAATGGGCAGAAAACTTCAGCAAACCAGGACCATCTAATTATCTCGACTCTATGTTAATCAAGATTGGACAATTTGTACATTCAGGAAAAAAAAATAATAGCAAATTTTAGTAAGATTTAACTCATGCAAATAAAATCACTTCCCCTATTGTCCGTAACCACACTGTGAGAACCACTAAATTCAAGGGGTACTTCGGGGGCACCCGGCCAGCTCAGTCAGTGCAGCACACCACTATTCATCTCAGGGTCATGAGTTCCAGTCCCATGTGGGGGTGGGTGGGTAGAGATTAATTAAATAAATAAATAATACTTAAAAGATTTAGGAAGTATCTCAGTTTAGTCTAGCAAAATAAAGGCTTACCATTGTTATTTTAAAATTTAATTTCATTACTATTAATTTAGGAGATTCTCAGGCTCACCTTAATAGAAAGAACTAGTACATCATTTCAAAGATTTTCATGAAATGGGTTATAAAACATTATCGTCCGGGGGGAGCTGAAGCTGGGTCCCGGGGACCACTGCCAGGGAGAGACGGTATCTCATGGAGAACGGACACCAAAGCCAGCACCCAGCTTCAGGTGGGAGACGCAGGTTATATCTTCAAATGAATTAAAGTAGAAAATAGTCTGTTTGACAGTTACGTTAAAGAATTTAACAGCAGGTCAATGTCTGAAATTTATCTCTGATGATAAGGAGAGACTAAAGAAACATATGTACATAATGGTGAGGTTAAGTTAGAGCCCATTTCTAAACTTGACAACACCGAGAACCTGTATTATTAAAGTCGCAACATTTGAAATCAGAACAAATGAACAGTGACTGGGCTGCTAACTGCTGACCTCAGAGACAAAAAGAAAGGGTATGATTTTTCTACTGAGGACCTCCTGGGTCCCTTCCACCATCCCAAGCTCCATTACCGTCTGTCATTAATGAACACATGCACAGCACTGACGACACAGGTACAGTAATCACCACAGTGCCATGCCAGCACATGGCTGGACAGATCACTGAAACAGAACCGAAAGTTCAGAAAAACCCCTTACATTCATTGTCAACTGATTCCTGACAAGGGAACTGGGTTGGTCTTCCCCAACCAATGGTGCTGGGACGACTGGACAGCCACACGCGCAGGACCAAGTGGGGCCCCTACCTCACACCATCTACAAAAATTAACGAAAAATGATATGTAACTGGAAAGAGAGGAGCTTATCTGGCCCCTGAAAACTGAAAAATAAAATCCTAAATCATACCATAAAAAAATTAAGTCAAAATGAATTAAAGACCTGAATATAAGAAATAAAAGTACCAGGCTCAATGACATACACAGGTGTAATTTTAGGACCCTGGGTTAAATCGTGCGACTGGGGTTTCTTAGATAAGCCTGCAGAAGCTCATGCAACAGAAGAAAAATAAATGCATTAAGACGTCCTTAAAATTAAACACTCTGGAGCTCAAAGGCCACTGTCAAGAAAGGGAGAGACACTCCACAGAACAGGAGAAAATACTTGCAAATCATCATGAGGATGAGAAGGGACTTGAAACGAGGACATATAAAGGACTTAACAGAAGACAAACAGCTGAAGACATGGACGACGGACTCGAGGGGACCTTTCTCCACAGAAAGATGCCCAATACCGCGAGTCCTCCAGGAGCTCAAAAGCACAATGAGATATGATTTCACACCCACGAGGATGGTTCTGATAAAAACACAAAAATAAACAAATCAAGAAGTAAAATAAAGAGATCAAGCAGACAATGTTAAGTGTCGCCATGGTGTAGAGGCACCGGAGCCCGCACACACTGCCGGCGCCCAGAGTGGGCTGCAGACACCGCAGAACCACCGATTCAGCACTCCCAGCTCCTGACACAGATTTCTCTTGGCTGAGAGAGACGCACACATCTGTGCACACAAACACTCTACAGATGGTCCCGGCTCGTGATGGTTCCTTTCGGGACTTTTCGACCTTACAATGGTGCGAAAGCGACACTCTGAGTTCAGGACGTGGACCTCTTGCTGGGCTAGCCTTACGCGGTCTGACCCTGCCCGGTGATGCCGGCCGTTGGTCGCGGCCCCCAGCAGCCGTGCGATCACGAGGGTCAGCGGTCGGCAGGGCGGCAACTGGGTATGCCCCCACCGCCCTCCCGTCTGTCACCTTCAGGACAGCGTTCCGTGCAGTCCAGGAGCGACTCGACACCGTACTGTCAAACAGGCTCCGTGTTTCCCGACTGCACACCTGCGGGCTCGCGGGAGCGCTCGGGGCGCACTTCGGGTGGGCTGCGCTCTGCGGTGACGTTGGCTAGGGGAGGTGTGGGACATGCATTCTCAACGTCTGATATCCTCAATTTACGATGGGTTTTTATCAGGATGTCACCCCATCCTAAGTCAGGGAGGACCGGTACACAAATGCTCAGAGCAGCATTATTCCCAACAGCCGAAGGCGGGAATGGGAACACCCGAATGTCCCGTCGGAGGGACGCGTAAACATCACGTCTTCTACCCACACAGTGGAGCACTAGCCACCTCTAAGGAAGAAGTCCTGACACAGGCTACAGCATCGGGAACCTTGGAAACATTCTGTGAAGTCAAAGAAACCAGTCACCAGAGGCTGTGTGTTGCAGGAGCCCACTTCTATGAAACTTCCAGAGCGGACAGATGCAGAGACAGCACATGAGTGGGAGCCCGGGGCTGGTGGGGGCAGCCTGGAGCGGGGCTGCCTGTGCACGAGAGCCTGTTCACAACAAGGCCACTGTTCTCCACGTACATCAGCGACGGCAGCACACCCCCCGGGCCTGTCAGAAACCACGGAACGGCACACTCTAAAAGGCTCAAGTTCTACATCGACATCTAATGCTGTACCATCTGCTGACGAACAGAACACTTAAAAAAAGGGCTGAATTTTATGGAATGTGAATTATTTCAAAAAGCTGTGATGTATCTATCAGTATATTCATTTATTTTTTTGAAATGTCACAAGAGCACAATCTACTTTGCAGGCATTGGTTTTGAAGTCACTTCTCACATGGGCCGACTCCAGGGTGCACAGCGGCAGGTCCGTTTCCCAGGGTCAGGGAACGGAACGCAGCTGCACATCTGCGAGGAACTCACTCTACAGCTGAAAATGAGGACAGTTCTGATTAATTCTCATAGGAAATGACGTAGCAATGTTGATTTCTGAAGGACAAGAGACTCCTTAACCGCAATCCCTCGCACTGAGTCAGCGCACGGCACGTCCTCCGCGCACGGCACGTCCTCCATTTACCCCACTGGCGGGACGTCACTGCAGGGGATGCCACTGTGTCCCTCCCGGTCCCCGCCCTCCCGACCTCCTAGCAGGCGGTCACTGTTCACCTCTTGTCCTTGATACACTCTCTTCCCTTCCAACACACCATCTTCTCTGACCTTCCTCCCCACACAGCCACTCCCTGCGGTCCCGCTGGGTTCCAAAGCGCCAGGGGCCGCGTCCTCAGCTGGGCTCCCAGGCCAGCAAGAGCTCACCTTCTGACCTTCCCTCGCGCGGTCCACACGCACGCCACCCCCCACCCCCGGCCCGCCTTCCATGCTCGGGACCGCTGAAGCCAACCCCTCCCTCCTGGCTCCAGAGCTGCTCAAGCCCCAGGCGGCCGCTCGGGTCCAAACCGAGGAGAACTGCGTGGTGAACGGGTTTCCCGAGCCAGCGCCGGCGGGTCCCCACCACGCCCCATGGACAGCTCTCCTGCAGCGCGGCCCCGCGCAGTGTCCGGCCAGCCGCTAGGCCGCTCCTCTCACCTGCTCCTCCTCCCAACAGCTCACCTGCACCGAGCTGCCCCAGCTTTGAAAACCAACCCACCCACATGTTCCTGGACCGTGTTCTCACTGTAGGGTGCTCTCTCTCCTTCCCTCCAAAGTGAGGCCTTCTGAAAAGGCCACCGACACCTTTTACTATTTTTCTACCTTCCCTCTTCCTCACCACACAGCAAGCTCATTTCATCAAACCACGCGGCCACGAACATCGCCAAGGACAACCCCTGCCCATGAGCTGATGAGCAGACAGCAGACGCGGCTGTCACAGGAGGGACCGAGACTTGGCACTACCAGGAGCGAAGCGTTCGCACGGGCTATGCCTCTGACGACCTCAGAAACATGACACCAGGCGAAAAAGCCAGTCCCTATGGGCCACGGATGTGTGGTGCCATTTCACATAACGTCCAGAAGGGGACACAGTGGAGACTAAGGGTAGTTATCGTAGGCCTACGGTCTGGGGAGGGGAAAGGATGACTGTCGGCAGACACAGGAGAGGAATGCTCCGAGTCTGACGGCGGTGATGGCTGCACCACTCTGAACACACGGAGACTCCTGAATCGCACACCTGAAAATCATTCATTCATTCATTCATTCGCCATCCACTCAAGTGATTGCTACGCCCACGGTGGGCTCGAACTCACAGCCACCAGATCAAGGGCTACACGCTCCATGGGCCGAGCCAGCCAGACGCCCCTGAACCCCGCGCTCCCAGCAGGCCGACTGCAGGACTGCGTCGTATCTCAGTACAGCGGTTCTAAGAAAAAGCACCAGGGACATAAAGCCCTGCGGACCGATCCCGTGGTCACTTTTCAGCCCCCCCTGACCTCGAAGCATCACATTGCTGTGAGCAAGGCCAGCACTATGGAGGACCCAGGCACAGTCCCAGACCCTTAACTCTGAGTCTCACCCTCTAAAACCCATGTGCCCCATGCTGTCCCCTCACAAATGGAGTAAGTCTCAGCCGTTGGCTCAAAACAATGATTTTCCATGACCCCCGATGGAGACCAAACTTTTCACCATGCCTCTTTGTCATTTGTCTGTTGGTGTGGCCCTACAGCAGGGTCAGCAAACTGTCCTGGAAACGGCCCAGAAGCACATGCTTTCTCTGGGCTTTGTTCAGCTGCCATCGCAGGGAGAGCAAGCGGACGCTGTAAATGATACCTACTGGGATTCTAATCATCTTTTTTTAACTACAAACACGAGGTGGGTGGAGTTGGCCAGAGGCTGTAGCTGGCTGCCCTCCGTCCCAGCACGTCACCTCCAGTCGTCCCTTTCGCCTGTGGAGGCCCCACTGATGCTGATTCTAGTGTCATAATCCAATCTGTCCCTCAAAACGCGGACACTGTGGACAGTAAATACTGAGTACCCGGCAGTACCCCCTCTTCAAGAGGGGAACCAAAATGCATTCCAAGACTATCCAAAGATGCTAACGAACTTCCCCCAAATACCATGGAAAACATTTACCTATCTATAACAACACACCAATGATTCTTGGGTAACGTACATTTTATGTAATAATGATCTTATTATATGTTGTGACCCTTTACAGACCAGATAGGTTCCATCTTTATTCTATACTGTGAGACAGACCCCCGTAATGCAAACAAACAAGGAGGATGTCTTCTGAACTCCAGCTGGCGGCTGGCCGAAGCCCCGTAAGGAGCCAGCATGGCTGGTGGGGAGGACGGAAAGGGGCTGCGTCCTTCCAGTGAGGTGGGCCAGCAGCGGGCCCCTGGGCCCAGAGCACTGCGCTCTCCCCAGCCTTCGCCTTGGCTCTCGGGTTTGGAGTGAACCTGTGTCACTGCCACCAGAGTGGCTGCTCGTGAGCAAGAGTCTGAACCCTGGGGTCCTTGCACGCTGCCCAAACACATCACATTTTCCCTATCACCACAGTTACGGTGAGTGCCGTGAATCATTCGTTCAAAGAAAAATCGAGAAGCGACTTTCCGTTTCCCAGGGAAGTAGCCTAGATGATTTCCCACCTCATTTAGAGCAGTTCAGACCTAAGTCTCAATTACTGATTTTACCGGGATGTTTGTCCAATACATGCAGCTGGGGTTGGCAACTGTCCACCCCGCATCTGTTGTAAGTACAAAGACTGCAACAAAATGAAACAAAGTAACCTGGAAATACAACCTTGCATATAAACACTACCCCATTTAAAAATATCAGTAATCAATGAAAAAGAAAATAAAAAAACTAAATTCCCTTTTAGGATTGCATTTGATGCACAAGGAAAGCAGTCAGCCAGTCCTGATTTAAATGGAGTGTCAGGGCCTGCTTTCCCACCAGGCACACCCGCGGGCAATGCTACGGAGGTGGTGTTTGTAGGTGGTGTTTGTGTCCCACAACGTTCACACGCTACCGTCTTAACCCCAGGGCGGCGTTAGGAGGTGGGACCTTTGGGAGGTGATTAGGTCAGGAGGGTGGAGCCCGCGGGAACGTGACTGGTGTCCTCATCAAAGCGACCCCCGAGAGAAGGCTGTCCTGGAGATGAACCAGAACAAGGGCCCCCAGCAAACGGGACGCAGGGCATCCTGACCGTGGCCTTCCAGCCTCCAGAATGGGAGAAGCAGATGTCTGTGTCCCCTAAGCGGTCTGTGGTGGTGGTATGTCCCCCCGAAGGCCTACAACAGGCTGGGGCTGCCCTAGTTCATCACTGTCTCACCCAGAAACAGCTCGCTTCCACGAGGCTACACCGCTCACAAACCGTTTCCCCTCATTTACAGGAGAGGTGAACCGTGTGTGTGGGTCAGCAGGGGTGTAGCATTCTGGTTATCAGGGCACTTCTGTCATGTCATCCTTAATGGCCATTTTCCCAGAGTCTGCAAACATCATACACAACGCTCGGCCGACGCGCGGCACCGGTGCGCTTCTACCTCGTGTGCAGCACTCCGCAAGCTCACAGAGCCTTAAGAGAACCCCCTGAATGCTATCCACAAGAGCGATGGGGAGACTCACAGTACTTCCAGGGGGCACACTGATGGCAAGAGACAGCTATCCAGAGACTTTTTGACAGACAGGATTTTACGTTATACGTTCCCCAGGGCTTCTATGCCATATAAGCAATGTACGTGTGCGACTCCTGTGCATGCAACGTGAAACGAAGAAACGTGAGTTATCATGTAAAAGAACACTGCTCTGGGTTCACCAGAATAACGTCAGCAATCCTGAGCAAAAACCTTCAACGAAGCAGACAGCAACCACACAGAAAGGAAAAGCTTCCGCATCAGGTGGTCCGAGGTCCGTTTGCACACAAAGCTCCCTTACCTTTCCTAGCATCCGGCCCAGGAAGTAGTAGTGTCTCGCAAAGGAGTCTCCCACGAGCATCCGAGCGGCCGGGCTGGGGTACAGGAGCCCTTCGTTAGTGGTCTTGAAGAAGCCCTGGTTGGGGTTAAAGCCTGACTTGAGCAGTTCATTCAGAAACTCTCTGAAAATACCGCCACCGTCAATGCCGGCTTCGTCCAGGCCATGGGCGTTGAGTAAGTGCACACGGATCCGCTTTTTCAAATCAGGCTCTGTAAAAATGAGTGGATAACGGGGGTGGGGGGGAGAAAGGATTTTAAAAGAAGGCAATAAAATAAGCTAGTATTTTGGAGAGTACTGGGAAAAGGAGCAAGAATATTAAAGACATATTAGTGCAGGACTCCAAAAACAAAACAAAATAAAACAAAACAACCAAAGATTAAAAACAGATGAATGGGCCGCCTGGGGGCTCAGTGGGTTAAGCCTCTGCCTTCGGCTCAGGTCATGATCTCAGGGTCCTGGGATCGAGCCCCACATTGGGCTTTCTGCTCAACAGGGAGCCTGCTTCCCTTCCTCTCTCTCTGCCTGCCTCTCTGCCTGCTTGTGATCTCTCTGTCGAATAAATAAATAAAATCTTAAAACACACACACACAGATGATGGGCTAGCTGGACCTGTATGTCCCCCAAAGCCGACAATGGGAGAAAGAGAGAAGACGTTCACATATTACGCATGGAGATGAGGAGAAACAGAGTGCCCAGGACTAAGTTATCCGTCACAGTCTAAAGGCTATGACATGTTCTAAAATAGTCTACAGTATGAGGAGAGGGCAGAGGGGATTGAGCACATAAGAGTACGAGGGACAGAGACACAGATGCAGGGATCCGAAGGGGCACGTGCACCCCAGTGTTCTTAGCAGCAACGTCCACTATAGCCAAACTGCGGAAAGAGCGGAGACGCCCATCGACAGATGAACACATAAAGACGACGTGTATATACACACAATGGAATACTCTGCAGCCACCAACCTCCCCCCGAAACCTTGTCATTTGCGATGACGTGGATGGAACTAGAGGGTATCATGCTAAGCAAAGTAAGTCCATCGGAGAAAAACAATTATACGATCTCTCTGATAAGAGGAATTTGAGAAACAAGACAGAGGATCATAGGAAGGGAGGGAAAATGAAACAAGATGAAACCAGAGAGGGAGGCAAACCATAGGAGACTCTCAGTCTCAGGAAACAAACTGAGTGTTGCTGGAGTGGAGGGGGTGGGAGGGTGCGGGGCTGGGTGATGGACACCGGGGAGCGTGTGTATTCTGGGGAGTGCTGGCTGTTGTGTAAGGCTGATGAACCACAGACCTGTACCCCTGAAACAAATAATACATTCTATTTTAATAAAAGGAAAAGAAAAATACTAGGGGAACAGAAATTATTACCAAGAAAGGCAAAAGATAAACGAATAAAGGATAACAGTACAGAGTCTCTGAAAGAGGTGGGCGAAACAGGGTCAGAGCCCAGAGTCTACATTTTCACGTACCAGTGTCATTGGGCTGAGAAGCGTGGAAGTCTGTTAGTTACAGTGTGTCACAAAGAAAAACAAAACAAATTTGTGAAGTTGCTTAATCATGGCTGGTGTCTAAGAGAATGTCCGGGCAGGTCCTCCCCAGGACTGCTGGACTTGCCTATAATGTGCCACAAGAGCCTGAGGATGCAGACCCCAGACACAAGCCAACAGAAGGGAGGGCATTCTGCTGGACTCCAAACCAGGTGGTCTGCACTGGACAGGCTTAGTCAAGCTGCAGGTTTCAGAAAGTAACCTGCACGTCCTCATCCCTGTCCCTCGCCTCCCGTCCCGTGGGTGCTCGGCACCTCAGTAGGCGGGGAGGGGCAGAGGCGGGGGCTGCGGGCACGAGGGGCAGGGGTGCAGAGCGGCTGGGCCCAGGTCTGCTTGAACCATGGCGGTGGGCGAGTGTTAGTACTCCTGGAGTCCCGGAACCCAGCTGTGACTGTTCCAGAACGTGGCTCAGACAGGGCCACAACGATTCACCGTACGGACGGAGATCTCCCACCATGCCTGGCAGCACAGACTTCGTGCTCCAAGGAGCCGGCAGAAGCCGTGCCAGGCGAGTTCAGTGCTCACACCCGCACCTCCCTCGGGAGTACCCGAGGCAGGCTGACCGAAGCCATCTTGACGGCTTGCTTTTGTCCTTTGTAAGGAGTAACGACCACCCACTGTTCACCCCGAGCTAGAACTGACGCTAGAATTTTACACACATTACTTTAAGTCCTTCAGCAACCTGCTGGGTTAAGAATTATCCCCATTCTGGATGGGCTAAAAGGGTGCGGGCATTAAGGAGGGCTTCTGTTGGGATGAGCACTGGGTGTCGCACAGAAGTGATGAATCCCTGAAGCAGACACCAGCACTGCACTGTTTGCTAACAGACGAGAATTTAAACAATAACTTGAGGAAAAAAAAAATTATCCTCATTCTGCAGTGAGAAAACCAAGTACAAGGAAGGTCGAGTTATGTATGTAAAGACACAGCTAACACTGTAAAGGGCTATAATTTAAAGACAGGTTTACTGCCTACAAAGCACAGGCTTTTACGCTATACCATATTCTCCTCTATGTTTAAAATTTAACTATGGCTACAGGAAGAACATGCTTTTTACCGGCCAGACTCCTGAGCACGTTATCCGCACGAATTCTGATTAGGAGGATGACAACATACATTCAACCTCATGGCCCAGGTAAGATGCCAAAAGAAAGCTAAGGGGATGACTGGAGGCACAACACAAAAACGCAGTCGGGGACGTCTCAGCTGTACACGTTCTTCTTAACACCCAGTTTTATGGGGGAGCCAGAAGCCTCTGTTGTCATATGTGCTATTTCTCACACCGCCAGCAGGCAGCAGCAGATTTTGTAAAAACTGTAAGTGTGCAAATGTTGTAAGTGGGACACTCAGCTACGGCCCAGGCTCTCCCACACTCATCCCACCTGTGGCACCAGTATGGGGGGTGGGAGTGTGTCGTCTTTGCAGACGCAGCGGCCAATCACAGAAGTCGCCCCTCTGATTTGGCTGGAACTGAGGTTCTGTGTTCACTGGAGCTCATTTGTGAGAACAGTCACACGTAACAGCACGGACATTTCCAGAAGCAAACCTCGCCTGAGATATCTTGCCACTATTTGTTTCCAAACACAATTTAATATCTACTTATACATGAAGGTTTCAATGGGAGGGAAAAACCCCTAAGTAAAATGTTATTTGATTTGACCCTATCATAGTTTCTTCTTCAGGAAAACGATGTAACAAAGTGAAACCAGTTCCCACTCAAAAGTGCAGACCGGCGAGGCTGTCGGGAATCGACTACAGAACGGCTCAGGGCCAGCTCTGGCAGAGTCTCATCCGAGCTCACGGGCGATGATACCAAGAGCTACAGCAGTCCTGAGGACCGCTGCAACCATTCTCCGTGGCTGGGCACTGGGGGCGATGGGAGCGCACGGCGGGCTGGGACCTGCGCACCAGCACCTGCTGGGCTCCCCACTAAGAAGAGAAATGGCTCCGCGTCTCTGAGCTCCCGCAGCCGGCTCCATCGTGCTTGGGGGCCGACACCCACACTGCAGAAAACAGGCCTGAGGGGCAGCCGGCTGGCTCAGTCTTGGGGGAGCGAGGTCAAGCCCCACACTGGGTGTGGAGACTACAAAAATAACATCTTAAGAGAGAGAGTGGAAGAAAACCGTGCCGAGAAGACACGCACACGAGATGGTCAGAGCCCATAAAGGCTGGACGTGCTGTGAGGGCAAGACGGTAGGCGGGGCTGTAGTAGTGACTGCTTCTGTACAAACGATCAGGCAGCACGGCACCTCACCCCAATTTCCCAGAAGTAATTCTGAGACGACGTTTAACTTTACTATTCTCCCTAGCAAAATGCCAATTTTAACACATAATTTAAATACGTCGCGTTCCTAAGGCCTGACTTAGAGAGCGCGGGCTGAGGCGTAAAGCATCGGGATGTAGGGTTACGAGGTTTCTCCAAACGCCCTCAACTCGGTGCAGCTATCAGCGCGCACCTGGGCGGTTACGGGGTGACCAAATTCTGAATCACTTTACCCTTCAGCATTCATTGGGAAATTTGGGGCTTATTATATATAATCGGACAGTAATGTCTTTAAACATCATCTACGTCAATCAGGGTTCAAGTTAATTTAAAGTCGCTGAAACACACACCTGCTCCTGTTGGCCGGGGGGCTCACCCCAGCTCCAGCGCGGGGGGGCGGCCTGCTCCGAGCGTGCGCAGGATCGGCGTGCAGCAACAGCGCAGCCAGCACTGCCCCTCGCCTGCAGGGCTGCCTCCCCTCTCGGAAGCCCCAGGCTTTCTGAACCCCTCCGGTATCAACCACGCCTCAGTTCCACCCTCAACACTCCCGGGCCGATGGCACGTTTACCATCGTGTCTGTCGACAGAGCCCCCGTGAGGTTCCATTGCAAAGCCAGCATCTACTGAGCAGCAGCTGGCTGAGAGGAGCAAGGGATGAGGACACGGTCCCGCAGCGTGCAGAGCCTGGCCAGCGGGAGACACAACGGAACAGCGACAACGGCCGATTTGCAGGGACTGGATCCCCACAGACGGAGGCCCCGTCTGTTTTCAAAAGTATGCTGGGCTTGAAGTCAGAGCTCCAGACTTCCCCCTCGTTCACGTAGAAAACTCAGAAACGTAATGTGCTCGGCAAGAGCGCGCTGGTGCCGTGGGGGCCGCGCAGCCCGGGGTCAGGACTGGGCCGGTGGGGTGCAGCTTCGGGGCTGCCGCACAGGTTACACGAGAAACCCACAGCACGTGAGCATCAAATCCTCGCACACTGACCCTGGAACAGACGGGGCCAGCGACTGCGGCTCGCCCCATTATTCTCGCAGTGTAACACAATTCCCTCTTGAAGGAAAAAAGGACATGAGGTTCTGCTCCCCTAGAACAGGCAACTGTTCCTTCACTTATGACACCGTCCCATTGTCTCCTACAGCTGCGCCCAGACCCCGCCACGCGTCCACCGTTCCTTCCCTGCTCCGACGGAGCCCCGACTTCACCCAGTATCACGGACACCATATTCTGAAGCTAAAAGCATCCATATATAAATAACGCTACAAGTTTCACACTGGGTGTCCAATATTCATGTGAGGTCAAGCGTGTCGCTGAGCTCTAAACGCAGCCTGCATCACACTCTCCGCACGACGGCCTCCTGCCACCCATGCACGCGCCCGTCGCAGAGGGGTCTGCACTGCGGTGCGGTTTCTTCCGCTCCGTTAAGTGTGGCTCAGAGATTACAACACAGAAGTAGGCTTCCCTATGGAGTACGGAATGTCGACGGCTGCCCATCAACAGTTTTAGATGTAAATTGTCAACTGAATTTTAGACACAGACATTCATGGGTGAAGTTTCTTGCTTTAAAAAAAAAAAAAAAAAAACAGTATTTGAAAGGCTCCTGTTGTGGTAATTGTCAGTGTTATTTGATAATATACACCTACCGAATCTGACAGCCCATTTCACTGTGAAAAAGTCATTACAGAACAAGATGACGAACACTAATGTTTTAATGATTACCTTTCTCTTTTCTTCTTTCTAAAAAAGATTTTACTCATTTATTTGACAAAGAGAGAGAGAGAGAGCAAGAGAGAGAGAACAAGCCCGAGGAGCAGCAGGCTCCCCACTGAGCAGGGAGCCCGATATGGGCTCGATCCCAGGACCCTGGGGTCATGACCTGAGCCCAAGGCAGACGCTTAATGACTGAGCCACCCAGGTGCCCCTAATGATTACCTTTTTCTAAAATGATCCCTCGCCTCCCCCTGCCACACACAGATACATAGACAGAATTATATATACCATTTTCTGGGGAAAGTTTGTCATAAGCATCTTCATAAATATAATTTCTTCTTATTGTGACATTAATTCCATCCAGAAATGGACCATCTCCTTGAACTTCTTGCTTATCTGCATAAATCAACCTTTGAAAGATCTGAGAAACAGGGGAAGCTGTCAGGTTATGTAAGCAGCAGACTTTTTGTTATAAACACAAGCAACAAGAGGAAAATCTGTTAAATAAATCTTAACTTTTCTATCTCCATAAATTCTGAAGCAAATTTTAAAAGCCAAGATATCAAATATGGACTTTATGCCTTCTCGGTAAATGTGCAATATTTACGTATTTGTAACATTGCTCTTTTCCTCCCTTTTATATAATTGAAGACTCCCCTGCTGTAGTATATGTTCACTATTCTCTTCTGCAAACCCTTCAGAAAAACGCAGCGGGGAGAGGAGAGACTAGCTCGTGAAGCTGTGGACTCCTATGGGTCCGGCCGCGTCCCTAACCGCCAGCAGAGGGAGCGCAGGAGCCACGCAGTGCAAGCGTCTTGGTGAAGCAGCACCAGCAGCCTTCAAAGACACTCCTCCTGCTCATCCTACAAACGGAGCGGGCGGGACTAAAATAACCCTCCCGAAGCCGATACTTACGAGTACCCTAGTAGTTTTTAGAAATTTGCAAAGTTGATGAATACAACAAACAAAACATGTTAAATCTCAGAACAGGTGCACGTAAGCAATGCTTTGCACACTGGTCAGAAATCGCCAGACTCCTGGCTCCCCTCTCTTCTGTGAGGCTGTGCTGGTGAAAAACGACCCAGCAGACAGAACACAGCATATCTTATAAAAAAATGTGCATTTTTAAAAACAATGCAAAATTTACTAGACAAAAGGACCTTCTCCCCCCATTATAAGAAGACAACGGCGTGACAAGCCTTTAAACTAGTTACAGCTAAGGGAAAGGAATCTGTTAAGTCTATACAGAGGCATCTGGTCGGACCACGCTTTTATACGTCACCATCAGCGACTGCAATCTCGTGAGAAAAACAGCGATGACATGACCAGCGAGTCACTAAGCCACGCCGAGCTTTCCTCGCTGGTGTTGGTTCGCACTGAAACGACGGAGGAACCGCGGTGCGCACCTTGACCCGCTCCTCGAATGGAACCACGAAGGGCAGCTCAGTCAGGATGGCCAGCTGTCGCTCCTCCGACACAGACAGAGGCAGGGACTCCAAACCCACTGCAACACATGGGGACACCTGTGTCAGGGTCTGCACACACGCGACCGCGCGTCGCCGCACTCTGCCGGCACGGAGTTGTACGGACAGAAGGCCCGCGGTGACCCCGCGTCCGGCGCGTGCCAGGAGCACTTGCTCTCTTCCTGTCTCTGTGTCCCACTCCGGTAACTCTCACGGTATTTCACACTTTCTCATACTTCTATTTGTTATGGGATCTGTGATCAGTGATTACCAGTCACTGACTACTCAGATGACAGCCGCCACCTCCTGGCTGAAAGTGTTCTGAAGGAAGGTATGTATGGTGTTTATTTAGACGCAATGCTATTACGTACTTAACATTCTTTTTTAAAGTAGGCTCCACACCCAGCACAGAGCCCCAGGCGGGGCCTGAACCCACGACGTGAGATCAAGACCCAAGCTGAGATCAAGAGTCAGAGGCTTAACGGACTGAGCCACCGAGGCGCCCCTGCATACTTGACTTTTACATGCTCTAGAAAACCAAAAACTTCGTCTGACTTGTTCACTTTATTGCAGTGTTCTGGAGTCAAGCTGGCCTGTCTCAGACGGACGCCTGGACTTTTCCTTTCCAGACTCACAAGGCTACACGCCACACGGTTCCATTTAAAGCCATGCTGGAAAAGGCAAAGCTATCAGGACAAAAGCAAGTCAGTGGTTGCCAGACGCTCTGGCTGGGTCAAGGGGTCACCTACAAAGGCGCATGAGATAATTTCTGGAGCAATCAGTCTTTTCCAGATGGTTGATCACAGAGACATTTATCCAAAATCATAGGATACCAGGGGCATCTCCGAATCTTGATTTCGGTTCAGGTCATGACACAGGATTGCGGGAGGGACCCGTGTCGGGCTCCGTGCTCCGCGTGGAGCCTGCTTAAGATTCTCTCTCTCCCCCTCTGCCCTTCCCCCACTAAAAACAGTTCAAAAGAAATCTCAGAACAGTACACCAAAAAGAAAGGATTTCCCAGTATGTGAACAAGAGCCCATGACCCTGGGCTGAAGGAGAAACCTTCCAGGCCACAGAGAACTCACCATCCAGGCTCGACTGCAGGGGGCCAATTCTCCCCATCCGCCGGAACCTCCACACGTGTCGGGAAGCCGGGACATAGAGCTGGGTGACCTGTGGGGCCAGCAACCTGGCTTAGTACATGTCCGCGCCCCGGCACTAGCCCTCACCAGCCACACGGGAACCACAGGATGTTGTGCGTGCCTGTCACACCAGCCAGATCCTGAGCTTCGACCTCAGGTTCTTTCCATCACTCCCTCCTTGGTCAGCTGCCCGTTTACACTCACACCATAAGTGTTTTCCCTAACGCACCCCAAGGGAGTCTCTCCTCGCTCTCGATGCGTAGCGTTCGTGCAATATCCGCATCTAGTAACCTGTCCTGATGATCACCTTACAAGTGAAAACACACTACACTTAAAGAATTAACAATTTCTTATCACCAAATATTCAGTGTCCCATAATTCTAAACACTCGGTTTGTTTGCATCGGTACCCCAGTAAGGCCGGGTTCGTAGACATTCTGGTAAGCTCTGGGGCTCTGTCTGCTCCTTCAGCCCTGCCTGCGGCCCCAGTCAGCTATCCGGCAGTGTTCCCCACCACGGGGGTTTCGCCAGCTGCGTCCCCTCGGTGTTAACACGGGCTTCTAGACCCTGCATTTCCCTACAAACGTGCAATTCCATCTTGAGGTTTCATCGCACCCAGGTCTGACTTTCGGCCAGAACACCGCACGGCAGTGTGTGCCCGCAAGAGGCCTGTGCCCGGCGGCTGCTGGTCAGCGATGAGACCGAGAACTTGCGCCAGGACAGCAATCAATTACACCAGGAGACACAGTCTGGTTCCTCGGGAATGTTTTCCACAGCCGAGCCCTTCTGGGGTCAAGCAGCAGCACAGTGGTGGACATTCGGGCCCAGGACCCCCATCCATGGGCCTCCAGCCCAGTCTGGGCAGGTCCCTGGGGGGCTGCACCCCAAGGGCACTGCCCCGCTGTGTACTCACCACAGCCTGCAGACCATGGGCCCCTGGCTCACGCACTATTAACTACTTCTACCCCAAGAAGGCTCCCCCATCACCACCACTCATTTGGCCTGAGGTACATAAAGGCCATAAAGGACAGGCAGGCTCAGGGCATGACTAGTTCTTTCTGCCCAACCAGTCTCAAGCAGTGACGCGGTTCCTCTGCGGCCCATAACACGGCCGATCGAGTTCTTCCTTTCTGCGGATTCAGGAACTAGGGAATTCAAGCCTGTTTGTGGTTCAGTTGGCTGCACCCAGGGTGGAGGGCTGCAGCCTCCTGTGGCTCCCACGCTGCCCAGTGACAGGAGGCCCCGGCTGTCTCCTTTGGATGCTGAGTGCTGCTCAGAGCCTCCCCATCCTGGGATCTTGCTACAGGACATCCACTGCCACAAGATCGGGCAAGGTTTCTCGGCCTGAGCACCAGGCACAGCTAGAAGCCACATCGCTAAAGACTTGTGCACACCCAGCATGAAACTGGTGTAATACCACTGCTTTCTTTCCTTAAACGTTTTCACGGTCTTGTTTCTTCTAGACCCTCTACTCTCTGCCCTCATCCCCAAGACCCTGAAATGAATACAAACACGCCCTTTTCTGACAAGTAAGAATGAAAATTCAGATAGTTCGTGACCTTTGTTAAATTTCTAAAAATATTTATGCTATTGAATCTACTTTAGGTCTAGATCTAAGTAATATTCAAATTTGTTTCTGTTCCTTTAGAAAGTCAAGGACATGCCCCTTCTCCTTTAAGGGCTATTAAATACACATTGACAATTATAACACCAATAAAAGCAAAACCTCTTGCAATCCCAACAAAGAACCACTGGGCTCCAATATAATTTGTGGTTAAAGGAGAAAATTAGGTTTAACAATGAACTCAGGACACATCTTTAAGTCAATGACACTGCTATATATTCTATGACCTAAGAGTTAATAATAAAAAAGCTTACTGTTACTATTTAGTTACATAGTAAGTAATAAATGAAACAATTTAAAAGAATTTATCCTCGGCCCCAGAAAGACAAAAGCTTTTTCAGAAAAACACTGGAAGGATCTTTCAGTGAACCTTATCTGCTTTGATGTCTTCTTGTTCCGATAGCCAGTGATGCGGAGGGCAGAAATTTCTCCTCGCGTCTCTGGACTTCAGCATTTTCACCAGATTGGTGATCACCTGCAGAGGGAACAGACGGCAAAGTCACATGAAGAAGCTCAGGCCGACCCCGCAGGACAGTCAGGACAGTCAGGCCGCAGAGACGCACCCCGTCCTGTGACCCCAGGAACGAACTTTAGGTACAAAGCAGGGAGTGATGTGCTAACGAAGGGAGGAAAATTATCGGGAATATGTTAAAGGCAGACTACAGAGGAGGTCGTAATGGAGTTTTCAAACACAAATTTGGACATGTATTAGCTCATCTGAGCTATAAATAGCAAGAAATCTCCAAGTCTCCAGCAATTTCGTGGAAGTCTGCCCCACAGCAAGATCATTTCGTATTTTCCTGAAAAGACACTATCAATAACACTGAGGGGAAGACGTGTCCTGGAAGGCTCTCTGACATCTGTCAAAACACGAAAAACAATTCCAGGACTTCCCTCATGTAAGTGTCTGGGGTTGGGCCGTACTTGCACACAGACCCGGTCCACCCTTTCATGGAGCGTCCCTGCACCCACACGGCTCAGGCGCTCGTTATGCCCCTGCAGTGAGCACCGGTCCCTCCCCGGGTCCGCAGGAGGCCCCCAAGGGAGACAGTCCCAGCTACCTTCCTGGAAAGCCACGAGGCATTCGAGCATTGACCTGGCATCAAAAACAAATCGTCAATTTAGAAATGGTGATGAACTGACGGCACCACCTATTTAAAAAAGACCCGATGATGGGGTCTCCAACTCTGGATTCCAGCTCAGATCACAGTCTCAGGGTCCTGGGATCGAGCCCGCGGTGGGCTCTGCGCTCAGGGTGGGGTCTGCTGGGAATTCCCTCTCTCCCCTTGTCCCCCCATGCAGGCACCTGCTCAGTCTCTCAAAATAATTAAAATCTTTAAAAAACAACTTAAATAATAAAAAAGACCTGATATTTCATATTAAATACAAATGTACGTTGTAATGAACCGAGATAAACCGATGTAAAACTGTAAATCCAAAGCCTTAAACCTTTACAAACGGGATTTGATCACACAACTACTAAGTAGCTGAAGTAAGACCAGGAGAATATTTTCTGAAAAAGTCAGCCAGGCCTCTATGCGCACCGCCTCTAGCCAAGTAAAATATAACCCGGGTGCGGAATTAGGATAAAATATAATTTGGGTAAGGACTAAAACAAGGATAACACGGTAAATTTCCAAATATACTCCCAAGACAAACAAGATTGCATAATTTCAATTGTTAATGGAGATTTCCCATTAAAATTCCACAATTCGGCATCCCTATACGATAGAAATACAGATTCTTCTTTTACGACATGTGAACCCTGGTATTCAGGGACACCAAAAATTCCGTGTCCAACACAATGGGTGAGAAAGGGCCCTTGGCTGACACCTCAGACCACTAGAATGTGGACCCCCAACTTGGACGAGAGGCCCAGGGACAGAGGAAACAGTAACGCCCAATTCAGACGGAACGACGTCACTACGAACGTCTCCAGGTCTGGGTACCGCTTCTGGACGGAGGGCTGTTTCTCACCAAGTTAGCGGTGACATCTACCCTGTGGCACCTGGAAGCCTGTCCCGATACTACAGTAATATCCTTTCTGAATCGGCAGAAACGAGCTCCGGTTAGTGAACCGCAGGTGGTCACCCGCGACTCCGGACTGCTGTGCTCGCCAGGGGCTTCCGGGCTTACGACGACGACTCAAACTGCAGCTGCGTCAGAGTAACAGCCGAGCCTGGGGCTCTGTCTGGCCAACGCCACGGTCATGACAGAGTGTGCTCACTGACCTACTGCACTTCAATCTCTCAAGTCTCTCAGTTTCGCTCCCCTAAAGAACAAAGCGGGCGTCAGTGAGTTCCCCTGCACGTGCGGTCCTGTCTGGGACGGGGCCAGGTCGGAGCCCACGGAGCCCACGGAGCCCACGGAGCCCACAGAGCCCACGGAGCCCACCATGTAAACATATGCTCTTCCAACAGCAGAGATGGAAGCACCATCATCTTGTGTGAAGAACAGCTCAGCCATCTTTCCATTTTCGTAACCACCTATATTAGCATTTTAAAGATGTTCAGACTGAACAGACACTGGGCTGAAATTTACACATAATACACAACTGTTAGCAAAAGACATGTTTTCTGACCAATATACAAGCATATTGACTTAGCGGCCCCTGTTCACTTACAGCTTGCGCACACTGTGCCCTGGATGTTGACACCCTCGTGGACGACCTTCCCCACCACACAGCGGAGGACACTCAGCTTTGCTGAAGGTAAGAGACTTGCTCCAAGGCTTGCCAAGGGGCAGAGCCAGGGCTGCCTAACTCCAGAATAAAACCTTTCATCTGCCTCCTGGTAGTCATCTCCCAACCTCTGGTTCCGAGGTCATTTACTCTCCACAGGTCACAAATATTAAACTACCGATGAAGGAATGAATGCTATAACTTACTTTCTTCTTTTAAATTACTGTGAAATTAAACACTAAAAAGTTTCAATATAGGGCACCCCCTTTCTTACTCTCACATTCTAAGCATAAAGAAGGAAGTATCACGTATTACTTACTAACGCCCTGGTATCAGTGACCCTCTTTAAAAAGAAGAGAGAGAGAGAGAGACAGGGAGGAATAGTGCGAGGAATAAAGTGATGGGCCTCAGGAAGTGTGTCGAGGATGCCGTCTGCACAGAGTCACTGTGACCAAGCAAGTCTCAAGTTACACTTGGCAGCAAACCAACCTTGAAAATGAGTCCCAGACAGGATCACCAGAGGAAATAAAGGATACCTCACTAAATTTTAAATTTCAATAAATACAAAATAATTTTTCAGTATAAACGCACTTCCAGATACCGCGTTTTCAAAAAATGTAAATAGATCCAAAATACCGCATAGGACATATTTTTATCAAAAAAAGCCTTTGTTATTTATATGAAATTAAAATTTAAGTGGATAACACATTTTTACTTGCTAAATCTGGCAATACTAACCCTGGACCAATTCCCAAAAAACCTTTTTAGAAATGTCAAATCCCATGTCTTAAATTCACTAGAAACACTTTCCTCCTTCATTTAGACTAGTTCTCTTCTGGGCACCCGGGGGGGCTCAGTCATTAAGTGACTGCCTTCGGCTCACTCAGGTCGGGATCCCAGGGTCCTGGGATCGAGCCCCGCATCGGGCTCCCTGCTCAGCAGGAAGCTGCTTCTCCCTCTCTCTCTGCCTGCTGCTCCCCCTGCTTGTACACTCGCACACGCTCGCTCTCTCTGTCGAATAAACAAAATCTTTAAAAACTAAAAAAATAAACCAATTATCTTCTAAGTCATAAGAAAAATACAAATTTTAAGAAACCATGAAAATTGGAGTCTATTTGTGATGCCAAAACACCTCTGACCATGTCCCCTTTCTCCGCACCCACCTTCAGGATCACACACTCAACTGCCACCCAAACACTTAGTACCGAGGGGGAAAGTATATGGAGGGAGCGTAAAATCATGGAAACAGACTGACGAGCGTAGAAGGTCAGGAAGACTGGGGTCACGATTCTGAACTGGGACAAGAGACAGCCAGTGTTGAGATCTGAGGCATGTCTCCAGTCAGTTTTGTTCTTTTTTTAAAGATTTTATTTATTTATTTGACAGAGATCACAAGTAGGCAGGGAGGCAGGCAGAGAGAGAGGAGGAAGCAGGCGCCCTGCTGAGCAGAGAGCCCGATGCGGGACCCCATCCCAGGACCCTGAGATCATGACCTGAGCTGAAGGCAGAGGCTTAACCCACTGAGCCACCCAGGCGCCCCTGTCTCCAGTCCGTTTTATTCAATTTTCTGGCACAGATATGCCTACGACAGAAGACTATCCCAAACTGAAGAAATTTCAGATTTAAACAGGACCTAAGTCATGGCTAAGCCCAACTTCTCAAACTGAGGCCCAAGGTCATACATATCAGCCCAAAGTGACCCTTGGCGCCCTGAGGCCTGTGGTTCTTCAGCGCCACACACAGAGCTCTCCTGCTGGTGAAGGCCCAAGCAGAGGCCCCAACAGCCAGTTCAGTTCATCTGGGGGGAAGCCAGTCAACCGTTTGTAACTGCTCCCCGGAGCCCCCGCTACGTGAGCAGTCGGACTCGAGAACCAGCGGGTTCAGACGTGAGGCAAGATAAAGCCATCACTAAGCAAACGCTGGGCTAACTCGGTGTGCTGGCTCAATACAGTTCCGGCAGACCCCAACAGCTGTAAGTAGGACACATTGCATTTGTTTGGGGTTTAACTCTTGTCCCCCACATCATGTTCTCCCATGCCAGATCGAAACCTTAAGGATTATACACATGCTCAGTAACTCTAAAAATTATTTAAGTAAACATTCAGAAACACACATAATTGCTATACACACTCTATTATCTACACCTGAATTAAGAATTGGTGATACACGTGAACAGGTTCCCTGAACCCAATGTTAAAAAGATCAAGTCGGTGACTGCTTAGAAACACAGAGATGCTCCTAAAAGCCACCCTTGACAGCTGTCCCAGAGCAAGACAGCAAATTAACAGGCACTGCCTCGCCCACAGCACCCCGTACGTTTCAGAGCGCACCAGCTACGACGGCCACACGGAATCCTGGGGACTACACGCTGCGTCTCACACATACTGAGCACTATATGCACGTCAGCTGGCTGAAGGCCGCGGAGGGTAAAGTCTGACATTTCTGAATGGAGATTCTAGACATTCAGTTAAATTACTGTAACCCGGGGCGCCCGGGTGGCTCAGTGGGTTCAGCCGCTGCCTTCGGCTCAGTCATGATCCCAGGTCCTGGGTTCGAGCCCCACATCGGGCTCTCTGCTCAGCGGGGAGCCTGCTTCCTCCTCTCTCTCTGCCTGCCTCTCTGCCTGCTTGTGATCTCTCTGTCAAATAAATAAATAAAATCTTAAAAAATAAAATAAATTACTGTAACCCAAAAAAAGTACGTATAGTCCAAATTGCGAAAGGCAACTGCAAGACTAAATTACATTTAATATAAAAGAATAATCTCTTTTTATCTGAAATCTTCTATGTAAAATCTGATAAGTAAAATCAAACATCTTGGGTAATTTTTTTTTTAAGATTTACTTACTTATTGGACACAGAGAGAGAGATCACAAGTAGACAGAGAGGCAGGCAGAGAGAGGGAAGCAGGCTTCCCGCTGATCAGAGAGCCCGATGTGGGGCTCGATCCCAGGACCCTGGGATCATGACCCGAGCCACCCAGGTGCCCTTTGGGTAATTCTTCAAGAAGTTCAATACAAAGTACAGGATATAGACAGCACACGATCTGCGGGTACTTGAGTGTAGTGAAAGTACAATGCGGTAAACGTATATCCTGTAGGAATTTTCCACTAATCTGAGTTCATAACGGACACATGTAGAAACAAAGTACGAGAAACACCAGTGAAGACCAGTTCCAGGAACACTGTCTTGCAGACCAGAATGGCCGTTCTCCTAGAGGAAAAGTTTAGAGTAACCTCAGCATCATTTCTCCACCCTACGTTCTCTCATGGTGCTGATCTCGTTTGTCTCAATGTGATCAGCTGAACATGTGGCTTTTCCGTCATGTAGAAATGCTGAGAGAGCAAGCGCCAGGCCGACCACCACTCATGATTCCCCAGAGGGGGTCGGAGTCCGCGTTCTCGGGGTAATACTGCGAGTTAGAGGAACTGGTGAGAGCGGTGTCCCTTCCACAGAGGCCATGACGCGTCCCATACAGACGACCCAGGTCGAAGGTGAACCAAGTTCTATAAAGCCCTCCGTTACTACTCCTGAACACTGCTGTATTTGTACAGACAACAGGATTCTCCAGGATGTTTGAAACACTACAAAATTATTTCTTAAAGTACCCATTCTATTTGGTAGTCAGAAACAAAACAAAAACCCCCAAAGGTGGGAAAGGGCGCTATGAGAACACAGGTGCATGCTTTCACCAAACAGGGAAAACTAATGGTGGCGTGCGAGTGTTATGTTATGTGGCTGTTGTTTTAATTCTCACTTAAAAAAAAAAAAATTCTTTCTGGAACTGAAACATGAAATCAGCCACTGAGAAAGCGAACACCGCTCACAACACAGACTTCTCTCCCTCCGTACAGATGTGCGCGGATGAGAAAGGCGTGAGGCACCTCGTTCCTGCTGCCCGACACACCTTCCTCCTCGCAGGTGACCCGCTGGCACAGAGCTGCACACAAAGGCATGGCAAACAGGACTTCCTACCTCCTCATGGGGCTAAAGGAACCGCAGCTATAAACTGCACGTCAAGAGGAGTTTATAAATTTGATAAATGCGTAAACTGGTTTAGCAGTGTCACTGCAGGGCTCAGCAGCTGACCTCAATTCTCATCGTGACAAAGAAAGATGACTCTATGCACTTAAAATTCTATGTTCTGTGACCAGTGAACAGAGCCTCTCACAGAAATTAGTCTGAAAGGACCATCGTAAGACTGAGAAACGAAAATGTTGGTGGTCGAAGGAGTCAGGCCCCATCATCTGCAATTCTGTCAAAACCAGCAGAAGGCTGGAAACCGTTGGCAAAATGCTGTTACCTTCTCTGGTTGATTCTAACTTGAATTTTTCAACTCAAATTTGGCACGAAAACACACAAAACAATCTAACATTCTATTCTAGTACTTTTCGGAACGGGGTGCAGAGCAGCAGAGTTCAAGGAAAGGCCCTAACCGCCCCAGCCATGGAGTGACTGTGTTCACTGACTCAGTCTACGTAACGCTCTTACGATAGTGTCTGGGACACAGGAGCCACGGAGGGGATTCTTTTTATCTCCCATTAAAGATAACTTTTTCTTAAAAGAAAAACCAGTAGCAGCTGAGCCCTTCTCTGCAACGCAAAGAGTATGGCTTGATTTTTCATTATTTTTTTTGGCTCAGCTTACCAGCATGTAGTATAACTTTGTTTTTTACCCCTCAAAGAATAGAAATTCTGTTCAAAAAATTGTCTTCAAACAATTCTGTCCTGAAGTCAGAAGGTCTTTGTAACAACTCAATTTCAAACCTAAAACAATCCCTTACCAAAAAAGTAGAACTTCTCCTTAATTCCTAAAACCTTTAATCCTTAATCAAGTGGTAATGAGTCATTTTGAGGCATAAGAAAAAATTCACTATAAAATTTTCGTTTAGGGGCGCCTGGGTGGCTCAGTGGGTTAAGCCGCTGCCTTCGGCTCAGGTCATGATCCCAGGTCCTGGGTTCGAGCCCCACATCGGGCTTTCTGCTCAGCAGGGAGCCTGCTTCCTCCTCTCTCTCTGCCTGCCTCTCTGCCTACTTGTGATTTCTCTCTGTCAAATAAATAAATAAAATCTTTAAAAAAATAAAATTAAATTAAAAAAAAAATAAAAAAAAATTTTCGTTTAATGTTGAAGCAAAATAAAGCAGGGTCCAGGAAAAGTATCTTCTATAGTATTATTTTTATTTTATTTTATTTATTTATTTGATAGAGACAGAGATCACAAGCAGGCAGAGAGGCAGGCAGAGAGAGAGGAGGAAGCAGGCTCCTGGCTGAGCAGAGAGCCCGACATGGGGCTCGATCCCAGGACCCTGAGATCATGACCTGAGCCAAAGGCAGAGGCCTACCCCACGGAGCCCCCCAGGCACCCCCCTTCTGTAGCGTTATTCAATCCTGAGGTTTCTCAGTTCTAAAGAGAAGCCTGTCATATGAAAATTATGAAATTCTCAATAGGTGCTATAAAATAATGAGATTATCTGACACTGTGCACAAAACATGATATCCTACATAATGGAAAGCCTTATTAACAAAGATCCCAGAGACTTGAAGAAAAACACATATGCTACCATAATACACATATCCAGCCAAGTGTACCTAAGAATTCTAAGTCTGAAATAGGTTAGGTAGCATATTTTTAAGTTAGAAAAGTCGCCAAGTTGTCAACCTTTAAGAATGGATAAATTAAGGGTTTAACACGTGCCCTTTAAAGTTTTCTTGGGAACACAGGGATAGGTAATTAAAATAAATTGTGCATACATATATTACACCAATCCGCACAAATTATAAATTCAACGATGCATTAGGACTGTGTTCAGTGCAATGAAAACATTATCAGTTACTCTCACCGCTACTAATGCTCTCGCTCATAAGTGAACTGTGTTGTGAAATCAGGCAGAATGGGCTGGACAGAGACTACCGCGCACTCGTCGGATGAATAAGCAGTCCTTAATTAGCCCATCAGGTTAAGTGCAAGCATTAATGGGCCTTTCCTAAAGTCTAGCTTGACATCTTTCTCCAAACATGGCCAAGAAGAAAGTTCCATTAGCAGTATTAATACAAGCTTAGTTGATCATTTTCATTCAATTAACTTCTCTCAATTAAATAGATAGCTTGGTAAAAGCAGTGATGAAGGACCTGAAGGGGCAGCTGATGACTCGAGCTGCACATTAGTGTGCTAGGGTCGCGGGTACTAAACGGACTGTAAATCCAGCATTCAATCTGGAAAATGCACTTCTTCTGCTCTCTCTCCTTTAGTGAGCGATTTTAGCTGACTAGATGTGTTTGCTGCAGAAATTTCATGGCAAGTCAAGCACCCTTTTTCTTTTCTTTTTTTCTACCCCACCGTTACATTCTCAGCGGTGGTGACTTCCCACCAGCGTTCCAGCCACAGTGACTCATAACTCCTCTTTCTGCACAGTTAAAAATGAAGATATTTTAAAATAATTTATATGTAACTTGCATTACATTAATGACCTTATTCCCCACCTTTGTTAATCAATTTCTGAAAAGATTAAAGAAATACAACCTGTAAGAGATCGTTTAGTGAAAAATGAAAATATTTAAAAATTTTATTTATGGGGCGCCTGGGTGGCTCAGTCGTTAAGCGTCTGCCTTCGGCTCAGGTCACGATCCCAGGGTCCTGGGATCAAGCTCCGCGTTGGGCTCCCTACTCGGCGGGAGGCCTGCTTCTCCCTCTCCCACTCCCCCTGCTTGTGTTCCCTCTCTCGCTGTGTCTCTCTCTGTCAAATAAATTTAAAAAATAAAATCTTTAAAAAAATTTTATTTATAATTCATCGTTACTCGCACTTAAAGCAACTTTAAAAAGACGCACGTAATAACATAAAAACAAGGGTTTCAAAGAAGGCAAAAGTAAAATGAAAATGACTTTCCATTTTAAAAAGTTTTGCAAATTAAAAATTATGCCAAAAACAAACCTGTACTTCTTATGAAATGAGTCAAGTCAGGAGACATTTGTACATTACACTTGACCTCAGTAAGCACACGCACAAACACAAACCCCACGTACGGCTTACCTTAAACAACTGAACCCATCGCTTCTGCTCCATCTGTATGCACTGCTGCATTTCAGAACTGGTTATAACTCCGACACTCTGGAACGCAGTAATATATTCTTCTCGAACTTCCGGCTTTGTTTCTGGGTAAGCCAATTTGATGATCCCTAGGCAGGCATCCCGAAGGCAGCGAGACAGCGCTACCAGCTCTTCCAGAGTAAAAGGCATCATTGATGATTGTCTCTGACCTACAACCGGAAAACATAATCTAATGTTCTATCATACTTGGCTTTTTTTTTTTTTCTCATTTCTTAATACAATGAAAGACTTAAGAGACTTAAAACTTTTCTATCACCTACGAAAACGGACAGGCCATGAAGCCAGCAAAAAACGGATTCTTCTAAACTCTCACCTTCTATGGGATCTCCAAAGAATTCATTGTCATGTATGGAAATTAGTGAGTGACTGAACAGAGAGCTAAACAGGTAGAAGAGAGGGATGATCCGACTGGAGTCTTCCAAAGACATGGGGGAGCCCCTGGAGATCACCTGCAGCAGCGGCACCATAGACCTTGAGACGGCAGCAAGAACAAAACGAAGATTTTAAGGTTAGTTCCAATTTGGGAATGAATTAAGACATGACACCAGACAAAAATCAGCAGGGAAAATAACATTCCTATTAGCAACTGAACTACTTCAAGGGAAGGTAAAGTCCTTCTAACAATGCTGGTTCATAAACCGCTACTAGAGAGTAGGACCCCAAGCCACCACTCTAGACTCCTGCCCCCGCTACTGTGATCACCGCACAAAAGCAATTACTGAGGTGCCAGTGGTCCCCAGACAGAGGGTTACAGTAAGTAACGCCACTACTTTCTGGGTTCAAACTACCCCTCCTCCTCCCTACTTCACGTATTCAACAAAGTATCGTGCTGCTCTCACGAAACACCTACCCAGCGGCTAACGTTTAGGACCGTTAAAAACTGCTGAGTGTTGACCCCTGATAAATGCTTCAGGAACA
This sequence comes from Lutra lutra, assembly GCF_902655055.1. Lineage (NCBI taxonomy): Eukaryota > Metazoa > Chordata > Mammalia > Carnivora > Mustelidae > Lutra > Lutra lutra. The sequence continues at coordinate 107,261,729 of NC_062288.1, read as the reverse complement.
GAGACCCCCCTCCGGCGAACTGGGCTTTGTTCCTGTTGGCCGCGCTCATCTACCAGCTCGCTGCCGCCCCTGCTTTGCCCAGGAGTCCTGGCACATCCTAGGCAGCTCGAAAGTAAGGCGATCTTCAGAGAGCCCTGTCGTCTCTTCATGCGTCAAGAGCTCTGAGCTATTAAATTTACTTCTCCACCTAGAACCTGTGCCCCCTCCCCCTTGGGGAAATGTGGTTCCTTGTCTTGTTGAACACTCAGTGACAGAGGTTCACCGGCAAGCTCTTTCCAATCTATAAAGCCCCACGGTCCCCTACAGCATGTCCTATCAGTCCTGAGCTAGCAAATGTGGGCAAGATTGCTGTTTGATCTTCACACCGTGAATATCTATTTCTACAAAACCACGGATCTGTATTACATGCGATGCGACCAGGAGTAAGGATCCACAAATTACCAAGTGGTTGCCCACCACTGCCAAGAGTTACGTGAGAGAGCAAGGCAGACGTGAAGGCCAGGCAAATGTCCTTTCACTCTCTGCGGGGCTTCAGTGCACTGGCCTGAGCCACCCGGAGCTTTAGGGCTCCACGGGGCCCACCCACTTCAGGGGAGAGCAATGCCACCAACAGGTCCGTGAGGACAGGGGCCCCGATGTGCAGTCTGAACTCTGCTGTCACAGAGAAGAACCGTCGTCTGACCGACTTCCTGTGCGTCCTGACCCTGAACGTGCAGCCCGGCCCTGGGCACTGGCTGACGGAAGCAATCTGTCCAAAATAAAAACGCAGGGAAGACACATAAAAAGGGACAAGGTACAACCGTCCTACCTCATGGCCAAAGCCAGGCTGACAGAAAAAGGGTCTTTAACTGTTAGGATAAAAGAGGTGTGGGGGCTCCCTTTGAAACGACCAGACTGGAGTGGGCAGGAGCCCTCCTGCACCTCCTGAGTTACTCCCCACCAGGTCTAGAACTGCGTCCCCACACGAAACACTGCCGATGGACAGAGGAAAACCACTTTAATGTCATGTTTCCCTGATACTAGTAGAAATGGTTGGCACCTCTCGGTTCCCTCACAGAACCACACAGACAACAGAGGACTGTGACAAGCGAATGCTATTCGGGGGGACACGGTGCAGGTCAAGTTACAGAAGAGTGACAGGTCAGCCCCCAGCAGTCACCCCGGCACTCGAGCACGCCCAGCAGCTGGACCCATACAGGTCGGCGTGTGCAGTGCTCTCGCACTGGAGTCCCTACGATGAGGGCAATTATTCAACTCGAGCTTATCCCATGAGGTAAACAAAAGAAAGGAATCGTTTTCAACTTAAGTGACGGAACACGTGATTGGCAAGGAGGGCTGGATGCGCGCCTATGGTCTCCTCCAGCAGGGACACGAGGGAAGCATGTTTCTTGATTCCCTGTGGGCCACACTTTCTGCCATAAACACTGACTCAAATACTCCTCTGAACACAGGTCAAACGCAAAAACTTATGAGCAAATAAAAAGTCCATAATTTACAGTAGTGGAAAAGCCACGGATTGAGAGCCGGGGGAGTTGGCCGGCCTGGGAGCAGCCCTGAGACCGCAGGTAACCCCCCGCCTCCAGACACAGCGCCCCTGCCGGAAGGCTCCCGCGCCACATCTGTGGCCACCGCGGCCCTTCCCACGCGGTCTCTTCTACACAGGTCGTTGCCGCATGCTCTTGCCGAGCATGAAGTCTAAGTCTACTGAGACCACCGTAACCACTACTCACTGCTCGTGTCGGTGGGGCAAGAAATGGGTAGTTCACAGTCAGAACAGTCTGCACAGAACCCAAGACAAGCAGGCCCGAGCCGGCTCGGGCGGGTCTTTGGTGGCGGGAGGTCCAACAGCAAAGACGAGCCAGGAGTCCACGTGTTCCTGCCCCTCAGCTGTCCTCCTGGGAGGTCAGGAACCCCGGCTTCCAGCCCAGGCCACCAGCATGTCGCAGGGTTAGCAAGAAAACCCCCATTTTCCCCCGCTCCTGTGATGACCGCTGTGCTCGCTGGAACTTACACATCCCAGTGGAACTCTTGTTAGGAAACGATTTCCAAATTAATTCAATGCCAATTTCAGAAAAATCAGGGATTTCAATTTTTAAATCATATTCCAAGAGTAAACTCAAGAAACTCACACGGTAGTAATACAATCCTAATATATATCCCATTGTAAGTTTCTTGAGGGACTTTAATTAAACAAATAAGCTGAAACCCAAATTCTCAAATTGCTTTTTAAGACATGAGTTTTAAAAATTTTGCGTAACTTTACAAACTTATAAAGTAATTCTGATAGTTTACTGTAACTAATAATACCTCATTTTTCTTTCACACACCGTGACTCCAATTCCCTGCCAAGAGACAAACGCCATCAACAATCAGGCAGTCATCAGGCAGAGCTGCGGCGGGGCTCCGCTGCTAAGTGGAAACACTCAGAGGCCAACGATAACTTCCTGTCCCAATGATCCCTGATCTTTTCCACTAAACAAACCTGTCATAGGCCAAGGCTGGCATGGTCATAAGTGGCTGAAAACCACCAGAAAAACTAATAAAACATACACAAAGCCTTTACATTTTGAGAATGAAAGGGTGTAAAAGAATGTTTCTGGACATGAAGGCGTTGCAGGTCTCTTTCTAATCCCTGCTGCCTTTCCCTCTTCGTTTCCCCTTCACAAGCGCCCACAGCTGCTATGGTGTCATTACTCACTTTGGAGGCAAGGACATTAAATGAAGAAAACCAGGTACGTCTCTCAAAGCGATGCTATTCATAAACCGACATTCCCTTTTATTACGAGTTTGTGTAGGTCAGTGACCTGAATCCCGGCTCCCGCTGCACAGGAGTGAACCTGAGACAAAGCATCCAGTGCAGGCGTCCTTTCTGACGTCCCCATCTGACACCACATGCCGCAGACCCAGTCAGCGTGTGCTCACAGTTGGGACACCCCACCCTCATACCCCAGAAATTCCTTCCACTGCCTGGCAGGAAAGACAGGGAGGAAGGGACAGAGTGGGGAGAGGAAGAGGGGAGGGGGAGACAGAGAGAAAGACTGAAGGACACTCCCTTCCCAACTCTTGCCCTAAAACTGACAGGTGTCTTCCTTCATTGGACAGCAGCAGGCCACTGCAGTTACTGGTACAGCCGGCTACACTTTCCAAGTTCAGTCTCTGGTGACCTGAGCGTCACGCTCCTCTTTTCCTATTACAGCAGAGAGGAGTTCCCTTGGACTCCTGAGAGAGGACAGAGTCAGTGAGGCACTAGGCTAGCTCAGTTCACCACAAAGGATATCTGAATATTAAATTCTCTGTTTAGTACACATTCAATTAAAATATGTATATTAAAGATTCCAGACTTCAAGTTACATAATGATTCATATAAGAAAAGTCAAATTACAGGGGCACCTGGGGGGCTCAGTGGGTTAAGCCTCTGCCTTCGGCTCAGGTCATGATCTCAGGGTCCTGGGATCGAGCCCCACATCAGGCTCTCTGCTCAGCAGGCAGCCTGCTTCCCTCTCTCTCTGCCTGCCTCTCTGCCTACTTATGATCTCTGTCAAATAAATAAAATCTTTAAAAAAAAAATCAAATTACATAAATAAAAAGTTTTAAAAACCAACTTCTACAACATTTAATATGTTTTAATGTCTATAATGGGTTAAATTTGCTTCAACTCTGTGTTTTCACTATCAAAATATTTGAAAGTCACATGGATTTTAAAAAGAGTACAGCAGGGCACCTGGGGGGCTCAGTGGGTTAAGCCTCCGCCTTCGGCTCAGGTCATGATCTCAGGGTCTTGGGATCGACCCCCGCATCAGGCTCTCTGCTCAGCGGGGAGCCTGCTTCCCCCTCTCTCTGCCTGACTCTCTGCCTACTTGTAATCTCTGTCTATCAAATAAATTAAATAAATAAAAATTTAAAAAAAAAAGAGTACAACATTAAAAACAAATTTACTGTCAGATAAGGCCATACTTTTAATGTATACGGATAAACATGTATAAAAATGGGCTTTAATTTCTTCTTTTTATGAAATTGAGACCATCTGGAATTTTTCTTACATACAGTAAGTAGTACTTTAAAACACCATCTTAGAATATTTTCACTTAGGTTGCCACTTTCCATGTACATAAGCTCAGTTTGTAAGTCCACGTGACACGTACCCTGTGATCATCCGTGTTGTCATGGAAGAGATGAGAAACCACAGGTGTCTCAGAAACCTGGCATTAAAGGCTAAACTGTAGAGAAGCCTAGAAAGGGAATGGGGAAAAAATAAGTGAGAATAAGCAGATATTCATTTAACATATTTCTTCCAAATTCAAGCAAGCTATAAACCAAAGAGCGTGTATGATTCAGAAAATGTCTGTATTAAGTCCACAAAGAACATACTTCCGGCACCAGGCTGCCCACTGGCGTACGTGGGAACTGTTCCGGCCCCGCGAGCACGAGCGGGCAGCAGGCCAGGTGCTGTTTGGAGCTCGGCAGCCCTGAGCCGTGGCCGTGAGCTCCACCCCACGAGGAAGAGATGGGCTGCGGGAAAGCGCAGGCTGAGTGTGCTGACCCTCTGGGTATACTAATGTGCTGCAATATTTTATGGTACTAATAGTATTATTTCTCTACATTTAAAAATTTTTAAATAGGAATTTTAAGTAACCATTCTTGAAACAAACACATAAGAACGTGTGTGTGCGTGTTTTTTAAAGATTTATTTATTTGACAGAGACACAGTGAGAGAGGGAACACAAGCAGGGGGAGTGGGAGAGGGGGATGCAGGCTCCCCGCTGAGCAGAGAGCCCGATGCGGGGCTCGATCCCAGGACCCTGGGATCATGACCTGAGCGGAAGGCAGAGGCTTAACCCACTAAACCACCCATGTGTCCCAAAGACGTGTTTTTTAAGGCTTAACTAGCATCTCAAACAGAATTCAGATCTAAAAGTATATTCTAAAGGTTTTTAAAAACCCTCCTGTATAGTATCAACTCGATTAAAAAGATTAAAAATCTCTGTGGATAAAGGATAGATGTTTAGGGGTGCCTGGGTGGCACAGTCGGCTGAGCTCTCAACTTTCGGCGTGGGTTGCGATATAAATTTCCTTTATTATTAAAAAATTTTAAGACATAGTTCAGTTTGCGGCAACTTGCCAAAGAATGTCTCTTCACAGACCAACTGAGAACCCAGAGAAGCTCCAGAAACAGCTCTGTTCAGTCAGAGTTCTGGTATCAAAGCCACAACCAGGTTCCAGAGACAGTGCCCTTTGTCTTGACAACTTTGATTTAAAAATGAACAGAGTTAGGACGCCAGAGTGGCTCAGTTGGTTAAGCGACTGCCTTCAGCTCTGGTCATGATCCCAGGGTCCTGGGACTGAGTCTGGCATTGGGCTCTTTGCTCAGCGGGGAGCCTGCTTCTCCCTCTGACCTCTCCCCTCTCATGCTCTCTATCTCCCTCTCTCAAATAAATAAAATCTTTAAAAAAAATAAAAATGAACAGACTTGAAAACTGAACTTTCCCTCATACTACAGTGTCACCAGAATGGGGAAAGCAGCGTTCGTTATGTGGATGCTTTCCTCGCTAGTCCTGGACACTACTGTTAGAAAGTACACATGAGAAGATCAGTACAGGCTACACGTGTGCTCTTGCCAAGTTTACCTGTGCCTCCTGTGAATTGGCTGTCACCCATAAATGTTTAGAAAATTCTCAGAAGTTTCAAAACTCTCTTATTGCTAAGTCTGACCAAATCAAGGCCACTTACTAATTTGATGTGTCTAACAATAATGATTATCAATTAGTTTAGAATCTATATATGACTTCAAAATAGATTTAATAATAAAATCATGATGTATCGAAATGTTTAAAAGCTCACAGATCTTATTTAGTCCCTATTATAGAAAATTCTATCATGAATCAAAAGCAAATTAAATGTATTGATTGGACTGAAAATATCACTGATGAAAAGAGCAAGCATGAAATCATAGGCAAAAAGTAAATTTCTCTCTGTAGGTATCCAGCTTCATACTTTCAAAACAAACTATAAAAAGTTGTTTACAAAAACAGGAGTGGTATAATCTGCAATAGAAAACAAGACACAGGTCTGCGTATTCCCCCACTAAAGTCACGGGCATACGCATGCTACCTCAGGCTCTCACGGACAGGAACTGTGAGCCAGGGCTGAAGAAAGCACTCGGCCGCGCTCAGAGCACAGGACAACAGCCATGCGCTTCCAGACAAACAATTGTCTAAACCATGATTCATCACGCAAAACAATTAAGCTGGCTCATTCTATGGGTTTTTGGTAGAGAAATGCAGCACATGTTGCAATAAAGCTGATCTGTGAGGCACTGTGAGTGGATGTATTTTCAAGAAAACGACAGGAAGGTAACAGCAACCTTTGTGATGCCCAAAACATTACTTTCAAAAATTCCATTTCAAAGGTTCTAGAAGTGCATGCAACAGAGGAGCTGAGGACCAGGAACAAGTCCGTGCGGCTGCTGGGCTGTGAGCCCCACTCCTGACACAGCACTCACAGGAAGCGCCTGCCATAAAATGAAAATGTCACAGAAAGTTGGAATTACAGGCGACATCTCAGTGTGTGACTCAGGAAGGCCTCTGACAGGATAACCTCAGTGTGAGTCTCACAGACAACTGAGCCAAGAAAGAGAATTCAAGGAGGAAAGAAGCATTTTGGACAGAGTCTAGCAGAGGCAAAGGGACCTGGCCTGGAACACAGGGGAGGCAGAGAGCCAGCGCGAGCGTGGCTGGGGCAGAGGTGACCGAACACTTGATGGGTGAGGGGGACAGAGCCTGGCAGTGACTGCGGAACCCGAGTCTTCTACTGGAAGCTAAGGGGACGCACTTGCAGGTACGTGAGGAGGACAGCAGCCGGGTCATGTTTCTGACCGTTCAGCCCGGCAAAGCAGAGCGCGAGACCGTACACACACGCGTCACGGCAACTGACTGCGTCTGCACCATCACCACGGAAGGAGCGACTCCAAGCGCGCACTCCGCAGCCAGTCCGTCCAGCAGACTTTCTGTGGCGCTGGGAGTGGTCTGTGCTGTGTTAGCTAACAGGGTGGCACTGGCCAGCCACACAAGGCCACCACGCACTTGAAAGGTGCCGAGCTACATGGCCAAGGAACTGGGTTTACACTTTCACTGTAATTAATTTCAAGTGAAGTAGCCACGTTTTGCTAGTGGCTCCCCCAGTGTAACCCCGGGTTTTGGGGGAGTGTGCTGAACTCAATCTCATGGAGCGGGGAGGGGTCTCGGTACAGCCCGTTAAACTGCTAACAGGAGTCTGGAGCTCCAGAAAGTGGCCGGAGCCTATCATCTAGAAAACCGACCGAGTAGGAAAAAAACGAAGAAACTAAAGGGAAAAGAAGTAAAAGAAATTGAGGAAACACTGAAACACAGACAGAGAAGAGCCTTGGAGAAACAGAAGAGAAGCCCAACAGCAAAGGGAAAGTCGTGGGAACAGCGTCTGCAAAGGCAGCAGGGGAAGGAGGTTTGAGAAGAGGAAGGACAGCTGTGTGGAGGGCCATGGAGGGCCGGGCTTGCGGGGTGCCCTGTGGGGTGCCGCACCCCCCATCTCCCAGGCAGGGCAGGGTGAGGCGTGGCCAAAGGGAGGGCACACAGAAGGGCATGGTCCTCAGCTCTGCGGGAACCCTTCCCAGCAGCACAAGCCGTCCGATGACACACTAACCCTCGCCTGCCAGCTCAGAGTCCAAGTCAGCCGGGTCAACGCTCAGCACCGCACGCGGGCCGCCCTCACGTGTCCACATAAGTGCCCATCTCTCTGGGTTTAGTTCTCTGGACACTGGGGCACTGCCTTCTTGTTTTCCCTCTCACAATACAACCACAGTATTCACAATAAAGATAGTGAATATATTTTCTTAAGGAAAAAATAAATTTTATATCCGAATATTTATTCAGAGTCCCAAGTCCAATGGCAAGATTTATGAATTTTCTCCCATAAAAGGAGCTGGAAATTCATTTATTACTTTTTTGAAATTTAAGTAATTCCCATAATCTGAAAGTCAAAACCTATCAAAGACCACACACTAAAGGGCGCCTGGGTGGCTCAGTCAGTTGAGCGTCTGCCTTCAGCTCAGGTCATGATCCTGGGGTCCTAGGATTGAGCCCCACATGAGACTCCCTGCTCCGCGGGGAGTCAACTTCTCCCTCTGCCCCTACACTCACTCATGTGCGCACGTGCGCTCTCTAATAAATAAATAAAAATCGTTTAAAAAAAGTACAGTGAGAAGTCCACATTCTCCTCCACTCTTGACCTCCCCAGCACAGACATGTAAATAATCAGCTCTATGACTTTCCTGTGTATGTGTCCGATATATTTTACGCAAATACAAACATACATTCCCACTTTTCTCACCATTCTGACACAAAAGTAGGTTATTATCCACTTTGTGCTGTAGTTTCCTTTTTTCAATTAAACATGTACCTTGGAAATCCTCCCACATCAGTGTACAAAGGGTCTTCCTGTTCCTTTATACATCCTGACAATGAATGTTAGACAGGAATTAAAACTGCAGGGCGCCTGGGGGGCTCGGTCCGGCGAGTGTCTGACTCTCGATTTTGGCTCAGGTCAGGGTCCCAGGGTCCTGCGACTGAGTGCCAGTCGAGTCGGGCCCTGAGCCTGGTGTAAAGCCCGTGTAAGATTCTCTCCTTCTGCCCCTCCCACCACTAAAGCAAATGCATAATCTGAAGACCCCGCAGAAGCAGTAGCAGCAGCAGAAGCAGAAGAAGAGAAAGAAGAAATTAAAACTGCAAATCCCAAGCACGAAAGAGGGACTCGCGTGCGCTCAGAGGCGCTGACAGGGCATCATCGGCCCTGAATTTATTAACCATCTTTTAAGTACCTTAAAAAAAACCACCAAAAAACTTGAAAGCAGTGAAAGTCGAGCATAGTTAAGTCAGTCTACAAGCTATGGAAAACGTTCAGGTACTTAAAAGCTGACGAATTTAAACCATAAACGAAGTTCCTGGAGTAACTTCTTAGAGGAGACAGGTGCAGTACTCGTAAAACCAAGGCTCCATATAAAGCTCCTTCACCCACTAAACACCCTTCGGGAACAGCTCACGGGTGAGCCCCAGACCAGGCAGCGACGCATTTAACTGCCGTGGTTACTGCCCACAGTGGCGGATTTCGCGCCGCCAGCAGAGCCCGGGTCCTGGCTGAGCTGCTCTGCTCCCGAGATCTGACATCCTGCCCTGCCGCCACCAGCCCACAGAGAGCCAGTTCCCCGCGGAGGGAGCACGTCCCCTGCCGCCTCACTTCCTCCAGTGGCAGCAAACACCGGGGCGCCGGGACAGCGCAGGCCGGCGCGCTGCATGCGGTGTCCAAGGCGGGCTCGGCCGGTGCTGTGTCCTCAGCGTGCAGCCCGTCCAGGCAGGCTGCTTTGCTAACCGAGACACCAGCTCTTTCCACGCCACAGGAAGGCACTTTATAGAAGCGGAAGAGAACTCTTCGGGTGGCCTCAACGGTCGGACACAGCGCGGGCCCCAGTGTGGGGAGACGGAGGCTTTCAGCAGATCGTCTGCAGACCGTCCGTCCCTGCGCTCCCCCTCGAACCCCACGACCCCTGCAGCGTGTGCTGTGAGATATTTGCCACATTCTCCGGATACCACGGAGCCAGCACTCCAATGAGAGAAAAACTTCAACGCTGCGGTCCCACGTACTTACGTCAGCACACGGGCCACGTCCTGACCTGGGCCTGTCCCTTCACAGGCCCGCCACACAGCTGCCCAGGGCGGCCCGACGCCAGGCGCGCCGCGAGAGCACCACAAGCCGGGGACACACGGGCTCCGGAAGGCCGGCTGGGTCCGGCGCTCGGAGAGGGGCCAGGCCTCAACCGTAGCCCGCTCTCCTGCCCGCTAAGAAAATGCGCTCGTGTCATTGACTACATGACAGGCCAGGGAAGCGGAGCCGAACAGGACCGGCTGGTTTAGAGAAGAAAGACCAGTGGTCGTTCTCCACGCACGGCTGCACTGCGGGAACCTCCTCCATTGCGCCCCACGGGGAAGCAGCAGCCCAGGCCGCCACGGGGGCACACGCCGCTGCTCACGCGGCCCCGCGCCACTTGCCTGACTCTGGGCACCGCCATCCGGTGCTGCACCATGAGCGTGTGGCCGATGGACGCCATCAGAGTGAAGGCCTCCTCGCTGGCGGAGTCCCTCCACACCAGGGCCAACAGGGTGCTGGTCTGCTGCTTCGTGTCCAGCTTCTTGAGACACTCCTCGGTGATGTAGGGCACCGACAGCCGGCCGTCCTCCTAAACACAGCGGGCAAGCTGCTCTGAGTTCACGACGGTTGGGCGACAAGGACCCGCTACGCTGCACACGGGATTGGACTCCACTCCCCGAAAACACAAAACAGGCCTGATCTAAAAGTGGCCCACATCACAACGGGCACATCCACTGAAGTACTATGAAACTTTCTAGAGTTCCACCCATAGTCGTCGTCTGTATTAGGCACCAATTTTACCCAGCGTAACAACAGAGGAACTGTACATACTCAGTTTTTGCCTCCTGATAGGACAGTATTTCAGTATTGACATTTCAGGAAAAATTAATTTCATATTTTAAATACCACTGTGCTAAGCACACATGTGTGGGAATATATTACCATCTAGCAGAATTTCCATTGTAATGGAAATTTACTATTCCATTGTAAGCTATCTGGGAGACTACAGTTTAAGCAAAAATAGAATATTAAATATTTTTTAAAAAATCAAATAAGATACATTTTATATCTTACTTTCTCTAAGGATCTGATTCACTGAGTAAAACCTGAACTAAGCGGCTGTGTATTTATCTACATGTGGAATTCATCAAAGACACATGCTTTTCTCATCTATGTGCGCGCATACTCAAGCATACGTGAGTATGAAAATACACACATAACACTGGGTGCTACTGACGACCCTGTCTGGAAACTCGTATGGATAGGAGTTATGTCATCAACAATCATCTACCAAATAAAACACTGCTTTAGATGAAAGTAATAAATTCTACCTGCCAAACTTGAATCCGTAAGTAACATGCACAGGTACTACTTTTGTAGTGTCATACTTAAATTATACAGAGACCTAAGTGTTTAAAAACAGTGAAATCTGACTCTGGAAAAATCTCATTCAATCAAATTAGATTCTACATAATTATCACAGGAAAGAAAAGGCAATATATAAGCAATGGACAAAAAGATCTGACCAAAAAATAAAGAAGATTTTGAGTATCTGTTGAGTACCTGGCCTACAGCTGGGTCACTGGTTTTGAACCCAAATGTGGACAGGAAAGGAGACGTAACAAACATTGCAGGGGAATAATGAAGAGGAAAAAATGAAAAAGAGAAGCAAAGGTATCAAGTCACACACCTGTAGTAACACAGACCTTAAAAACCCTTGTATATTAAGGGAGAAAAATAAAGTGGAGTAAAATTTCCTACAATTATAAGTAACAAAATTAAGTTGCACTTCTTCTTTTTTTTTTTTTTGCAGTTTGTCAAAAAAGATTTGAACGGCTTTGTGGGATGCCCAGCCCAGGAAAAGGCTCACACATCAAAGCCTCACAGTTAGAAACTTCGAAATAGAAGTTTTATGCCATATTCATCTATAGTCTTACGGGCTTTAAAAAAATTTTAAATTTAATTTGAATTTAGTTAACATACAGGGTGTTATTGGTTTCAGGGGTACAGGTCTGTAACTCCTCAGTCATACAGAACAGCCAGTGCTCATTCTATCCCATGCCCTCCTTCATGCTCCTCCCCTAGTCACCCCAGCCCCCGCCCCCTCCCCTCCAGCAACCCTCAGTTTCATTTCCTAGAGTTAAGAGTCTCTTATGTCATGTGACTTCACTCATATGTGGGGTTTAAGAAACCAAACAGGTGAACACAGGGGAAGGGAAAGAAAAAATAAGATAAACAGAGATAAGGTGTCCTTTCCGTATGTTAGAGACGTGTAACCACAAGCAAGCGAGCCCGAGTGTTCCCTCCGTTCCCCGTGTCTCCTACTCTGCTCCTGTCTGTGTCCACGGGGAGAGGAGGGACTCCCTCATATTTCCCCAGCGGGTGCCGCCTCGAGCCTCATCTCCACGTGGATGCCAACCACACTGTGCATAACCATTTTAATGTCACAGCTTCTCCAGAAAGTTATTCACTATTTACAAAGTGTCTTCTAAAAACAAAAAACTTTTATCTACATTCCATCTATAGAATCCCACTTTTTTTTTTTAACAGTACAAAAAAAGTCACATTTTTGGGTGTAGTTCTGAATTCTGAAAGATGTAAGACAAGACTTCCAGCTTCCACCAAAAAACACTCAGTTTTGCCCTTTTGTAATTAGCCCTCTCTCTAGTTGTAAGGGGCAAGGACTCATCTGGTTTTTCTTATTGTTACTTTTCCATCTCTGCTAATAGAGCTATTTGTATTGGAGGACGTAGTACTAACACATCCTTTCACTTTGCAAGATCCTAAAGATTTACTTCCCCTGGAAAACTTGAGCCCTCTAGAGTGTAGTCTTTCTGGGACTGGACTTAGTATTAATCAATGGGAAATTTCCTAACAAAAAATTTTTTAAACCCATGATATCCGAACCTCAAAAGACATTTCAACTGTGTAATTAAGAGAAAAAGCAGCGGATAATATCACAGAAATTATGTGTGTATAATGCAAAGCTTTTTATCCTTTGAAAATAGCAAACCATGCTAGGTGAGAAATGGGACAACGGGTACAGAAATTATACACGACAATAAACTCAAAATTCGTTTTCAGATACATCATAACACCTGTCATCTATAAAACTGCTGAAAAGTAAAAGGAGACATCACTTGGTGTCCACAAGATAGGGTAAGGAAGAACTTAGCTTCTTCTCCCTTTGAGGCTGGGAGAAAGGGAGGGTGCGTGTGGCTGTGACTGGCGAGGGTTTCTGTGCGGACAGCGCTCTACCCGCACAGCGGAGGCTGCGGGGAGACAAGAGCTGAGCGATCACTCGGCTGGGCAGCACTCGAAAAGGGTGAATTTTATGGTAAAGTGTATAGCCATAAAGCTGCTATAAAAAAATTCTTAAAAATAGAACAATGTTTGTTACACAGTAAGTGCCCTTCCTGAGAACTAGGAACTTGTTATTAGCCTTTTAACCCAACAATTTCACTTCGAGGAAAATTTCCTAAGTAACAGTTAAATTAATATACAGCGTGGCCTGCTGTGCATGAAAACTCACGTAACCACGTCACCCACATACACTTGGGCGGGAGAAGGTGTGGAAGAGAGTCCCAACCCCCAGTCGCCAGGAGGGGCACGTGTGGGAAGAGCAGAGCGGCCACGGAGCAACCTCATCTGCAGTCTGAATGCTTTACAATAAGAACGCTTTAATGTGCTACTTGTATAGTTGAAACTAAGGACGGACACAGAGTTAAAAGTGACTCCCAGATCAGGAGGAGTGGCGTGCAGTGTAACCCGTTCGCCGGCCCCAGGCCCTCGGGAGCTCACCGGAGCGCTTGGCTGCTGGTCCGCCTCCTCAACCTCGTCTTCCGAGTCACTGGCCGAGTCTGGACAGCTCGCGCTGGCAGGTGAAACTGGGAGCTGAGACAGAAAGGTCTGGAGTACCCTTAAATACACCAGCAGTCCTTCCTCAGAGAGGGTCCCTTTGTAAGACAGTCAGTTGTAATATCTGATTAGAAGTGATCAAACAAAACTGGAAAACTTGGGTATCACTCTTCTTATATTCAGAGAGACATTTCTGACCACAATTTCTTATCAAAATTATAGTAATTCATGCACAGATGTATGTATCAACACATCAGAGAAAGATGCTTTAATTCTAGAACACGCACCCATTGGAAGTTTGGCATAAATGGGGATAACAACCCTGCACTCACAGTTCTCCCAATCAACTTTAAAAATTTTTTAATCTGTGTGGCCTTGTAACATATATCTGAATCAGGCCCCCTTTTTTTTCTTCTTTAAAGTAATGTCTACCCAAGGTGGGGCTCGAACTCACAACCTGAGATCAAGAATCACATGCTCCACTGATAGGAGTCAGCCAGGCACCCCTGAATTGGGACTATGTGCCTAGAAACTTTCCCCAGGGACACTGGCTAGGACACAGACCTTCAGCAAATA